>NC_041385.1:718173291-718267801 GCF_002162155.2 Triticum dicoccoides
CGACCAATCAACGCCCCCCACCACCTACGACTGCCAACCAGAGGTCTCACGACTTCAAATACCCACCGACCACTAATTTATTACCATTCATGTCCTTCATATACGCGCTGACGGGTGGGCCCTATGGTAATGTGCGCTGCTAAATGTGGACTGTTTGACTGGTCAATTGATCGTGTCATCAACAAATTACGGAGCTATATGGTGAGCCAGTGACCGTATGATCACCCTAAAATGTACTCCCTCCGTTCCCAAATATTTTTCTTTCTAGACATTTCAAATGGTTACAACATACGAATATATGTAGACATATTTTAGAGCGTAGATTCTCTTATTTTGCTTTGTATGTAGTCATTTGTTGTAATCTCTAGAAAGACAAATATTTAGGTACAGAGGGAGTATTTTATTAACACAGTACAGACTCAAACTACCATTTCTTTCTTTCATATACGGGCTGACAGGTGGGCCCCATGGTTACGCGCCCCAATGGTGCAATACTAGTTGCGCCACGTGGAACGTTTGACTAGTCAATCGATTGTGTCATCAACAAGATACGGAGTTGTGCGGGTGAGCCAGTGACCGTATAATCATGACATGTACTCCCTCCGTTCCTAAATATAAGTCTTTGTAGAGATTCTACTATGGACCACATACGGATGTATATAGATGCATTTTAAAGTGTAGATTCACTCATTTTGCTCCGTATGTAGTCCATAGTGAAATCTCTACAAAGACTTATATTTAGGAATAGAGGGAGTATTTTTTTAACACGGTACAGACACAAGGGCTCATATATACGTGCAAGCACTCACCGCTATAAGCGCACACACGCAGACCCTACCCCTATGAGCACCTTCGAGAGAGTGAGCCAGCATATGATCTTGAGATTTTATGAAGTCACCATAGGTGCCTCATAGTCGAGTGGAACGTCTCCTCCCACTGAACGCACATCACCGGAAAATACTGACATTAACACAGGATAAATGCGAGCACCGGGACTTTAACCCTGGTAGGCTCGAGAAACCACTATCCTCTAACCATCCAACCACATGTTGGTTACCACGACAAAATGTATGTGGTGACCGTGATGAGCTTATTCTCAAGTCCAGTGACCATATCATGCTTTTGCTTCAAATAAAATGACCGTAAGTGTCGTCAACAAAATATGGAGCATGTATGAAATGGAAAGTCCATCAGTGTCATCAACAAAATATGGAGACGTGTCGTTAGCTAGATACCGTATGATCACCACGAGAATGTATACGGTGACCGTAATGAGCATATTCTGAAGTCCAGTGACCATATAGTGCTTTAGCTTGAAATACATTGACCGTCACGCGTGAATGTGTCGTGGGCATGCATACTTTTAGAGGGCCGACAGATAGTTTGTGTGCGTATGTGAAAGTGGTGTAGAAAGAGGGGGTGTCCGGTGGAGACAAGGAGAGATATGCCCTTCGCTTCTATTTCCCGTGACTAATATTTTAGGAGAATATATAAACATTCACAATGCAGAACAATTTTTTTGGATGCACCATGCAATTAACTTTCATGTATAACATTGTACTATTGTATATGCTTATTTTCTTAGTGGCCGATTGCGTGTGTGGTGTGGTGGGGACATCATTTCTAGTTGTGGTGGGTCAACATGAGGACTCATGGGTCGGTTCCATCCTACGCCACATATAGGTTGGACTGAGACGCGTTATACGAAGACCCATGTGCAGGACTCGGCGTACAACACGAAGCTACCAGAGTTGCGGAGGACTCTATCCCCACTGATGATAAGCCGACTATATATGATTTGTAACCCTAGGCCCCCAGTATGTTATAGAAGCTTGGGGGCTAGTTCGTCGATAGTATACACACACGCACAATGCCTGGTATTCACTGTACTTTGTACACACCCGTATCACTAATATACAGTACTAGGAGTAGGCTTTTTCCTCAACTGCAAGGGTCCGAACTAGGGTAAAACTTTGCCTTGTATTACCATCAAGCCTAACAGTCAGGGATATCTTATCGAATGATATGATGGAATCATATCTGCCAACTACTAAGAGAGAGGTGTGTCTGGGGGGGGCAATGTGTGCGAGAGAGGCCTAAAGATAATGTGCATGCGGGAGACACGTAGGCACATATATGTGCGTATAGAGGGCTAGTAGAGACCATGCGTGTGTATATATGCATGTGAGAGAAATAGTGTTCTCCAATTGAGATTAGTGAAAAGAGTGGTACATAGTAGTCAGAAAGAGAGAGAGAGAGAGAGAGAGAGAGAGAGAGAGAGAGAGAGAGATACAGAGAGAGCATGTGCGTGAGACACCCCGACACCCCGAGAGAGATTGTGAGCATGTGTGAAAGAGAAATGTTGAAGCATATAAAGTGTGTGCACTTATGCGTTAGATAGAGAGATATATAGCACGTTTGTGAGAACGGGCCGAGGCATAGTACATCTACATGTAAAAGGCGATTTTACGCATTAAATTAAAATATAAATGGCATTATTATTTTTGGATGAGATCATGAATTTTGCAAATTGCGTATGGACGAAAATCGTTCTATCAGACACCCATACTCTATTGAATTCTAGCATGTGCATGTGTTTATTTCATATTATCGATCCATAGAGTGAGAGCAGTTTGAAATACAGGCAATGGATGCTTTTGCAATTCATATATAAACATTAATTAGTGCACTCCATGTTGTTAGTGTGAAGCACTTTATACATTTGTCACTTGCATGGATACATTCCAAATTGCTAGCTACGAAATAGAATACATGTCGAATTCAACATAAAGGGAGTTTCGAAGATTCGAATTCATAGGAAGTGCATTCATCTATTTGAACCCGAGAAAATGGCATTTGTAAATCAGATGTAAAAGGGGCCATCAATCTTTGTTGTGCGTTTGAACATGCTATACATATTCATACGCATGTCTAACCTTTTTTTGCAACCAAGGAGATTATATCTGGAACCATGCATGAACTGAGGTAAGTTGCATATTTTTTAATATATACTCGTGTACAATGTATATTCAAATGTACCCCCTCCATTCCAAAATAATCGTAGCTTTAGGATTTTCAAGAGTAAAGATTTGTGAAGTTTGACAAATCCTAAAAGTTCAATTCAAGAGAACCGAAAACGTTAATGCTTCTGCTCCCAGATATTGCATAGAGCGCCAAATAGGCCTTTGGTCACCCGAAACCGCCCGAGACTAATGTTTGGTGGTAGGAAATTACTGTCCTGACTCTGACCCGTGTAGCCTATCGGCCCGATGTCCAAAGGTCTAAACCAGGGTAGGTTTGTAACTTCACCAAGACGCCAGTCTCAACCGCCTCCGAGAAGCATTCATACGCTGTGGGCACCTAAACACCCATGCGCTCGGCCGAAATCTATCCCGCCCACATTTGGGACACCTGAGATTACTGTCCTACCCCCAACCCGCAATATGTCCGAAATTTTAGATGGGTGCAAAGTTTGTAACTTTCCCCAAATTTCAAACAAGCGCGTCCCAAACCGAAACATTGTTCCCCCTTAGTTCCCCGCCTCCCTCCGTTTCCCCATTCATACTCCGTGGGCGCCAAAACGCCCTCTCCACCAGCCACGAAACCCCAGCCTCCTTTGTCCTCCACCCCATAGCGCCCAACCCACCACCGCCCTCCTCCATCACGCCGGAGCCGGTACCCGTCGTCGTCCAACGTAACCGCAACCGCAAAGCCCTCAAGGACTTAGCAGAGCTTCCTCCACGACGCAGACGCCGACGTGCGCCGTACCTGAACCACTCCGACCATGTCGTCCTGCGCCTCACTACTGCCGCTCCACTATCGCAACCGTACACCGCACCGGAGCTGTTCCCGCTACGCCGTCGTTCACCGCCTCGGATCTGGTTCCCCGCCGCCGACAGATGGCCACCGCACCACACTCAACAACTTGGCCATGGGTTCGTCTAAGGCTCCACCGTCCTTCACAACTTCTCGTTTCCAGTGAACCACAAGAAGATCGTTGGGAAAACAGAAGGAGGACACAGCACTGCCAGCAGAAAGAGGTACTCCTCTTCCCTTATTCGTGCAAATCTTACATCTCTTCTCACACCGTATTCATCCCACGAAACAAACTAGTTGAGCGCTTCTTACTGCATCTTCTTCGTGATACTAAATGCACAAGGTTTCCTCCCTTTACTATTTCACCTTTAATAGAGGTCACTGAGGGAGTCCTGGATAAGGGGGTATCCGGACAGCCGGACTATGTACTTTGGCTGGACTGTTGGACTATGAAGATACAAGATTGAAGACTTCGTCCCGTGTCCGAATGGGACTCTCCTTGGCGTGGAAGGCAAGCTTGGCGATTCGGATGTAGATCTCCTCCTCTGTAACCGACTCTGTGTAACCCTAGCCCCCTCTGGTGTCTATATAAACCGGAGGGTTTAGTCCGTAGGACACAACAACAATCATACCATAGGCTAGCTTCTAGGGTTTAGCCTCTCTGATCTCGTGGTAGATCAACTCTTGTAATACTCATATCATCAAGATCAATCAAGCAGGATGTAGGGTATTACCTCCATCGAGAGGGCCCGAACCTGGGTAAACATCGCGTCCACAGTCTCATGTTACCATTAGCCTTAGACGTACAGTTCGGGACCCCCTACCCGAGATCCGCCAGTTTTGACACCGACATTGGTGCTTTCATTGAGAGTTCCTCTGTGTCGTCGCTGTAAGGCTCGATGGCTTCTCCAACCTTCAACAACGCCGTCCTGGGTGAGACTTTTCTCCCCGGACAGATCTTCGTGTTCGGCGGGTTCGCACTACGGGCCAACTCGTTTGGCCATCTGGAGCAGATCGATAGCTATGCCCCGGGCCATCAGGTCAGGTTTCAAAACCTAAACTACACTGCCGACATCCGTGGAGACTTGATCTTCGACGGATTCGGGCCCATGTTAGGAGCGTTGAACGATCATGACGTGCATGACCTAGATCTGCCATCGGACAGTATTCGGAACATCGCACCTGCTACAGCTCCAGACTTCGTTCCAGAGCAGATCGTGCCTTCCGAGGACGGGTGGATGGACCCCGCCCCGGAGGCCGCACACTCATCGGCGCTGGAGCCGAACACAGACTCCGCTCCTAAGGAGATCTGTGTCTCCGGACCCCTAGACTTGTCTTCGGTCGTGGGTTCCGGACCCCGTGCATCCATGCCCATCGAATCTGATAGGGCCCCAATCATGGAGTTTACTGCCGCGGATATATTTCAGCACTCGCCCTTCGGAGACGTGCTAAATTCATTGAGGCCTCTCTCTCTATCAGAAGACTCCTGGCTGAACTATGTCCGGCTTGAGTGGGAAGCAGTCGACGAATAAATTTGTTACCCACCCACCACCCACTTAATAGCCATTGTCGATGATTTGACCGACGTGCTTAACTTCAACTCCTGAGACATCGACGGTATAGACGATGATGCTGCAGAAGAACAAGAACCACCGCCCATAGGGCGCTGGACAGCCACCTCCTCATATGATATATATGGTGGACACCCCCAAAGAGAACAATGGCGATGAGGCTACAAAAGATAACCCCTCAGGGAGGAAATCAAAGCACGGGCTTCATCGGCGCCGCTCTAAGCCCCGCCACAGCAATATCGGCACAGGAGACGAAAACAATCCGGATGCTGCCGAAGGTGAATACAACCCCGATCAGCCTGCCTTTGAAGAGGCCGAACAGGAGCACGGGCTGATCAGCCCAGAGGAACAGGCAACGGACGGATACACGGAGGATGACAACTACATGCCTCCCTCCGAAGACGAGGTGAGCCTCAGCGATGATGAATTCGGCGTACCTGAGGATCCCATAGAGTAGGAGTGTTTCAAGCGCAGGCTTATAGCCACTGCGAGAAGCCTGAAAAAGAAGCAGCAGCAGCTCCAAGCTGATCAAGATCTGCTCGCAGACAGATGGACCGTGGTCATGGCGGCCGAGGAATACGGACTCGAGCCCCCCATCAGGGGATACCCAAAGCACAAATCAATAGAAGAAGAGGCCAAAGAGCCTGAACCTCCAGCACAAGATGAGGCTGACCGGCCACCTCGTGGCCGGGATAAAATGACGTACCAGCCCGCACCCCCACGCCGGTTCACTACGGCCCGGAGCAACACGCAGGACCTGCGGGACACATTGGAAAACAACGCAGGACAACCAAGATCGATCTACGGATCACGAGGACGCACCACAACACATGACGATGATCGTCATGTCAGATACACTAATAATAAATCCTGCCGGGCCGAACATAACCGGCCAGACCTAGCCGGACTGTGTCGTGACATAGCCTGGCACAGAGGCGCCGCACACCCCCTCTGCTTCACTGATGAAGTAATGGAACATCAATTCCCAGAAGGGTTTTAACCTATCAACATCGAGTCATACGATGGCACAACAGACCCCGCGGTGTGGATCAAAGATTTCCTTCTTCACATTCACATGGCTCGCGGTGATGACCTACATGCCATCAAGTATCTCCCACTCAAGCTTAAAGGGCCAACCAGACATTGGCTGAATAGCCTGCCAGCAAATTCCATTGGCACTTGGGAAAATCTTGAGGACGCATTCCTCGATAACTTCCAGGGCACCTACGTGCGACCACCGGATGCTGATGACTTAAGTCACATTACCCAACAGCCCAGAGAGTCAGCCAGGAAATTCTGGACTCGGTTCCTAACTAAAAAGAACCAAATTGTCGACTGTACGGACGCCGAGGACCTGGCGGCCTTTAAGCATAATATCCGCGACGAATGGCTTGCCCGACACCTGGCCAAGAAAAGCCGAAGTCCATGGCGGCCCTCACGACACTAATGACCCGCTTTTACGCGGGCGAGGACAGCTGGCTGGCTCGCAGTAACACCGCGCCAAGAAACTCTGGCACTTCAGATATTCGCGACACTAACGGAAACGGTCAGCGGAAGAAGCCGTTTAAAAGAAACAATCCAGGATCGTCCAGTCTGGACCGCATACTCGACCGCTCGTGCCAGATTCACGGCACTCCCGATAAACCAGCCAATCACACTAACAGAGATTGTTGGGTGTTCAAACAGGCCGGCAAGATAAATGCCAAGAACAAGGACAAGGGGCTGCACAGCGATGATGACGAGGAGCCCCGGTGTCCGGACAATGGGGGACAGAAGAAATTCCCCCCTCCCCCCCCCCCAGGTGAAAACGGTAAACATGATCTACGCCACTCACATCCCCAAACGGGAGTGAAAGTGTGCACTCAGGGACGTCTATGCGATGGAGCCCGTCGCCCCAAAGTTCAACCCATGGTCATCCTGCCTGATCACCTTTGATCATAGGGACCATCCCACCAGCATCCGTCACGGCTGCTCAGCCGCATTGGTCCTTGACCCAATCATCGACGGATTCCTTCTCACGCGAGTCCTCATGGACGGTGGTAGTAGCCTGAACCTGCTCTATCAGGACATAGTGCGCAAAATGGGCATAGATCCCTCACGGATCAAGCCAACCAAAACCACCTTTAAAGGTGTAATTCCAGGGGTAGAGGCCCGCTGAATGGGCTCAATAACACTGGAAGTGGTCATCGGATCTCCGGATAATTTCTGAAGCGAGGAGTTAATCTTCGACATTGTCCTTTTCCGTAGTGGCTATCATGCACTACCAGGACGAACTGTGTTCGCTCGATTCAATGTGGTACTGCACTATGCATACCTCAAGATCAAAATGTCAGGACCCGGCGGGGTTATAATAGTCAACGGAAACACAAACCGCTCCCTCCGTACGAAAGAGCATACTGTGGCCCTGGCGGCCGAAGTACAAAGCAACATTCTTCGACAGACAGCCTATTCGGCAATAACAACCCCGAGCACCGTCAAGCGAGTCCGGAGCACCCCGCAGCAGGATGGTCAGGCGCGCCAAGAGCTCGATTAGCAATTCGGCCTCCGCAATAGCCCCACTGAGGAGGCATTTGTGCCACGCGTACACAACTACGCACTCAAAATACCATGGGCATATGCGCAGGCAAATCGACGATGCAGCTCACAGTGCGGTTCAGCCCCCACAAGGCCCGCACATCCTTCAACTTCCTTTCTTTTTCAGGACTCCACTTTTGGGAAGCCCCTTCAGAGAACTGGACTATCGGACTCATCACTGAGGGGAACACCAAGGAGGCAAGAGGCTTTGCACACAAGGGCATACCCAGGTGGTCTCTTTCAATGATCGTTATACCTGTTTTTACATACCCGCATGCAGCCTGCCCTTGGATAGGACATGTCAAATAGTCCTATTTTTCTCTGCTTAATGCATTAATTGTACACATACGCCTTGCCGTATTATCCAAATAACAATGGGAAATAGTATACAGCGTCAGCTTCTTATTACTATCTTCATATTTTCCCTTGAATATTTATTCAATGTTGGATCCGAACACTTTCGTACGATCCATGTGCCAGGGGCTTTCTACTGAACCCCATAATATGGCAATAAAAGTCCGAACACTTTCGACAGTGCGGCACCCCGAACTTATAGCATTATATGCATCAGCTCCGAATCATGTCTTGGGTCAATAGTTGGGTTAGCCCGGCTCCCTTGTTTTGGTACCTTATGTTCCATTACATCGGCTAAGGTAGCGTAGGGAGAACTACTGCGATTGTGTCCCGGTTCTTCCGGACGAGCACCTCAGTAGAGAAAGCCGAAAACTGATCGTCGTGATGCGGCGAGAGCTGGTCGCTGTTCGCGAGGTACTAAATCCTTAAAGGATTTTTCCGCTTAAGGCAAGGAATCGGCCTTGCCCGATTTAGGCATGTATAGCACCCCAGTTCAGCCTTCCAAATACTAGGGGCTTCGCTGAAATTTAAAATTATAGACTTCTATGGCCAAGTGACAGTTATAAAGCCGAATAGTCTGATTGCCTTGTTCGCTGCGCTAAACACCTCTTTAAAGGACCGACAATTTGGATAAAGAGTGTTTGGGTTTTCCACGAACACCCCAGTACTAGTTACAAGGGGGCAGAAGCCAACGACTGGCCTATTTTCAGATTTTGATAAACAGCCGTAGAGAAGGTAATATTTTAAATCAAACAAAGCGTTATATAGCGCAAAAAAACTCATTCTCATATTACAAAGACGACATGATTACATTCACTCAAAGATTATGCTCTTGGCACATTCATTTTCCACAAGACGAGCGCCTTCCATAACGCCATCATAATATTTTTCGGGGTAGCGATGCTCCTTACCCTTCGGGGGTCCATCCTTCACGAGCTTCTCAGCATCCAGTTTGGCCCAATGCATTTTCGCGCGGGCAAAGGTCTGTCGGGCACCCTCAATACATACGGACTGCTTGATAACTTCTAGCCGTGGACAGACATGCACCATCTACTTTACCAAGCCAAAATAGCTGCCGGGTAGGGGCTCACCAGGCCACAACCGGACTATGAGGTCCTTCATGGCCAGTTCAGCCGCATTGTGGAGTTCGACCAATTGCTTCAGTTGGTCACTTAGAGGCATCGGGTGTTCGGCTCCAGTGTATTGGGACCAGAATAGCTTCTCCGTTGAGCTCCCCTCTTCAGCAAGATAGAACTTCGCGGCATCAGAAATGTTGCGTGGCAGATCTGCGAATGCCCCTGCAGAGCTCCGAATTCGTGTAATTAAAAGAAATGACTCCTCCACATGCTTGCTCTGCATAAAAAATGCCTTAACCTCCGCTATCTTCTTGGCCACCTGGATTTCCAGGAGGGCCTTTTGGGCTTCGGCCTTGGCGTCTGTCATGCTCTGGAGAGCCTTCGCAAGCTCAGACTCCTGCGTCTTGAAGTCATGCTCCAAGGACTCGAAGTTCTTGCCGAGCTCCTGGAGCTCTTGCAGTACCTCTCCCACCCGAGCATCTTGCTTTTTGCGCTCGGTGCGCTCTGTAGCTGCCTTGGCTTCGGCCGCGGACAGCGCTTTCTTCAGGGCCGCCACTTCGGTCGTGGTCCCTATTTAAAATCATGATGCTTTTTGTTAGCATCATCAATTTTATTTTTTTTACTCTATATGACACACGGACGGGGTTTCACTTACCTTTGTTCTCCTCGAGCTGCCTCTTCACGAGGCCGAGCTCTTCTTCGGCCTGCCCTAGGTTGCGCTTCAGTCTGGCAACCTCAGTTGTGCGTGTAGCGGTAGTCAACAACAATGCCTGCTTGTTAACATAGACAAGTACCATTAGCTTCCTGTGGTTTTTTAGTTGACCCTCCGTTTGGCTTTTCCTTCTGAACACCAAACAGAGTTTCAGGGGCTACTGTTTATCGGGTGATATTTCCTCACACCTTTTTACTTACCTCAAAGCCTGTTAGCAGGCTGGTGTAGGCTTCGGTCAATCCGCTCTTGACAGACCGAACCTTCTCAATTACCGTACTCATAAGAGTACGGTGCTCATCATCGATGGAAGCGCCTCGAAGCACTTCCAACAAATTGTCTGATGCCTCCGGCTGGGCGGAGGTTGTCGGCACGGCCGACTCGCCCTCCTTTGCGAAGGGCTGCCTACTGGAATCCGGAGCCTTTGGAGGCTCCGGCGAAGTAACCGGCTAGGAGCCAGATTTGTTGTGGCTCCCGTCAGCATAATCCATGGGGGTCTTACCCCCATGTGTCCGGCGCCTGGGATTTTTCCCTGGGGGACCTCCAGAACGACCGCCCCCCGCTCTGGTGTCCTTTGGGACAGCACCTCAGTGTCGTCCGCGGGTCATGGGGAGGTGGCCGTCGGGAGGGAATCACTGGTCATCTTTGACTCACTCAAGGATCCCTCCAAAGAGGATACCCCGAGGTTGGACCTGGCCGGACTGCATATACGAGTTTGGCATTATTACAAACCATGAAGGCGAAGCCGAACGAAAAGTATAACAGAGTGTGGATACTTATGACCTCGCCCGGGGCTTGTTCCTGGGTAGCCACTCCTCCTCGCTGTACGCGGCGGTAGTGGAGTGGTCCGAACGGGACGCCTTTCCCTTCTTCGGCTTCCCAACCTCCCCCGGCGGGGCGGCCTTCCTTTTCTTCTCCTCCCTGGGAGGGGGTATTTCCTCATGTTTCCCCCCGTCTCCGTGGGGGGAATCTTCCTCGTCATCCTCGGATGACGAGTCTATCACGGCCTTGCATCGGAGACCTTTTCTGGTCCCCGCGGCCGCCTTCTTGGAGCCTTCGTCCCCCTCTGTTGGGGCGGCCTTCCTCTTTCTCTCCTCCCCTTCGTGGGAGGAGTGTGCCTAGTCATCCTCTGGCGAGGCGTTTGGTGCGGCCTCACGTCAGAGACCCTTCCTGGTCCCCGTAGCCTTCTTTTCGGCCTTTTTCTCCGGCACCTTGTAAGGCGCTGGAACCAGCATCTCCGTTAGGAGCGCGTCTGCTGGGTCCTCGGGCAGTGGAGCCGGGCAGTCAATCCGCTCCGCCGTCTCCACCCAATCCTGTTTGGTCAGCATGGTGACTTAAAAATCCTCCCACGAATGTACTGGGGAAGGAACATCTTGTGATAGTCAGAGGACTTACCGGATTGGCGAGGCGCTTTGCGCTGAGTCCACGGTCCTCGGAAAGGGGGGAGGAACTTCGCTGGTCTTGAACAGTAGCCTCCAGACATCTTTGTGTGTCGTGTCGAAGAGTTCCAGCAGCATCTGGTGTTCGGCTGGATCAAACTCCCACATATCGAATGCTCGTCTTTGGCACGGGAGAATCCGGCGAACGAGCATGACCTGGACCACATTGACAAGCTTGATCTTCTTGTCCCTCATACTCCTGATGCAGGTCTCGAGTCCGGTCAGCTCCGTGGGTTCGCCCCAGGCCAGGCCCTTCTTTTCCCAAGAACTGAGCCGCATGGGGATTCCGGATCTGAATTTGGGGGCCGCCACCCAGTTGGCATCGCGCGGCTCGGTGATGTAAAACCACCCTGATTGCCACCCTTTCACGGTCGTCACGAAGGAGCCATCAAGCCATGTAACATTGGGCATTCTGCCCACCATGGCGCCTCCGCACTCCGCATGTTGGCTGCTCACGATCTTCGGCTTCACACAGAAGATTTGCAACCGCAGACCAAAGTGGGGCTTGATGCGGAGGAAGGCCTCGCACCCGACGATGAACGCCAAGATGTTGAGGAAGAAATTCGGGGCTAGATCGTGAAAATCTAGCCCGTAGTAATACATGAGCCCGCGGACAAACGGGTGGAGTGGAAATCCTAGTCCGCAGATGAAATGAGGAAGAAATGCTACTCGCTCCCGAGACTTTGGGGTGGGGGTGATCTGTCCCTCTGCCGGAAGCCTGTGCGCGATGCTCTTAGCCAGGTATCCGGCCGCCCGAAGCTTGGTAATATCCTCCTCTGTGACAGAGGACGCCATCCACTTGCCTCCCACTCCGGACATGTTGCGGTCCTACGGAGAAGGTGAGAACTTGGGTGCTAGGGCTCGAGAGTGCGAGAACGGATGAGCAAAGGAGGAAGAAGGCATGGGTGAAAATGGGAGATCATTGTCCCTTTATAAAGGCGGTGCAGAATGTGCGCCTCCCCACACGCCTCTCAAAATCACTTGTTTTCCAAGCGCCTTGATTGATGGCGCTGGTTGAGTTACCCATACCCATCTTGATGGAGATCCAGCGATAAGGAGACACGATCTCTGCTTTGACAAGACGTGCCAAAGAAACCGCCTCGTGATATGTGCGGGAGCTGGTTGTGAAAAGCAGTTCGAATTATGACCGGACCATGGCATGCCGTCACGTTGTGAAGAGTTGTTAGTAGATTAGATTTGTGAAATATTATTCTCTCTATGGTGGTATATGGAATTTGTCTTGCAGAGTCGGCGGTCCTTGTGTTCGGAATTTATCTTGGAGTATTCGGAGATGGAACCCACCTCGCAATGCCGAAGACAATCTACGCGCCGGACTCATCATCATTGAAGCCTGGTTCAGGGGCTACTGAGGGAGTCCTAGATAAGGGGGTATCTGGACAGCCCGACTATGTACTTTGGCCGGACTGTTGGACTATGAAGATACAAGATTGAAGACTTCATCCCGTGTCCGGATGGGACTCTCCTTGGCGTGGAAGGCAAGCTTGGCGATTCGGATGTAGATCTCCTCCTCTGTAACCGACTTTGTGTAACCCTAGCCCCCTCCGGTGTCTATATAAGCTGGAGGGTTTAGTCCGTAGGACACAACAACAATCATACCATAGGCTAGCTTCTAGGGTTTAGCCTCTCTGATCTCATGGTAGATAAACTCTTGTAATACTCATATCATCAAGATTAATCAAGCAGGAAGTAGGGTATTACCTCCATCGAGAGGGCCCAAACCTGGGTAAACATCGTGTCCCCAGTCTCCTGTTACCATTAGCCTTAGACGCACAGTTCGGGACCCCCTACCCGAGATCCGCCGGTTTTGACACCGACAGTCACTAGCCCGCCTGGATTACAATTCAGGGTCAATCGAACAGCAATTGAAATAAGCAGAACCCGCTTAGGCGTGTGGAGCACCTAGTCCGCCTGTTCGTCGGGGAAGCGGCGCATCAGTGTCTATCATAGGGGTGCGGGGCGCAGGAGTTGCTTGCGCTCGATCTAGAGGTTGGTGGGGCTTGAATGGATGGCCGGGGGGTGGTGCCAAGCACGGCGGTGCGGTGAGGTCGAGGGGAGGGCACAGGCATGGGACTGGGCTGGTGGTCACTAGCGTTTCGAGGAAGATCGTCAACACTGACTGGCTGTAGGTGAAAGGAATCTGCCCGTTCTCTGTACATCGAATGCTGTAGAAAAAATGGACTGGCCTATTTGTTTTTAGTCGACTGTTATTTTCATAGAATCCTGTAGTAATTTAGTGTGCCATGCATGTTGTAGAGCTATCATATGTCTCCCGTCATTTATTTCTCACCGACCTGCTATCTGCTACCTTTACACTATACTAATTGTGTGCACACTTTACCCATACTCACACTATTGTTTTTTATGCATGGGTATTTTAGACTCTAACGCAGTGTTGATGAATGTAGAAAAGAAAAGACAGAAGTCGCTCCAGTGTAATTCGAAGATAAGCACTAAGCATTTCAGCGCTCTAAAGGGTGCAGTGTTAGCAGTTGGAGAGAGTAAACGTAGCTCTGCAGTTGATGATCTCAATTGCCACACACAACCATCCCAGGTGCTTGCTTTAACTTCGCGTTATCAAATGTGGTTGCATGTTGCATATGGTGTCTAGCTTGTATTGCTTCCAATTTGGTTACATTGCATCTGCTTACTTTACACATTATACCTTTGATAATGACATGCCTTCCTGTTTTTGATACATACTACATATGTCTATTAACCATGTTCGTACATCAAACTAATGCTCTTTTGTATCCCTCGTCAATCACTTATGATGAGACAGTCACCCAGTGGGTTACTGTGAGACGCCCTACTCGTTTAAAGAGTCCAGTGTCATCCTCCCCACATGATTCTCAAGAAACAGCAAGGCTAAATGAAGATAGTCAATGTAGCTCTCTAGTTGATGATCGCAATTCCCCCACACCACCATCGCAAGTGCTTGCTCTTACTTGGCAGTGTGATATGTGGTTGCATGTTGCATATGGTGTCTACCTTGTAATGCTTCTAATTAGGGTAAATTGGATCTGCTTAGTTAACACATTATACTTGTGAATATGACATGCCTTCTTGTTTTTGGTACATACTACGTCTTTCTATTAACCATGTTCTTACATCAAACTAGTTTTCTTGTGTATCCCTCATCAATCACTTTTGACGATACACCTTCAAGTTGACAGTGTAATATTGGTTGCATCTTGCATATCATTTCAAACATGTATTGCCTCTAATTTGTTGAAGTGCCACTTATAATGAGACATATCCAACTTGGTAGAGTGATTTTGGTTGGATCTTTCATATGGTGTCTAGATTGCATTGCTTCCAATTTGTTGGAATGCCTTCTGCTTAGCGTTTTTCATACATATTCCATCCTCCTACAATGTGGTTGCCATACATAAAAGTTGTGTTCATCAGTATCATGCATCAACAAATTTGGAAGTGCGAATTTCATTCCTTTTTCTTGTGTGTTTACTTGACAAGGAAAAATCTGAAAGGACGAAGGCACGGAATGATGGTGGTCCTCTGAAGCAACCGAAACAGATGATCTCTGCAGATTCTCCTGCTACTCGTACTGCAGTGCTAGTTCCAAATCTCATCTCCCCTACTCCACAACCCAAGTTGCTTGCTCTAACATGGCAGTGTGATATCTGGTTGCATGTTGCATATGGTGCCTAGCTTGTATTGCTCCTAATTTGTTAAATTGCATCTCCTTAGCTTACACATTATACATGTGAATATGTCACGCCTTCCTGTTTTTGGTATATACTACATCTGCCTATCACACCATGTTCTTACATCAAACTACTGTTCTTGTGTATCCTACATCTATCGCTTATGATGAGACAGTCACGCTCGTGGGTTAATATGAGACGTGCTACTCTTATAAAGAATGCAATTTCATCCTCTCCACATGATTCTCAAGAAACAGCAAGCCTAAATGAATATATTGAACGTAGGTTTGTACTTGAAGACCGCACTTCCCCTACACCACCATCACAGGTGCTTGCTCTAACTTCGCAGTGTGATATGTGGTTGCATGTTGCATACGGTGTCTAGCTTGTAATGCTTCTAATTAGGGTAAATTGCATCTGCTTAGTTTACACATTATACCTGTGAATATGACATGCCTTCCTATTTTTGGTACACACTACATCTATGCGTTAACCTTGTTCTTACATGAAACTACCTCTCTTCTGTATCCTGCATCAATCACTTACGATGAGTCACCTTTATTCGTTGCATATTGCATATTATTTCTAGCCTGTTGCCATGTGTTGCTTCTAATTTGGTCAAACATTTGTTAGGGCACCCTTTTAATTTGGCAGAGTGATATTGGTTTCATCTTTCATATGGTTTCTAGCTTGCATTGATTCTAACAAGTTCAAGCACCTTGTGCTTAGTTTACACTTTATACATCATACATGTCAATATGTCACGCTGTCCTGTTTTTCATACATATTCCATCCTCCTATCATGCGGCTGCCTTACATGAAAGTAGTGTTCGTCAGTATCATGCATCAATGAGTTCTGAAGAGCAAATTTTATTCCTTTTTCTTGTGGGTTTGACTTGACAAGGCCAAATCGAGAAAGAGGAAGGAAAAGAGTAAGGAAGGCGATGATGGTGGTCCTCTGCAGCAACATAAATGGAGCATCTGTACCGATTCTCCTTGTACTGATAGTGCATTACAAGGTCCAAGTCTCTGCTCCCCTACTCCACCATCCAAGGTGCTTGCTCTAACTTGGCAGTGTGATATCTGGTTGCATGTTGCATATGGTGTCTAGCTTGTATTGCTCCTAATTAGTGTAAACTGCATCTGCTTAGCTTACACATGATACATGTGAATATGACACGCTTTCCTGTTTTTGGTACATACTATATCTATCTATCACACCATGTTCTTACATGAAACTACTCTTCTTGTGTATCCTGCATCAGTCACTTCTGATGGGACACCTTTAAGTTGGCGGTGTGATATTGGTTTGCGTCTTGAATATGATTTCTAGCATGTATTGCTTCTAGTTTGATGAACGCCACCTATGACGAGACAGTTTAACTTGGCAGAATGATATTGATTGCACCTTCCATATGGTGTCTAGTTTGCCGTGCTTATAATTTGTTGAAGTGCCTTCTGCTTAGTTACCACATCATAGGTGTGAATATGTCAAGTCGTCCATTTTTTCGTACATATTCCATCCTCGGATCATGACTTTGCCTTTCATCAAAGTAGTGTTCGTTAGTATCATGCATGAATGAGTTCTGAAGAGCGAATTGTATTCCTTTTTCTTGTCGGTTTGACCTCACAATGCAAAATCAATAAAGCTGAAGGAAATTGGCAATGCATTGGATGATGGTGGTCCTTCCGAGCAACTAAAACGGAGGTTCTCTATAGATTCTACTCCGCCATCCTCCCAACAAGATTCGCAAGACAACGCAAGGCTAGACAGTCAATGTAGTTGTGTAGATGGTGAGCACATCTCCCCTACTCCACCATCATAGGTGCTTGCTCTAACTTGGCACTATTATATGTGGTTGCATGTTGCATATGATGTATAGCTTGTATTGCTTCTAACTTTGTTGTATTGCATCTGCTTACTTTACACATAATGCCTGTGAATATGACATGTGTTCCTATTTCTAGAACATACTATATTGTATCACACGATGTTCTTACATCAGACTATTGTTCTTGCATATCCCGCATCAGTCACTTATGATAAGGCACCTTTAAGTTGCCACCATATTGGTTGTGTCTTGCATATGATTTCTAGCATGTACTGCATCTAATTTGTTGAAACGCCATACAGTTTGAACTTGGCAGAGTGATATTGGTTGCATCTTTCATATGGTGTCTAGCTTGCAGTGCTTCTAAGTTGTTGAAATGCCTTCTGCTTAGTTACCACATCATAGGTGTGAATATGTCACACCATCCTATTTTTCATACATATTCCATCCTCGCATCATGTGTTTGCCTTTCATCCGAGTAGTGTTCGTCAGTATCATGCATGAATGAGTTCTGAAGAGCGAATTTTATTCTTTTTTCTTATCGGTTTGACTTCACAATGCAAAATCATAACAGCTGAAGGAAATTAGTCCGGCAGTGGATCATGGTGGTCCTTAGGAGCAACTCAAACAGGGGGTCTCTATAGATTCTACTCCGCCATCCTCCCAATAAGATTCACAAGACAACACAAGGCTGGACAGTCAACGTAGTTGTGTAGATGATGAGCACATCTCCCCTACTCGAACATCACACGTGCTTGCTCTAACTTGGCACTATTATATGTGGTTTCATGTTGCGTATGATGTCTAGCTTGTATTGCTTCTAACTTTGTTGAATTGCATCTGCTTACTTTACACATAATGCCTGTGAATATGACACGTGTTCCTGTTTCTAGAACATACATATACATGATGAGCATATCTCCCCTACTCCACCATCACAGGTGCTTGCTCTAACTTGGAACTATTATATGTGGTTGTGTTTTCCGTATGATGTCTAGTTTGTATTGCTTCTGATTATGTTGAATTGCATCTGCGTAGCTTACAACTTATACCTGCAACGATCACTTACCCATAAGACACATTTAACTCGGGACTGTGATGTAGGTTGCATCTTGCATTGTCTTCTAGCTTGTACTGCTTCTAATTTCTTGAAATGGCACTTACGACGAGAAACTTTTTACCTGATAGAGTGATATTGGTTGCATGGTCATATGGTGCCTAGCTTTCATTTCTTCTAATTTTGTTGAAATGCCTTCCGCTTACTATTTTTTCATACATATTCCATCCTCCTATCGTACGTGTGAATACGAAACGCTGTCTTTTTTTGTATATATTCCATCCTCCTTTCCTGCGCTTGCCTTACATCAAAGTAGTGTTCATCTGTATCATGCATCAACCAGTTATGCAGAGCTAATTTTATTCATCTTCTTGTGGTTTTGACTTCATAAGGCAATATCAGAAAATAGGAAGGAAAAGAGTAAGTTAGGGGATGTTGGTGGTCCTCCACACTGACGCAAACAGAGACTCTCTAGACTTGCCACTGCTACTGCTAATGAAGTTGAAGTCCCAAGTCTACATGATGAGTTCATCTCCCGTACTCCACCATCGCAGGTGCTTGCTCTAAGTTGACAGTGTGATAATTGGTTTCATGTTGCATATGTCGTCTAGCCTGTATTTCTTCTATTTTGATTAAATTGCACCTGCTGAGTTTATACGTTATACATGTGCATATGACATGGCTTTCTGTGTGTAGAATACACTGCATCTATCTATCATACCATGTTCTTACATCAAAGTACTGCTGTTGTGTATCCCGCATCAGTCACTCGTGATTGGATGCTTTTAACATGGCAGTTTGATAGTGGTTGCATCTTGCATTGATTTCTATGTTGTACTGCTTCTAATTTTTTGAATTGCCACTTATGACAAGACACCTTTAACTTGGCAGAGTAATATTGGTTGCATCTTTCATATGGTGTCTAGCTTGCATTACTTCTATTTTCTTGAAAATCCTTCTTCTTAGTTTACACATCGTAGCTGTGAGTATGTCATGCCGTCATATTTTTCTTACATATTCCATCCTCATACGGTTGTCTTACATCAAAGTATTGCTTGTCTGTATCATGCATCAATGAGTTCTGAAGAGCGATTTTATTCTTTTGTGTTGTGGGTATGGCTTGACATGGCAAAGTCAAAAAAGAGCAAGGAAAATAATATAGTAGGGAGTGGTGTTACTCGTCAGGTGAAACAGAAAAAGATCTGTCGCTGAGATTCTGCTGGTACTTATAGTGTAGTAGAAGGTCCAAGTCCACCGGCTAAATCTACAAACACAGTATCACCTGCTCCACCAGCTGCAGCATCCGCTTCAAATGTACCAGCATCTCAATGAGTTCCTCGTTCGTTTGCTCCGGAACTGGCCAGTTCCAAAGCTGCCTTCACACCTAACACGACTTTCAAAGCACTGCTGACACAATAGGACTTGGCAAGATCAGATGAACCTCATGAGCATCAACACCAAGACGGTACCGGACCGAGTCAAGTTGCAGTTGCATGCTCCTTCATATGTACTCTCACAGTTTGATGTACACTAACACTTTCCATATTCGTTGTTGAACTAGCACCATGGCGTAAGCAGAAACAGACATCAGGGATAATGCTTGACAGATTAACAAAATCTAAAGGAGGGAGAATGGAGATCTATTTTGAGGCAGGTTTAAAAAGGCCACGTGATGCTACAGAGTCAGCCAAGTTAGTATCAGAGGCAGTTATTGCCTTTAGGTGTCATGCACGTATCCTCCCAACGTGGATCCAGTACAGGAATGAGAAGGACAATACCCAGTTTAACACCTACCTTGACCATTTATCTGTAAGTAATGTTACTCAACGCAATTAGTAATATTGTCTTGCTCTATCCCAGACTTTCTAGCTTCCTCCTAATAAGACTCACATTCTTTTTTCAACAAATGAGGTTCAAGTTGGATCCGAAAGATGATGCAACTAAAGAAGCATGCACTCATGTTTTTTGGTCTGCTCTGCAACAGTATCGGTACCACCTTAGAAAATCTCACTTTGAAGGCAAGGCTAACAATGAAATCTCCCAAACATCTCCAGTGGAATATATTACAGATGAAGACTGTACAGCCCTTGTTAAACATTGGTCTGATCCAAAGTATCAGGTAGGCTATATGTATTTGATCAGACCACATATTGAACTTGTATTTATATATGTGCCTTACAAGTGTATCTTCTTCTAGGCTAACTGTTTGAAGAACAATACCAACCGTTCTAATGTGAAATTCCAACAGACAACAGGATCTCATAGCTATATTGCACACTGCGAGGCTCTTGTAAATAGCTGCTACTTCCTTCTTTTTTTGTGCCATATTATCGTATCTATATTGACTTGTTCCAAATACAGAGGAAATCCCGTGCGGACCAAAAAGAACCTGAACCGAATGTAGTGCAAATCTTCAAGGATTGCCACACCAGCAAGATGAAGGGCACAAGCACACCAGTTCAAGCCGCTATTGTAAGTCCTTACTCCTCCTGCCTTTGAACTGATTGGTACTGTGATGTGTTCATTTAACTACTTGGTTTGCAGCCAATGTCAGTTACTCTGTTCACTTTTATACATAGTTGCCTTAACGTATCATTTCACCTTACATGGTTTAAAAGAGATGAAGGGTATTCTTTTGGTCTTGATCTGTAATCTAGTTGTTATGTTCACGTGCGCACACAATGATAAAATAGGTTGTTTGTTTTATATCTGTTTGCCCATGATATGAATGATGTCATACTATGTTCATCCTACTTTAAACCATGTATGTTTATCCTTAGATGTCAATGAATGTGAGGAAATAGACAATACAGTAGGCATGCTACATGGACATATGTTCCGAAAGTGATTTTATTATGTAGTTGGGACTACAATACATGCTAATGTATTACAGTAGTTCACCAAAATAAGTTATGTATAAACGTGTAACCTACTTTGTTTGTTTTTGTCTCATTAGTAACTTATCTGGTACACTAATCTACAAGTTCAAACTTTTAGGAAGCTATGGAACAAATGATTGAACAGCCACAACCACCTAAAGGTGACGAGGCTACCACAGGCACAATGTCACCTCCTGCTGTAGTGCGTCAGTATCTCTCCACTAACAGTGCAAAAAGCACCTTCCTGCGTAATTCTGGGTTGGTTGTCAAGGTAACCTCGTCCAAATCGCCTACTAAACAAAATCTTCCTGCTAGACAGAGTGATATATCTGTGCTCCAGACACAAGTACAATCCCTAATGGACGTTGTTTCAGAAACAAGAATAGTGGTTGACAAATGTCGTCAAGATATGAATGGTTTTGAAACCAGACTATCAGACATTCGCTTCGTTGTTCAAGAGCAATTGCAGAAAAAGGTGAAGATCGTGCTGCTCCATCAGATTCTACAGCCTGAAACATTAGCACTCGGGTCAAATGATCTGTGCTTCTATACATCTGATGGTGCTTTTATCTGCAAGGACTCTAAACTTTATGCCAACATGCCTTTTGTTGTATGGTTGGAATTTATTTTGTTGTGATACAACATTTATGAAGCTGCCAAAGGCTACAGTAATTATGATGCTATTTTTGTATAGTGTAGGTTTATCTTAGTAATTAATTCTTGCTCGTCCTCGAGTAGGTAAATGATAACAATTTTTTTTATGTGGAATGCTACCTAGCATAATTCTCAATGTAATTTTTTTTATTGTGGCATGATTGTTTAGATCCAAATGATTCAAGATAAAAGCTTATAAAACATAAAAATAGTAATACTTTGAAGCATACTAACAAATAATCATGTCCTATCAAAATATCATAGCCAAAGAAAGCTTATCCCTACAAAATCATATAGTTAGGCCATGCTTCATCTTTATCACACAAAAGACTCCCATCATGCACAACCCCGGTTTCAGCCAAGCAATTGGTTCATACTTTTTAACGCGCTTCAGCCTTTTCAACTCTTACACAATACATGAGCGCAAGCCATGGACATAGCACTATATGTGGTATATGGTGGTGCTTGTGAGGACAAAAAGGGAGAAGATAGTCTCTCACCAACTAGGCGTATCAACGGGCTATGGAGATGCCCATTAATAGATATCAATGCGATTGAGTAGGGATTGCCATGCAATGGATGCACTAGAGCTATAAATATATGAAATCTCAACAAAAGAAACTAAGTGGGTGTGCATCCAACTTGCTTGCTCACGAATACCTAGGGCGTTTTGAGGAAGCCCATCATTGGAATATACAAGCCAAGTTCTATAATGAAAAATTCCCACTAGTGTATGAAAGTGACAACATAAGAGACTCTCTATCATGAAGATCATGGTGCTAACTGAAGCAGAAGTGTGGAAAATAGATAGTAGCATTGTCCCTTCTCTCTTTTTCTCTCTTTTTTTATTTATTTTTATTTTGGTGGGCTTCTTTGGCCTCTCTTTTTTTGTATGGGCTTCTTTGGCCTCTTTTATTTTTATAAAGTCTGAAGTCTCATCCCGACTTGTGGGGGAATCATAGTCTTCATCATCTTTTCCTCACTTGGGACAATGCTCTAATAATGAAGATCATCATACTTTTATTGATTTACAACTCAAGAACTACAACTCAATACTTAGAACAAAACATGAGTCTACGTGAATGCCTCCGGTGGTGTATCGGGATATGAAATGAATCAAGAGTGACATGTATGAAAAATTATGGAGGTGGCCTTGCCACAAATACGATGTCAACTACATGATCATGCAAAGAGCAATATGACAATGATGGAGCGTGTCATAATAAACAGAACGATGGAAAGTTGCATGGCAGTATATCTCGGAATGGCTATGGAAATGTCATAATAGGTAGGTATGGTGGCTGTTTTGAGGAAGGTAAATAATGGGAGCATGATACCGGCGAAGGTTGTGCGGCATAATAGAGGCTAGCAAAGTGGAAGGGTAAGTGTGCGTATAATCCATGGACTCACATTAGTCATAAAGAACTCATATACTTATTGCAAAAATCTACTTGCCCTCAAAGCAAAGTACTACTACGCATGCTCCTAGGGGAAGGGTTGGTAGGAGTTAACCATCACGCGATCCCGACCTCCACTCATAAGGAAAGCAATTAAAAGAGCATCCCATGCAACAAATTTGTCACACAACATTTACCATACGTGCATGCTACGGGACTTCCCAACTTCAACACAAGTATTTCTCAATTTCATAATTACCCAATTAGCATGACTCTAACATTACCACCTTTATATCTCAAAACAATTATCAAGCATCAAATTGATCATAGTTTTTAATGCACTCTCTATGATAGTTTTTATTATACCCAACTTGGATGCTCATCATTCTAGGACCAAATTTATAACCATAGAAAATACCATGCTGCTCTAAAATACTCTCAAAATAATATAAGTGAAGCATGGGGGATCAACAATTTCTTCAAAATAAAGCCACCGCCGTGCTCTAGAAAATATAAGTGAAGCACATAGAGCAAAACTATCTAGCTCAAAAGATGTAAGTGAAGCACATATAGTATTCTAATAAATTCTAAATCATGTGGGTCTCTCCCAAAAGGTGTGTATAGCAAGGATGGTTGTGGTAAAATAAAGGCAAAGACTCATATCATACAATACGCTCCAAGCAAAACACATATCATGTGGTTAATAAAAATATAGCTCCAAGTGAAGTTACCGATAGATGAAGACGAAAGAGGGGATGCCTTCCGGGGCATCCCCAAGCTTAAGCTTTTGGTTGTCCTTGAATTATCTTGGGGTACCATGGGCATCCCCAAGCTTAGGCTTTTGCCACTCCTTATTCCATAGTCCATCAAATCTTTACCCAAAACTTGAAAACTTCACAACACAAAACTCAACAGGAAATCTCATAAGCTTCGTTAGTGCAAGAAAGAAAAATCACCACTTAAGGTACTGTAATGAACTCATTCTTTATTTATATTGGTGTTAAACCTATTTTATTCCAACTTCTCTATGGTTCATACCCCCCGATACTAGCCATAGATGCATCAAAATAAGCAAACAACACACGAAAAACAGAATCTGTCAAAAACAGAACAGTCTGTAGCAATCTGTAACTTTCGAATACTTATGGAACCTTAAATATCCTACAAAAATAGGACATCCTAGGAAATTTGTCTATTGATATACAACAAGAATCAACACAAAAGCACGTTTTTGTGATTTATTGAATTTTTTCTCGTGAGCACAAAGTTTCTATTTTTAACAGAATCAAATTAACTATCACCATATGTTATCCTATAGGTTCTACTCGGCACAAACACTAATTAAAACATAAAAATGCATCTAAACAAAATCTAGATTGATTATTTATTGAATAACAGCAAGGAAAAGTATTAGGTTGTCTCCCAACAAGCACTTTTCTTTAGAGCCTTCTTAGCTAGCCATTGAGATTTCAATGATGCTCACATGAAAGAAAAGAATTGAAGCATAAAGAGAGCATCATACAACATGTGACAAACACACTTAAGTCTAACATACTTCCTATGCATAGGCATATTATAAGCAAACAAATTTGCAAGGCAAGCAAAAACTAGCATATGCAAGGTAGAAGAAAGAGACGATAGCAATCTCAACATGACAAGAGGTAATTTAGTAAGATAAAAATTTCTACGGCCATATTTTCCTCTCTCATAATAATTACATGTAGGGTCATAGGCAAATTCAACAAAATAGCTATCACATAGCATATTCTCAACACGATCCACATGCGTGCAAAGTTGACACTCTTCCAAAATAGTGGGATTAACATTAACTAAAGTCATGACCTCTCCAAACCCACTTTCAGTATTATTGAAAACATTATTATCAATCTCATATTCATCATGGGGCTTAAAGAAATTTTCAAGATCATAAAAAGAATCAACCGAATCATGATCATTGCAACAAGTAGTAGACATAGCAAAACTACCATCCCCAAGCTTAGGGTTTTGCATATTATTAGCACAATTGACATCAAGAGAATTTATAATAACATCATTGCAATCATGCTTTTCATCGAAGGAACTATCAAGTATGGGTGAAATAGCAACGATCTCATGTTTAACATAAGGAATGCAAGCATCATGTTCCTCAAGGGATATTTCAATCAAATCATCGGAATCATGATTATATATAGATTCATGCATATCATTATTTTCTTCCAAAGAAACAGTCATTCTCTCAATAAATTCCTTAACATTGGCATTATGAGCAAAGTTTTCATAGCAATATTTAAGTATGTCGGCATTTTCAGATTTGTAGAGAGTAATATCATACTTTTCAATCAAAGAAGCAACTTCATGGGCACCCTTAAAAACGACAAATTCTTCAATTTGTTCGATATCAAAGTAACTATAAACACCCTTTGCATAAGAAGATAAGATTTCATTATCATTAAACTCACATAGGTAGGGAAGGTGTTTTTTAGGGTTCTTAGAGCAACAAGTAAAATCATAAATTTCACAAAGATTCCAAGCATAGCATATCAAACTATTTATGTGATACCATAAGAGCTTCCCCTTTTCAGACAAACGATGATGCACAAAATGAGCATGCTCATCTAAAGATTTCCCATCAACTAGGCTAGTTGGGGTTTCAGCACGAGCGCATAAGGATCAAAGATGATCCAAGTAGAACACTTTAAGTGGATCCATATCAATAGATGTTTAGCAAGCAAAGATGCAAGCACAAAGAAGGCACATGGAGACACAAGCAAACATAAGATCGAATGGAAGAAGGGCGAATAAAACGGCAAGGGTGAAGTGGGGGAGAGGAAAACGAGAGGCAAATGGCAAATAATGTAATGTGCGGGAGATGAGTTTGTGATGGGTACTTGGTATGTCTTGACTTTAGCGAAGACCTCCCCGGCGACGGGGCCAGAAATCCTTCTTGCTACCTCTTGAGCATGCGTTGGTTTTTCCCTTGAAGAGGAAACGGTGATGCAGCAAACTAGCGTAAGTATTTCCCTCAGTTTTGAGAACCAAGGTATCAATCCAGCAGGAGGCTCCTCCCAAGTCCCACGCGCCTACACAAACAAACAAGAACCTTGCAACCAACGCGATAAAGGGGTTGTCAATCCCTTCACAGAAACTTGCAAAAAGTGAGATCTGATAGAGATAATAAGATAAGATAAATATTTTTGGTATTTTTATGATATAGATTGGAAAGTAAAAGATGCAAATAAAATTAAATGGAAAACTTATATGATAAAAGATAGACCCCGGGGGCCATAGGTTTCACTAGTGGCTTCTCTCAAGATAGCATAAGTATTACGGTGGGTGAACAAATTACTGTCGAGCAATTGATAGAAAAGCGAATAATTATGAGATTATCTAGGCATGATCATGTATATAGGCATCACGTCTGCAACAAGTAGACCGAAACAATTCTACATCTACTACTATTACTCCACACATCAACCGACTCATGCCTGCATCTAGAGTATTAAGTTCAGAAGAACAGAGTAACGCATTAAGCAAGATGACATGATGTAGAGGGATAAACTCATGCAATATGATATAAACCCCATCTTTTTATCCTCGATGGCAACAATACAATACGTGCCTTGCTGTCACTGGGAAAGGACACCGCAAGATTGAACCCAAAGCTAAGCACTTCCCCCATGGCAAGAAAGATCAATCTAGTAGGCCAAACCAAACTGATAATTCAAAGAGACTTGCAAAGATAACCAATCATACATAAAAGAATTCAGAGGAGATTCAAATATTTCTCATAGATAAATTTGATCATAAACCCGCAATTCATCGGATCTCGACAAACACACCGCAAAAAGAGTTACATCGAATAGATCTCCAAGAAGAGGAAGGAGAAATTTGTATTGAGAATCAAAGAGAGAGAAGAAGCCGTCTAGCTAATAACTTTGGACCCGAAGGTCTATGGTAAACTACTCACAGCTCATCGGAGAGGACTTGGTGGTGATGGAGAGGCCCTCCATGGTTGATTCCCCCTCCGGCGGAGCACCGATGAAGGCTCCAAGATGGGATCTCGCGGATACAGAAGGTTGCGGCAGTGGAAATAGTTTTTCGTGGTGCTCCTGGATGTTTTCGGGGTCTGTGGATACATATAGGAGGAAGAAGTGGTCGGTGGATGCTCGAGGGGCCCACGAGGGTGGGGGCGCGCCCACCCTTACAGGGCATGCCGCGCACCCTCGTGGCCGCCTCGTTCGCTTCTTGACATCCACTCCAAGTCTCCTGGATTGCGTTTGTTCCAAAAAGATCGCTCCCGAAGGTTCCATTCCGTTTGGACCCCGTTTGATATTCATTTCCTTCGAAACACTGAAATAGGCAAAAAAAACAGCAATTCGGGTTGGGCCTCCGGTTAGTAGGTTAGTCCCAAAAATGATATAAAAGTGTAGAGTAAAGCCCATAAACATCCAAAACAGGTAATATAATAGCATGGAACAATCAAAAGTTATAGATACGTTGGAGACGTATCAGTAATGTATTCAGCCGAAAGCTTCGTAGGAGCCCAACATGCCAACATTCGTCGGGCCCATTCCAGTTGGGCTAAAAATGATTATGGGCCGAAATTTGCATGTAGCCCACTAAAAATATCTGGGCCTAATTCAGCATAAGCTTTCATATTTTTCTGGTAGGCTTGTGCCCACAGTGGGCCTTTAACAGGCCTAAACATAATTTGGCCCTCAGTAACAATAGGCCGTTTACAGGTGTAAATATCTCGAGCCCATAAAAAACATGGGCCTTTAATAGGCCGAAAGTGAGATTGGGCCCTGATTGTGCCAAATAACCCAGTGGTCTTAGCAGGCCGAAATGGCGGCCCATTTATGATGCGGATCTTTCACAGGCCGAAATTTGGACGGGCCTTTAACAAGCCGGAAGTTCGGTCAGGCTAGATTATCGTCATTTTTATATGGGCCGTTAATGGGCCCGATGTGACATTGGGCCACATATGGCCCATGGATTTCGTCGGACGTTAACAGGCCGAAAATCACAACAGGCCAAAAGTGGCCCAAATCTATAGTGGGCCTATAACAGGCCGAATGTCAGACATGGCTGAATATGACCCAAATCCTTCACGGTCGTTTATGGGCCGAAAGTTTCAATGGCCTGTAAATGGGCCCAAATGAAGCAGGACTTTTAACAGGCCGAAAATACACCGTACCGTAATTCGGCCCAAATACTTAGCAGACTGTTAACGGGCCAGAAGTGACCATGGGCCGCGATGATGACAAGTTTAGGACAGGCCGTTGACGGGCCGATTTGACACTAGTCGTACGGGCCTTAACTGAGAATGTTGGGCCTTTAGCTGGGCCGGCCCATTATGGTCTGCAAAATCTTGTGGGACTTTAGCTGGGCTGGCCCATTGTGGTCCACTAAATCTTGTGGGCCTTTAGCTGGGCCGGACCATTATGGTCTGCAAAATCTTGTGGGCCCTTACCTGGGCTGACCCATTGTGGTCCGCTAAATCTTGTGGGCCTTTAGCTGGGCCGTCCCATTATGGTCTACAAAATCTTGTGGGCCTTTAGCTGGGTCGGCCCATTATGGTCTGCAAAATCTTGTGGGCCTTTAGCTAGGCCGGCCCATTATGGAGCGCAAAATCTTGTGGCCTTTAGTTGGGCCGGCCCATTTAAACTTCATGGGCCACTTTTGGGCCGGTCCACGTGTCAACATTTCATAGGCGCATCTCGCCCATTGGATGAGTGACACCTGTGCCAACACGGATCTGACACGTGTTTCCTCCAGCGAATGATGATTTTACACGTGGAAAATCCCCATTGGTCCGGGCTGTTAACGGGTTATCGGATCCAAAACCGGACCCGATAGCTTAATGGCGTTCCGTTACGATGGATGCCACGTGTCAGTCACCCTTGACGAAAGCACTTCTGTGATGCGCGATTTATCATCATGGAAGTGGACACTTCTGTGATGATAATTTCGGTAATGTCATGGAACACTTCTACGAGAGCACAGGTATGACTATCTTGATTATGTCGCAAAATCGTCATGGATGTACATGCATGACAAAAAATGCGACCTACTGTGACAAACACGTATCATCAGGGAAGTGTATTTTTTTGTAGTGCTTGTAGACACCTTTCTCTATAATTCCCTTCAATAAGCTATTTTATTGCTCAAGTGTAACTTGGCTAAGAGAATCATTAGTGTAATCAAGAGAACTACTAGAAGCAACAATATTGGATTTAGCATGGTTATTGTTACTACTAGAAGAAGAATCTTTCTTACTCTTGTTGATAGATTTTACTTGAGGCATGTAAGTAGATAAGAGTAAACGCTTGGCAATGTAAGAAGAACTTTTCTTGCGAATATCATCATTGATTGCCTTTAAAAACTCATGCTCTTGCTCAAGGTTGAGCTTTTCAAAGAATAGCTTCTCATGAGTCTTTAAAAGTTCTCGATGATCTTCCAAGGTAGTTTCATGATCTAACTTAAGAGTGTTTAGTTCTTTAGTTAGACGCTCAATCTTCTCCTTATCATTGTCATTCGTTTTATCTTGATAAATTGATGTTTCATCATAGTTTGCATAACTAGAGTTGTCAACAAGTAAATCATCACAAGTCATCTTCATCACTATTGAAATCAACATACTCAGGGTGTGATACCTTTGGGCCTTTAGCCATGAAGCATCTTCCAATTCCTTCATTTGGTGAGTCAAATATGTCGTAGGAGTTGATTGACACAAGTGCTAGACCGGCAACACCTTCATCTTGAGTATATTCGGAGTCGGAGTGATAGCTTCTCTCGGAGTGATGGTCGAAGTCAGAGCCGGATACCCAATCACCAACATGAGCTTGATGTCTTCGCTTTGTGTAGCTCTTTGATGATTTGTCCTTCCTTTCCGAATACTTGCTTCCCCGGGAGGTTCTTCGTTCATAACGATCATCTCTACTCCTTCTCTCTTTTGGTGGTGATTCTTCTCTTCGACTTCTTATTTTAGGTGAGTCTTCTCTTCTTTTGTAGGGAGTCGTACACTCATTGGAGTAGTGTCCGGGTCTTCCACAATTGTAGCAATTGCGCTCTCGACTTGAGGATCTTTTGTCATTGTAGGACCTTGACTTGGAACTTCTTTCCTTGCTTGTACTCTTGTAGAACTTGTTGAAGTTTTTCACCATTAGGCTCAATTCCTCATTGAAGGTTTGTTTCTCAGTTGATTATGTAGGACATCACATGAGGATTTGTAAGCACCACTTGACTTGTGTGAAGCTCTTCCTTATCCTTGAGTGACATCTCATGAGCAACAATTCTTCCAATGACTTCCGTTGGCTTGAGATCTTTGTAATTGGGCATCATTTGGATCAATGTGCACACGGTATCGTATTTTCCATCCAGAGCTCTTAGGATCTTCTTGATGATGAATTTATCAGTCATCTCTTCACTTCCTAAGCCGGCAATCTCATTTGTGATGAGAGCAAGCCTAGAGTACATTTCAGCGACACCTTCAGCATCCTTCATTCTGAACTTGTCAAGTTGACTTTGAAGCACATCCAATTTGGATTCCTTGACGGAGTCAGTACCTTCATGCACATCAATCAAAGTGTCCCAAATTTCCTTTGCATTCTCAAGACGGCTGATTTTGTTGAATTCTTTGGGGCACAGTCCGTTGAAGAGGATATCACAAGCTTGAGCATTGTATTGCATCATCTTCAACTCTTCCGCAGTAGCTTCACGGTTCGGTTCTCTCCCATCGAAGAATTTACCTTGCAAACCAATACAAACAATAGCCCAAACGGCGGGGTTATGTCCAAGAATATGGATTTTCATCTTATGCTTCCAAGTAGCAAAATTTGTACCATCAAAATAAGGACCTCTACGGTGGTAATTTCCCTCGCTAGACGCCATACTCTCCTAGGTTGTGAAACCAAGGCTATGATCACCAAAAGCTATGGAAATCAAGGCAAATTGAGACCAAAGCTCTGATACCAATTGTAGGATCGAAAGTATGTCTAGAGGGGGGTGATTAGACTACTTGACCAAATAAAAACTTAACCTTTTCCCAATTTTAGTTCTTGGCAGTTTTTAGCAACTTAGCACAAGTCAAGCAATCATGATACAATTCAAGCAAGCATGCAATGAGTACATAAGCAGCGGAAAGTAAGGCATGCAACTTGCAAGAAAGTAAAGGGAGGGGATTGGAGAGAGCAAACGCAATTGGAGACATGGATGTTTTTGTCATGGTTTCGATAGGTGGTGCTAGTACATCCACGTTGATGGAGACTTCAATCCACGAAGGGTAACGGTTGTAGGGAAACATTGCAGAAAATAAAAAAATTCCTACGGTTTCACCAAGATCAATCTATGAGTTCATCTAGCAACAAGAGAGAGGAATGCATCTACATACCCTTGTAGATCGAGAGAGGAAGCATTCAAGAGAACAGGGTTGAGGGAGTCATACTCGTCATGATCCAAATCACCGGAGATCCTAGCACCGAACGGACGGCACCTCCACGTTCAACACACGTACGGTTGGGAAGACGTCTCCTCCTTCTTGATCCAGCAAGGGGGAAGGAGAGGTTGATGAAGATCTAGCAGCACGACGGCGTGGTGGTGGATGCAGCAGCGATCTCGGCAGGGCTTCGCCAAGCTTCTACGAGAGGGAGAGGTGTAGCAAGGGGAGAGGGAGGCGCCAAGAGCATGGGTGCGGCTGCCCTCCCTCCCCCCTCTTTATATAGGGCCACTAGGGGGGTGTCGGCCTTAGGAGATGGGATCTCCTAGGGGGGGCGGCGGCCAAGGGGGTGCCTTGCCCCCCAAGGCAAGTGGAGGCGCCCCCCCACCCTAGGGTTTCCAACCCTAGGCGCAGGGGGGCCAAGGGGGGCGCACCAGCCCACCCGGGGCTGGTTCCCCTCCCACTTCAGCCCATGGGGCCCTCTGGGATAGGTGGCCCCACCCGGTGGACCCCTGAGACCCTTTCGGTGGTCCCGGTACAATACCGGTGACCCCCGAAACTTTCCCGATGGCCGAAACTCGACTTCCTATATATAATTCTTTACCTCTGGACCATTCCGGAACTCCTCGTGACGTCCGGGATCTCATCCGGGACTCCGAACAACTTTCGGTTTACTGCATACTCATATCTCTACAACCCTAGCGTCACCGAACCTTAAGTGTGTAGACCCTACGGGTTCGGGAGACATGCAGACATGACCGAGACGCCTCTCCGGTCAATAACCAACAGTGGGATCTGGATACCCATGTTGGCTCCCACATGCTCCTCGCTGATCTCATCGGATGAACCACGATGCCGAGGATTCAAACAACCCCGTATGCAATTCCCTTTGTCAATCAGTACGTTACTTGCCCGAGACTCGATCGTCGGTATCCCAATACCTTGTTTAATCTCGTTACCGGCAAGTCACTTTACTCGTACCGTAATGCATGATCCCGTGGCCAGACACTTGGTCACATTGAGCTCATTATGATGATGCATTACCGAGTGGGCCCAGAGATACCTCTCCGTCATACGGAGTGACAAATCCCAGTCTCGATTCGTGCCAACCCAACAGACACTTTCAGAGATACCCATAGTGCACCTTTATAGTCATCCAGTTACGTTGTGACGTTTGGTACACCCAAAGCACTCCTACGATATCCGGGAGTTGCACAATCTCATGGTCTAAGGAAATGATACTTGACATTTGGAAAAGCTCTAGCTAAACGAACTACACGATCTTTGAGCTATGCTTAGGATTGGGTCTTGTCCATCACATCATTCTCCTAATGGTGTGATCCCGTTATCAATGACATCCAATGTCCATAGTCAGGAAACCATGACTATCTGTTGATCAACGAGCTAGTCAACTAGACGCTCACTAGGGACATGTTGTGGTCTATGTATTCACACGTGTATTACGATTTCCGGATAATACAATTATAGCATGAATAACAGATAAATATCATGAACAAAGAAATATAATAATAACCGTTTTATTATTGCCTCTAGGGCATATTTCCAACAGTCTCCCACTTGCACTAGAGTTCAATAATCTAGTTACATTGTGATGAATCGAACACCCATGGAATTCTGGTGTTGATCATGTTTTGCCCTAGGGAGAGGTTTAGTCAACGGATCTTCCACATTCAGGTCCGTGTGTACTTTACAAATATCTATGTCTCCATCTTGAACATTTTCACGAATGGAGTTGAAGCGACGCTTGATGTGTCTGGTCTTCTTGTGAAACCTGGGCTCCTTGGCAAGTGCAATAGCTCCAGTGTTTTCACAGAAGAGTTTGATCGGCCCCGACGCATTGGGTATGACTCCTAGGTCGGTGATGAACTCCTTCACCCAGATTGCTTCATGCGCTGCCTCCGAGGCTGCCATGTACTCCGCTTCACATGTAGATCCCGCCACGATGCTTTGCTTGCAACTGCACCAACTTACTGCCCCACCATTCGGAATATACACGTATCCGGTTTGTGACTTCGAGTCATCCAGATCTGTGTCGAAGCTAGCGTCAACGTAACCCTTTACGACGAGCTCTTCGTCACCTCCATAGACGAGAAACATGTCCTTTGTCCTTTTCAGGTACTTCAGGATATTCTTGACCGTTGTCCAGTGTTCCTTGCCGGGATTACTTTGGTACCTTCCTACCAAACTTACGGCAAGGTTTACATCAGGTCTGGTACATAGCATGGCATACATAATAGATCCTATGGCTGAGGCATAGGGGATGACACTCATCTCTTCTTTATCTTCTACCGTGGTCGGGCATTGAGCCAAGCTCAATCTCACACCTTGTAATACAGGCAACAACCCTTTCTTGGACTCATCCATATTGAACTTCTTCAATATCTTATCAAGGTATGTGCTTTGTGAAAGACCTATCAGGCGTTTCGATCTATCCCTATAGATCTTGATGCCTAGTATGTAAGCATCTTCTCCAAGGTCCTTCATTGAAAAACACTTATTCAAGTAGGCCTTAATGATGTCCAAAAGTTCTATATCATTTCCCATCAAAAGTATGTCATCTACATATAATATGAGAAATGCTACAGAGCTCCCACTCACTTTCTTGTAAACGCAGGCTTCTCCATAAGTCTGCATAAACCCAAATGCTTTGATCATCTCATCAAAGCGAATGTTCCAACTCCGAGATGCTTGCACCAGCCCATAAATGGATCGTTGGAGCTTGCATACCTTGTTAGCATTCTTAGGATCGACAAAACCTTCCGACTACATCATATACAGTTCTTCCTTAAGATAACCGTTAAGGAATGGCATTTTGACGTCCATCTGCCATATCTCATAATCATAGTATGCGGCAATTGCTAACATGATTCGGACGGACTTCGTCTTTGCTATGGCAGAGAAAGTCTCATCGTAGTCAACCCCTTGAACTTGCCTATTACCCTTAGCGACAAGTCGAGTTTTATAGATGGTAACATTACCATCCGCGTCCGTCTTCTTCTTAAAGATCCATTTGTTTTCTGTTGCTCGCCGATCATCGGGCAAGTCTGTCAAAGTCCATACTTTGTTTTCATACATGGATTCTATCTCAGATTGCATTGCTTCAAGCCATTTGTTGGAATCTGGGCCCGCCATTGCTTCTTCATAGTTTGAAGGTTCACTGTTGTCTAACAACATGATTTCCAGGACAGGGTTGTCATACCACTCTGGTGTGGAACGTGTCCTTGTGGACCTATGAAGTTCAGTAGCAACTTGATCCGAAGTACCTTGATCATCATCATTAATTTCCTCTCCAGTCGGTGTAGGAACCACAAGAACATCTTCCTGAGCTGCGCTACTTACCGGTTCAAGAGGTAGTACTTCATCAAGTTCCACTTTCCTCCCACTTACTTCTCTCGAGAGAAACTCTTTCTCCAGGAAGGACCCATTCTTGGCAACAAAGATCTTGCCTTCGGATCTAAGGTAGAAGGTATACCCAATGGTTTCCTTAGGGTATCCTATGAAGACGCATTTTTCCCGACTTGGGTTCGAGCTTTTCAGGTTGAAGTTTCTTGACATAAGCATCGCATCCCCAAAGTTTTAGAAACGATAGCTTAGGTTTATTCCCAAACCATAATTCATACGGTGTCGTCTCAACGGATTTAGACGGTGCCCTATTTAAAGTGAATGTAGCTGTCTCTAGAGTATATCCCCAAAAAGATAGCGGTAAATCGGTAAGAGACATCATAGATCGCACCATATCCAATAAAGTGCAATTACGATGTTCGGACACACCATTACGCTGAGGTGTTCCAGGCGGCGTGAGTTGTGAAACGATTCCACATTTCCTTAAGTGCGTACCAAATTTATGACTTAAATATTCTCCTCCACGATCTGATCGTAAGAACTTTTTTTTCGGTCACATTGATTCTCTACCTCATTCTGAAATTCCTTGAACTTTTCAAAGGTCTCAGACTTGTGTTTCATTAAGTAGACATACCCATATCTACTCAAGTCGTCAGTGAGAGTGAGAACATAACGATATCCTCCGCGAGCCTCAACGCTCATTGGACCGCACACATCAGTATGTATGATTTCCAATAAGTTGGTTGCTCGCTCCATTGTTCCGGAGAACGGAGTCTTGGTCATTTTTCCCATGAGGCATGGTTCGCATGTGTCAAATGATTCATAATCGAGAGACTCTAAAAGTCCATCAGCATGGAGCTTCTTCATGCACTTGACACCAATGTGACCAAGGCGGCAGTGCCACAAGTATGTGGGACTATCGTTATCAACTTTATATCTTTTGGTATTCACACTATGAATATGTGTAACATCACGTTCAGATTCATTAAGAATAAACCATTGACCATCGGGGCATGACCATAAAACATATCTCTCATATAAATAGAACAACCATTATTCTCGGATTTAAATGAGTAGCCATCTCGTATTTAAACGAGATCCAGATACAATGTTCATGCTCAAACTTGGCACTAAATAACAATTATTGAGGTTTAAAACTAATCCCGTAGGTAAATGTAGAGGTAGCGTGCCGACGGCGATCACATCGACTCTGGAACCATTCCCAACACGCATCGTCACCTCGTCCTTCGCCAGTCTCCGCTTATTCCGCAGCTCCTGCTTTGACAAATATGAGCAACGACACCGGTATCAAATACCCAGGAGCTACTACGAGCACTGGTAAGTTACACATCAATTACATGTATATCACATATACCTTTAGTGTTGCCGGCCTTCTTGTCCGCTAAGTATTTGGGGCAGTTCCGCTTCCAGTGACCCTTCCCTTTGCAATAAAAGCACTCAGTCTCAAGCTTGGGTCCATTCTTTGACTTCTTCCCGGCAGCTGGCTTACCGGGTGCGGCAACTTCCTTGCCGTCCTTCTTGAAGTTCTTCTTACCCTTGCCTATCTTGAACTTAGTGGTTTTATTCACCATCAACACTTGATGTTCCTTTTTGATCTCTACCTCTGCTGATTTCAGCATTGAATATACTTCAGGAATGGTCTTTTCCATCCCCTGCATATTGAAGTTCATCACAAAGCTCTTGTAGCTTGGTGGAAGCGACTGAAGGATTCTGTCAATAACCGTGTCATCCGGAAGATTAACTCCCGGCTGAGTCAAGCGGTTGTGCAACCCAGACATTTTGAGTATGTGCTCACTCACAGAACTATTTTCCTCCATCTTACAGCTGAAGAACTTGTCGGAGACTTCATATCTCTCGGCCCGGGCATGAGCCTGGAAAACCATTTTCAGCTCTTCGAACATCTCATATGCTCCGTGTTGCTCAAAATGCTTTTGGAGCCCCGGTTCTAAGCTGTAAAGCATGCCGCACTGAACAAGGGAGTAATCATCAGCATGAGACTACCAAGCGTTCATGACGTCTTGGTTCTCTAGGATGGGAGCTTCACCTAGCGGTGCTTCTAAGACATAATCTTTCTTTGCAGCTATGAGGATGATCCTCAGGTTTCGGACCCAGTCCGTATAGTTGCTGCCATCATCTTTCAGCTTGGTTTTCTCTAGGAACGCGTTGAAGTTGAGGTGGACATGAGCGTTGGCATTTGATCTACAAGACATATTTGCAAAGGTTTTTAGACTAAGTTCATGATAATTAAGTTCATCTAATCAAATTATTTAATGAACTCCCACTCAGATTAGACATCCCTCTGGTCATCTAAGTGATACATGATCCGAGTCGGCTAGGCCGTGTCCGATCATCACGTGAGACGGACTAGTCAGCATCGGTGAACATCTCCATGTTGATCGTATCTTCCATACGACTCATGTTCGACCTTTCGGTCTCTTGTGTTCCGAGGCCATGTCTGTACATGCTAGGCTCATCAAGTTAACCTAAGTGTTTTGCATGTGTAAATCTGTCTTACACCCATTGTATGTGAACGTTAGAATCTATCACACCCGATCATCACGTGGTGCTTCGAAACGACGAACTTTCGCAACGGTGCACAGTTAGGGTGAACACTTTCTTGAAATTATTATGAGGGATCATCTTATTTACTACCATCGTTCTAAGTAAACAAGATGTATAAACATAATAAACATCACATGCAATTAAACAGTGACATGATATGGCCAATATCATATAGCTCCTTTGATCTCCATCTTCGGGGCTCCATGATCATCTTCGTCACCGGCATGAAACCATGATCTCCATCATCATGTCTCCATGAAGTTGTTCGCCAACTATTACTTCTACTACTATGGCTAATGGTTTAGAAATAAAGTAAATTAATTACTGTTGGGGAACGTAGTAATTTCAAAAAAAAATCCTACACACACGCAAGATCATGGTGATGCATAGCAACGAGAGGGGAGAGTGTTATCCACGTACCCTCATAGACCGATAGCGGAAGCATTCTGACAACGCGGTTGATGTAGTCGTACGTCTTCACGATCCGACCGATCCAAGTACCGAACGTACGGCACCTCCGAGTTCAGCACACGTTCAGCTCGATGACGATCCCCGGACTCCGATCCAGCAGGGTGTCGGGGATGAGTTCCATCAGCACGACGGCGTGGTGACGATGATGATGTTCTACCGACGCAGGGCTTCGCCGAAGCACCGCTACGATATGACCGAGGTGGAATATGGTGGAGGGGGGCACCGCACACGGCTAAGGAACGATCACGAAGATCAACTTGTGTGTCCTAGGGTGCCCCCCTGCCCCCGTATATAAAGGAGGGAGGGAGAGGTGCGGCCGGCCCCCAAGGGGTGCGCCTGGAGGAGTCCTACTCCCACCGGGAGTAGGACTCCCCCCTCTTGCCTTGGTGGAGAAGGAAAGGGGGGAGAGGAAAGAGGAAAGGGGGGCGCCGCTGCCCCCCCCCCCTCCTTGTCCTATTCGGACTAGGGGGAGGGGACGCGCGGCCTGCCCTGGCCGACCCTCCTCTTCTCCCTCATGGCCCATGTAGGCCCAATAACCCCCGGGGGCGTTCTGATAACCCCCGGTACTCCGGAAAAATCCTAGTTTCTCCCGGAACGATTCCGATATCCAAATATAGGCTTCCAATATATCAATCTTTATGTCTCGACCATTTCGAGACTCCTCGTCATGTCCTGGATCACATCCGGGACTCCGAACAACCTTCGGTACATCAAAATATATAAACTCATAATAAAAATGTCATCATAACGTTAAGCGTGCGGACCCTACGGGTTCGAGAACTATGTAGACATGACCTAGAACTATTCTCGGTCAATAACCAATAGCGGCACCTGGATGCTCATATTGGCTCCTACATATTCTATGAAGATCTTTATCGGTCAAACCGCATAACAACATACGTTGTTCCCTTTGTCATCGGCATGTTACTTGCCCGAGATTCGATCGTCGGTATCTAATACCTAGTTCAATCTCGTTACCGGCAAGTCTCTTTACTCGTTATGTAATGCATCATTCCGTAACTAACTCATTAGCTACATTGCTTGCAAGGCTTATAGTGATGTGCATTACCGAGAGGGCCCAGAGATACCTCTCCGACAATCGGAGTGACAAAACCTAATCTCGAAATACGCCAACCCAACATGTACCTTTGGAGACACCTGTAATACTCCTTTATAATCACCCAGTTACGTTGTGACGTTTGGTAGCACACAAAGTGTTCCTCCGGTAAACGGGAGTTGCATAATCTCATAGTCATAGGAACATGTATAAGTCATGAAGAAAGCAATAGCAGAAACTAAACGATCAAGTGCTAAGCTAACGAAATGGGTCAAGTCAATCACATCATTCTCCTAATGATGTGATCCCGTTAATCAAATGACAACTCTTTTGTCCATGGCTAGGAAACATAACCATCTTTGATAAACGAGCTAGTCAAGTAGAGGCATACTAGTGACACTATGTTTGTCTATGTATTCACACATGTATTATGTTTCCGGTTAATACAATTCTATCATGAATAATAAACATTTATCATGATATATAGGGAAATAAATAATAACTTTATTATTGCCTCTAGGGCATATTTCCTTCAGTCTCCCACTTGCACTAGAGTCAATAATTTAGTTCACATCGCCATGTGATTTAACACCAATATTCACATCTGTATGTGATTAATACCCATAGTTCACATCATCATGTGATCAACACCCAAAGGGTTTACTAGAGTCAATAATCTAGTTCACATCGCTATGTGATTAACACCCAAAAGAGTACTAAGGTATGATCATGTTTTGCTCGTGAGAGAAGTTTAGTCAACGGGTCTGTCACATTCAGAGACGTATGTATTTTGCAAATATTCTATGTCTACAATGCTCTGCATGGAGCTACTCTAGATAATTGCTCCCACTTTCAATATGTATCCAGATTGAGACTTAGAGTCATCTGGATCGGTGTAAAAGCTTGCCCCGATGTAACTCTTTACGACGGGCTCTTTTATCACCTCCATAATCGAGAAGTATTTCCTTAGTCCTCGCTAAGGATATTCTTGACCGTTGTCTAGTGATCTACTACTAGATCAAAATTGTATTCCTTTTCCAAACACAGAGCAAGGTATACAATAGGTCTGGTTCATAGCATAGCATACTTTATAGAACCTATGACTGAGGCATAGGGAATGACTTTTCATTCTCTTTCTATTTTCTGCCATGGTCGGGTCTTGAGTCTTACTCAACTTCACACCTTGCAACACAGGCAAGAACTCCTTCTTTGACTGTTCCATTTTGAACTATTTCAAAAAAATTATCAAGGTATGTGCTCATTGAAAAATCTTATCAAGCGTCTTGATCTATCTATATAGATCTTGATGCTCAATGTGTAAGCAGCTTCAACGAGGTCTTGCTTTGAAAAACTCTTATTCAAGTATCCTTTCATGCTATCCAAAATTTCTATATCATTTCCAATCAACAATATGTCATCCACATATAATATTAGAAATGCTACAGAGCTCCCACTCACTTTCTTGTAAATACAGGCTTCTCAAAAAGTCTGTATAAAACCATATGCTTTGATCAACTCATCAAAGCATATATTCTAACTCCGAGATGCTTGCACCAGTCCATTGATGGATCGCTGGAGCTTGCACACTTTGTTAGCACCTTTAGGATTGACAAAACCTTCTGGTTGCATCATATACAACTCTTCTATAATAAATCCATTAAGGAATGCAGTTTTGACATCCTTTTGCCAGATTTCATAAAATGTGGCGATTGCTAACATGATTCGGACAGATTTAAGCATCGATACGAGTGAGAAAATCTCATCATATTCAACACCTTGAACTTGTCAAAAAAACCTTTTTGCGACAAGTCGAGCTTTGTAGATAGTAACACTACTATCAGCATCTATCTTCCTCTTGAAGATCCATTTATACAATATGGCTTGCCGATCATCGGGCAACTCCACCAAAGTCCACACTTTGTTCTCATACATGGATTCCATCTCAGATTTCATGGCCTCAAGCCATTTTGCGGAATCTGGGCTCCTCATCGCTTCCTCATAGTTCATAGGTTCATCATGGTCTAGCAACATGACTTCCAGAATAGGATTACCGTACCACTCTGGTGCGGACCGTACTCTGGAATACCTACGAGGTTCTGTAGTAACTTGATTTGAAGTTTCATGATCATCATCATTAGCTTCCTCGCTAATCGGTGTAGCAATCACTAGAACTGATTTCTGTGATAAACAACTTTCCAATTTGGGAGAAGGTACAATTACCTCATCAAGTTCTACTTTCCTCCCACTCACTTCTTTCGAGAGAAACTCCTTCTCTAGAAAGGATCCATTCTTAGCAACGAGTGTTTTGCCTTTGGATCTGTGATAGAAGGAGTACCCAACAGTTTCCTTTGGGTATTCTATGAAGACGCACTTCTCCGATTTGGGTTCGAGCTTATCAGGTTGAAAACCTTTTTCATATAAGCATCGCAACTCCAAACTTTAAGAAACGACAGCTTAGGTTTACTGCTAAACCATAGTTCATACGGTGTCGTCTCAACGGATTTAGATGGTGCCCTATTAAACGTGAATGCAGCTGTCTCTAATGCATAACCCCAAAACGATAGTGGTAAACTGATAAGAGACATCATAGATCGCACCATATCTAGTAAAGTACGATTACGACATTCGGACACACCATTATATTGTGGTGTTCCAGGTGGCGTGAGTTTGTGAAACTATTCCACATTGTTTTAATTGAAGACCAAACTCGTAACTCAAATATTTGTCTCTGCAATCAAATCACAAAAACTTTATTTTCTTGTTACGATGATTCTCCACTTCACTTTGAAATTCTTTGAACTTTTCAAATGTTTCAGACTTGTGCTTCATTAAGTAGATATACCCATATCTGCTCAAATCATCTGTGAAGGTCAAAAAATAACGATACTTGCCACGAGCATCAACACTCATTGGATCTCATACATCAGTATGTATTATTTCCAACAAATCTGTTGCTCGCTCCATTGTTCCGAAGAACGGAGTCTTAGTCATCTTGCCCATGAGGCATGGTTCGCAAGCATCAAGTGATTCATAATCAAGTGATTCCAAAAGCCCATCAGCATGGAGTTTCTTCATGCGCTTTACACCAATATGACCTAAATGTCAGTGCCACAAATAAGTTGCACTATCATTATTAACTTTACATCTTTTGGCTTCAATATTATGAATATGTGTATCACACAATCGAGATCCAACAAACCATTTTCATTGGGTGTATGACCATAGAAGGTTTTATTCATGTAAACAGAACAACAATTATTCTCTAACTTACATGAATAACCGTATTGCAATAAATATGATCAAATCACATTCATGCTCAACGCAAACACCAAATAACATTTATTTAGGTTCAACACTAATCCCGAAAGTATAGGGAGTGTGCGATGATGATCATATCAATCTTGGAACTACTTCCAACACACATCGTCACCTCACCCTCAACTAGTTTCTGTTTATTCTGCAACTCCCGTTTTGAGTTACTACTCTTAGCAACTGAACCAGTATCAAATACCAAGGGGTTGCTATAAACACTAGTAAAGTATACATCAATAACATGTATATCAAATATACCTATGTTCACTTTGACATCCTTCTTATCCGCCAAATACTTGGGGTAGTTCCACTTCCAGTGACATGTCCCTTTGCAGTAGAATCACTTAGTCTTAGGCTTAGGTCCAGACTTGGGCTTCTTCACTTGAGCAGCAACTTGCTTGTTGTTCTTCTTGAAGTTCCCCTTCTTCCCTTTGCCCTTTTCTTGAAACTAGTGATCTTGTCCATCATCAACACTTTGATGTTTTTCTTTGATTTCTACCTTCACCGATTTTTGCATCGCGAAGAGCTTGGGAATTGTTTTCATCATCCCTTGTATATAGTTCATCACGAAGTTCTACTAACTTGGTGGTGGTGACTAGAGAATTCTGTCAATCACTATCTAATCTGGAAGATTAACTCCCACTTGATTCAAGCGATTGTAGTACCTAGACAATCTGAGCACATGCTCACTAGTTGAGCGATTCTCCTCCATCTTTTAGCTATAGAACTTGTTGGAGACTTCATATCTCTCAACTCGGGTATTTGCTTGAAATATTAACTTCAACTCCTAAAACATCTCATATGGTCCATAACGTTCAAAACGTCTTTGAAGTCCCGATTCTAAGCTGTTTAAGCATGGTGCACTAAACTATCAAGTAGTCATCATATTGAGCTAGCCAAACGTTCATAACGTCTGCATCTTCTCCTGCAATAGGTTTGTCACTTAGCGGTGCATTAAGGACATAATTCTTCTGTGCAGCAATGAGGATAAACCTTAGATCACGGATCCAATCCGCATCATTGCTACTAACATCTTTCAACACAATTTTCTCTAGGAACATATCAAAATAAACATATGAAAGCAACAACGCAAGCTATTGATCTACAACATAATTTGCAAAATACTACCAGGACTAAGTTCATGATAAATTTAAGTTCAGTTAATCATATTACTTAAGAACTCCCACTTAGATAGACATCCCTCTAATCCTCTAAGTGATTACGTGATCCATATCAACTACACCATGTCCGATCGTCACGTGAGATGGAGTAGTTTCAACAGTGAACATCAATATGTTGATCATATCTACTATATGATTCACGCTCGACCTTTCGGTCTCCGTGTTCCGAGGCCATATCTGTTATATGCTAGGCTCGTCAAGTTTAACCTGAGTATTCCGCGTGTGCAACTGTTTTGCACCCGTTGTATTTGAACGTAGAGCCTATCACACCCGATCATCACGTGGTGTCTCAGCACGAAGAACTTTCACAACGGTGCATACTCAGGGAGAACACTTCTTGATAATTTAGTGAGAGATCGTCTTAAAATGCTACCGTCAATCAAAGCAAGATAAGATGCATAAAGGATAAATATCACATGCAATCAATATAAGTGATATGATATGGCCATCATCATCTTGTGCTTGCAATCTCCATCTTCGAAGCACCGTCGTGATCACCATCGTCACCGGCGCGACACCTTGATCTCCATCGTAGCATCGTTGTCGTTACACCATCTATTGCTTCTATGACTATCGCTACCGTTTAGTGATAAAGTAAAGCAATTACAGGGTGTTTGCATTTCATACAATAAAGCGACAACCATATGGCTCCTGCCAGTTGCCGATAACTTCGGTTACAAAACATGATCATCTCATACAATAAAATATAGCATCACGTCTTGACCATATCACATCACAACATGCCCTGCAAAAACAAGTTAGACGTCCTCTACTTTGTTGTTGCAAATTTTACATGGCTGCTATGGGCTTTAGCAAGAACCGTTCTTACCTACGCATCAAAACCACAACGATAGTTCGTCAAGTTAATGCTGTTTTAGCCTTCGCAAGGACCGGGCGTAGCCACACTCGATTCAGCTAAAGTGAGACAGACAGACACCCGCCAGTCACCTTTAAGCACGAGTGCTCGTAACGGTGAAACCAGTCTTGCGTAAGCGTACGCATAATGTCGGTCCGGGCCGCTTCATCTCACAATACCGCTGAGCCAAAGTATGACATGCTGGTAAGCAGTATGACTTGTATCGCCCACAACTCAGTTGTGTTCTACTCATGCATATGACATCTACGCATAAAACCAGGCTCGGATGCCACTGTTGGGGAACGTAGTAATTTCAAAAAAAATCCTACGCACACGCAAGATCATGGTGATGCATAGTAACGAGAGGGGAGAGTGTTGTCCACATACCCTCGTAGACCGATAGCGGAAGCGTTATGACAACACGGTTGATGTAGTCGTACGTCTTCACGATCCGACCGATCCAAGTACCGAACGTACGGCACCTCCGAGTTCAGCACACGTTTAGCTCAATGATGATCCCCGGACTCCGATCCAACAGGGTGTCTGGGATGAGTTCCATCAGCACGATGGCGTGGTGACGATGATGATGTTCTACCGACGCAGGGCTTCGCCTAAGCACCGCTACGATATGACCGAGGTGGAATATGGTGGAGGGGGGCACCGCACACGGCTAAGGAACGATCATGAAGATCAACTTGTGTGTCCTAGGGTGCCCCCCTGCCCCCGTATATAAAGGAGGGAGGGCGAGGTGCGGCCGGCCCCCAAGGGGTGCGCCTGGAGGAGTCCTACTCCCACCGGGAGTAGGACTCCCCCCTCTTGCCTTGGTGGAGAAGGAAAGGGGGGAGGGGAAAGAGGAAAGGGGGGCGCCCCCCCTCCTTGTCCTATTCGGACTAGGGGGGAGGGGGCGCGCAGCCTGCCCTGGCCGGCCCTCCTCTTCTCCCTCATGGCCCATGTAGGCCCAATAACCCCCGGGGGGTTCCGGTAACCCCCGGTACTCCGGAAAAATCCAGGTTTCTCCCGGGACGATTCCGATATCCAAATATAGGCTTCCAATATATCAATCTTTATGTCTCGACCATTTCGAGACTCCTCGTCATGTCCTGGATCACATCCGGGACTCCGAACAACCTTCGGTACATCAAAATATATAAACTCATAATAAAACTGTCATCATAACGTTAAGCGTGCGGACCCTACGGGTTCGAGAACTATGTAGACATGACCTAGAACTATTCTTGGTCAATAACCAATAGCGGAACCTGGATGCTCATATTGGCTCCTACATATTCTATGAAGATCTTTATCGGTCAAACCGCATAACAACATACGTTGTTCCCTTTGTCACCGGCATGTTACTTGCCCGAGATTCGATCGTCGGTATCTAATACCTAGTTCAATCTCATTACCGGCAAGTCTCTTTACTCGTTACGTAATGCATCATTCTGTAACTAACTCATTAGCTACATTGCTTGCAAGGCTTATAGTGATGTGCATTACCGAGAGGGCCCAGAGATACCTCTCCCACAATCGGAGTGACAAAACCTAATCTCGAAATACGCCAACCCAACATGTACCTTTGGAGACACCTATAGTACTCCTTTATAATCACCCAGTTATGTTGTGACGTTTGGTAGCACACAAAGAGTTCCTCCGGTAAACAGGAGTTGCATAATCTCATAGTCATAGGAACATGTATAAGTCATGAAGAAAGCAATAGCAGAAACTAAACGATCAAGTGCTAAGCTAACGGAATGGGTCAAGTCAATCACATCATTCTCCTAATGATGTGATCCCGTTAATCAAGTGACAACTCTTTTGTCCATGGCTAGGAAACATAACCATCTTTGATAAACGAGCTAGTCAAGTAGAGTCATACTAGTGACACTATGTTTGTCTGTGTATTCACACATGTATTATGTTCCGGTTAATACAATTCTAGCATGAATAATAAACATTTATCATGATATATAAGGAAATAAATAATAACTTTATTATTGCCTCTAGGGCATATTTCCTTCAATTACATGGCGTTAAATCATTGACACGCAGGTCATACAATAATTAAGACAACTCCTATGGCTCCTGTCGGTTGTCATACTCATCGACATGCAAGTCGTGATTCCTATTACAAGAACATGATCTCATACATCACAATATATCATTCATCATTCATCACAACTTTTGGCCAGATCACATCACAAATCATATGCTGCAAAAACAAGTTAGACGTCCTCTAGTTGTTGTTGCATGTTTTACGTGGCTGCAATAGGGTTCTAGCAAGAACGTTTTCTTACCTACGTAAAAGCCACAACGTGATTTGTCAACTTCTATTTACCCTTCATAAGGACCCTTTTCATCGAATCCGCTCCAACTAAAGTGGGAGAGACAGACACCCGCTAGCCACCTTATGCAACTAGTGCATGTCAGTCGGTGGAACCTGTCTCACGTAAGCGTACGTGTAAGGTCGGTCCGGGCCGCTTCATCCCACAATACCGCTGAAGCAAAATAAGACTAGTAGTGGCAAGAAAGTTGACAACATCTACACCCACAACAAATTTGTGTTCTACTTGTGCAAAGAGAACTACGCATAGACCTAGCTCATGATGCCACTATAGGGGAACCACTACAAGAAATATGTCAACTTGTGACCTTGACTATTGGTCACTAAAAGATCATTGTTTTTCATTTGCGACCTTTTTTGACCAAAAACAGAAGGTCAAAAGCTGGCGGTCGTAAACTGAAATTAACAACCTTCTCTGTGAGAAAGTCGTGGACGTTTACGACCAAAATATGCCTACTGTCTTGTTTTGGTCACTAGCAGCCTCCCCAGGCCACGTAGGCATCCGACGTGGCAATCTGATGTGGCACAAGATTCAGCCCGGTCCAATTCGGTGTTTATATGGGCCGAGCCCATTAATTCGGCCTTTTTAGTGTATTTTTCTGTCAATTTCTGCACGGGCCATACTTCCATATTAGGGGGCCTCGGCCTTTTTTGCAATATTTTTTTTATTTTTTGAAGCTTTTTTTGTTTCACTTTTTAAACAGACCAATGCTTGTTGGGCTATGGCATGTTTCAACCCAATTAGTTGTCCACTATTAGATCTCGGATTTTGAAATAAATGTTTGGACAAAATTGTTTGGGCACAAGACCTCTTTAATCCAGTTACACACACGCATCCGACATTGTTTCATATTCAAATCAGGAAAACTCAATGTCGAATTCAAATAATCCATCATATCACATCACATAACACATCTCCTAGGTTTAGATAACATAACAAAATCATCTCAGGAATACATTTCCTTACACAGGAATTATGGCACATCTACTACTATCCTAACATGTACGTATACGCATGTGTGCTTGCTTGACCGGCGCATGCATCACTGTAGCAGCCAAGCAAGTAGGCATCTTTGACGTCTACTCACAACTTTCCTCGCACCGGAGAAAGAAACAAAACAAAAAATATTAGTAACTTTAAATCAGAAAGTATATCCACATCACCATAAAATAGTCGCAGACCATCACACAGAAGCCAAATACTATGAATTGATGATTAGTAGACACGGACATGATTCAGCTACGTAATGGCTACCACAAGCAAGTGACAAGTGTGTAAGCAAGCTGCTAGTGTACACAAGGTGATTGAGCTCCTGCTGTTTAGTACGCATACACGGTAGGCTACTGCTGCTAGTGTTCTAAACCAACAGAGCATGCTATAGGAGCAGAAAATAGGGAGCTAGGGCTAGAAGATGGAGCCGACTCACCAGAGAGCTTGTGGTCACCGCCGTACAAAGCCGCCATCACGCCGGTCGCCTCAAGAAGAACCACCGCGCCGGAGACGGTGCCAGACGTGTGCAAGAGCAGAGCACCTGCTGCATCCATTTCCAAATAGAACAAGAACAAAAAATTAGGAAGGGCTGCAAACAAATTAGGAAGGGTTTCAAAAAAGGACAGTTATTTAGAATGACAACAGAAATTCAGCTAGTACCATGCTTTTCGTTCTCCAGCTAGTTAAAATGAGATACTCATTCATACAAGAAAACATAGACACAATATGAATTCATTGCACAAGTGCAAGTCATGCAAAATACTTCACTGCAACACATTGCGCCTAAACTTCCATAAGATATAATTGATAAAAATCAGTTTACTGCTACTGCCATTGGAAAACCGGCACCGAATTGAGCGGTAATAGAGATATATTTGATAAAAATCAGTTTGCTGCTACTGCCATTCAAAATCTAACTAACCAACTGGTTCGAACACTAGGCAAAGTAAGACAAAAACAAGTAAATCGGCACTGAATTGAGCGGTGACAGAGAGGGGAGGGGAGACGTGCAACTTACAGCATCACTCATGGACTTCCACTTCTCACCACCGGCCTTGCCAATCTGCAATTCAACCAACCTAAACCATATCAGGACACAAAATTCACAAGGAAACTCATCTCGCAGCACCACCAGTTCGAACAAACAATGAGACAAAGGCGGATGGGGGACGCTTACCACGGAGACCAGCTTGACGCCGGGGTGCTTCTCCTTGTACTCCTTCCTGAAGTTGTCCCTGCGAAGACGAAACACGCACCAAATCCTCGGTCAGGACGCGACGCCACACCACAGAAGCAACACGAATCGAACCAGGAACCAAGACTGGGACTCAAATGAAGATGAAGAAAGCGCTCGGGGCGCGTGGGCTTGTTGGGGTCCTTCTCAGCCTTGATCTTCTTCACCGCAAGCCTGCGCCACCACAACGGAAACAACAACAGCAAACCAAACCGAGTCAGAACCCGACGTGAAATAGCAGCAGCCACTACGGGAAACAAAAACGAGACAGGGAGACGAGGGAGGGAGGGGTCGGGACCTGGAGTTGCCGGCGCGGGAGCCCGCCTTTGTTAATATGTTAAAGAAAGTTGATTTGCCAACATTGGGTAACCCCACCTACATGAAACATCAATAGTAAACTTCATATATCCTCTTATTCCTCTACTTGGCAACAGCAGAATAGTGCGCCAATCATCTCGTGCACGAGGAAGTCCTTGTCGTCCACCGCCAAGTAGCAGGATGCTGGTGGAGCATCCCTCACCGAGCCTACAGGAAGTTTTGCATATAGTTAGAAAACCTGGAAACGTACAGGATGGACTACCATAACATAGCATTGAAGAAAGGAAAGCCCACAGAATGAAAACTGGGTCGCTAACTTGACTATCTTCCCCTCCAATTTGTTTTGGATGAGGAATTACCTTAATATATGGTGCTGCAGTACACCTATTTTTCTAAATGAAATTAAGCCTACCACTTCCTGCTCTCAGATTTCAGTTCATTTCTAAACTCTGCATTCTATTTATACAAGCACATCTAATATTCTACTATATATGCTAGGTTATTGTTACCTTACTAAGCTCTTAATTATTATTAGTTTATAATGGAAATAAAGTACCCTAATGCATCCCCTATTAAATGACATTACAAACTGCAGTGTGCGTGTGTACTGATATGTTTACCCACATGTTGTGAAGCATGGAACATGACAAGAGAAATGCAAAGGATGCCCAACAGAACTCTTGCTCCATGGCATTATTTCTACTATAGTTGCAGACTTGGGAGTCCCACGTAGCTAAACCTTTTGTACATCATGATTTAATAAATAAGCTGAACGTCCTTTTAACCTACTAATGAACACTACCTGGGCACTATTCAAATCTAGAGTCAAAACAGAAGGCACTAATTAATTCCTAGGATTGACAAATGTAAACCAGCGACAAAAGTAAAGAGTGCTACATCTAAAACCTGCTGATGTCTGCTACAATGAATTCAATATGGAAAGTACCAACAAAATGGCAGTATCCTCTCACATAATTCAGACAACATGTATAGGATAATGTAGCAGTACATGTGTGTGAACAGAAACCAAGTTCATTATGGAAAGTACCTACAAAATGGCAGTAAAAGGTTTTTCAGTTTTATGTTTAGTAGCACAGGCAGCAAGTCGATCAGTCCATTTTTCAGTTCAGGGAAATTCAAGACAATTTAGAAATGCCTAATTATTTTATATCCACTACAGAAGAATTGGCAGATTATCCTCAAACTGCATTCTTTACTGTAAGAGGGATGCTTCACATGAACTAAACCATCTACCATCCAATCCAAGTCGGTCACATTTCAAAAAAAATCCAAACTGAATGAAACTACAGCGGACCGAGTTAATTCAGTTCAATTGCATCTGCACAAATTACATATACTACTAGTTCTGGTACCAAAGGAATGCAGGGGAAAGAACCGAGAAAGATGTCGAACCTGCTTGTTACTGACGGCGTCGACGATTCGATGCTTGAACTCTGGAACTCCGCGGCAAAGACCGCATCACGGGTCAACGCCCCTGTGAGCAAGAGGGCTCTCGTTCTTGTTACAGGCCCCTCATCATTGTTTTCATCGTCGACGTCATCCATGGAGGTTGCCTGCATGGAAACTTGTAGCATTAGGAGAGAACACACACAGGGAAGGACGAAACTAACACCAGACCTAAGGGAGAATGTACACTCATACTAGAAAATGAATAGCATTCTTGCAGGCTGGCAACTAAACATTGTGTGTGGGTAAGGTATATGTAAAGGACAACTTATAACCTGTATGTATGCATCACTTCCATTCGTATGTGCTAAGGCCAATTCAAACCCCTGAGACTAGCAGCATTGAATCGTTTTATAGGGTAGAATCATTGTCCCAGATCTGAATTTTAAATGCTATTATAACGCGAAATTGATTTTGGGTTTGGCGTGTGTGACACTGACTGCTGCTGAAAAACTGGCCATGGCCATGGTGGTTAATGCGAACGAAGATGGGCATGGAGGGGACGAGGGGCAGGGACTTACTACTTCGATGTCGATCCTATAGACGACGTGCAGCACAGCAGCTTCTCCTTGGCTGGCCCCCTTCCTTCACAAGCTGAAGCAGACTATACTATAGCAGATCAGAGTGAGCAAACTGCAGAGAACGCAGGAATCAGATGCGGGATGAAGGAAACCAGAAGAAGGAGAAGAAGAAGAGAAAGGGATTCATAGCTAGCATACCATAGCCTCTCCTTGTGGACGTTGCATTGCTGATCTTGCTCTTGGAGAAGAGGGTGCTGATGATCCAGAGCTCGATCGCCATGGCCGCCCGCGCACGGGCTAGGGTTTGAGGCGCGAAGAGGGGGAGGGAGGGAGAGCTCTGGAGGTGGAAGGAGGAGGGTGTGGTGGCTGCGGGGCTCCTCTCCTCGGCCGCGGTTTGGGCGTGCTGGTGGCGCGGATGCGGATGCGGAAACGCCGCACGGTGCGGATCTGGCCCATGGAGGGGAGGGGAGGGGAGTGGAAAGGAGGGGGCACCGGCGGGGAGGAAGTTGGAGAGGAGCGCGGGCGGGAGGAGCAGGTCGAGGAGGATGATGAGAAGCCCGATGTGAGCCTGAGCAGAGGCGCATGGACGAGGAAGGGGCGGAGGCGTCGGCGAGGAGCCAGCAAAGATGGCGGTGGAGGTGCGGCACCGAGGGCGGGACGAGCGCGGCGGCCATGCGATGGAGGGCGCCGACTGAGGCCTCCGGGACGGGCGGAGGAGCGGGTAGTGGTGCGCGGGCGTGGGCAGCGGTGTCGGATCTGAATCGGCGGGGTGGCGGCGGCGATGTGGGAGAGGGAGCGCGTGAGGTGGATCTGGAGCGCTAGGGTTCGTGGGGTGAGAGGGTGAGGGAGTTTTCTTTTTTCTTTTTCTTTTTTGAGACAAATAGGGGGAGCGGGGTGAGGGAGAAAGGACTGCCGTCCGATCCGAGAGCATCCGACGGTGTTTGAGCACGATCCGCGTGACATGTCCATGGACCAATCAGAATCCAGTACACGTTATGACCTTCTAAATTAGTCGTAATTGCACGGAAAATTCATTTTTCATTTTTTGAGTGCCCGAAAAGAGGATTTTTTGTGAAGGACCTACCAAATATTTGTTGCAAAATTTTACTAAATCAATTTTCTAAAATACTAGGACATATTTGATGCACAATTGACCAAATGGTTGGGTGTAAAAAGTTTTGATCCACCTCTCATGAAAAAGACAAATTCCCGCCGATTCAGTTGGAAGCGGGTCAAATTTGAACTGTAGCTACCTCGTAGTTTGCTCTTTATTTTTTCCAAAAATCATTTCTAGGTACATAAGTATCTATTTAATCAGAGAAACACCAAAAAAATTCCAAGAATCAACCACTAGCTAGGAACGGTCAGTCCCGCCGTTTTGACCGCATTTTGAAACGGGCATAAAAAATTCAAAAAAATCAAAAAATTGGGAAACCATCGCATTGTGTCATTATATGTGGCCAAGTTACCAGGAAAAATAACAAACTTGTAATACGGCAATTATTTTAAAAAAGTGTTCTGAGAAATGAGCTATCAAGTGTGAAGATTCATGGCTTTCAAGCCAAATGATTAATCTTATGGCCACATTCATGGCATAGTTTGTTCAAATGATCTCATATTATGCACAAGGGTGCATATTGGAATGGCAAACAATGTTGCGTAAGGAAGTTTTCATTTTCTTTGCACGGAAAAACCATTTTCCATTTTTTGAGTGCCCAAAAGGAGGTTTTTTTGTGAAGGACCTCCGAAATAATTGTTGCAAAATTGGACCAAATAAATTTTCTAAAATACTAGGACATATTTAATGCACAATTTACCAAATGGTTGGGTGTAAAAAGTTTTGATCCACCTCTCGTGAAAAAGAGAAATTCCCGCCGATTCAGTTGGAAGCGGGTCAAATTTGAACTGTAGCTGCCTTGTAGTTTGCTATTTATTTTTTCCAAAAATCATTTCTAGGTACATAAGTATCTATTTAATCATAGAAACACCAAGAAACTTCCAAGATTCAACCACTAGCTAGGAACGGTCATTCCCGCTATTTTGACCGCATTTTGAAACGGGCATAAAAAATTCAAAAAAAATCAAAAAATTGGGAAACCTTCGCATTGTGTCATTATATGTGGCCAAGTTCCCAGGAAAAATAACAAACTTGTAATACGGCAATTATTTTTAAAAAGTGTTCTCAGAAACGAGCTATCAAGTGTGAAGATTCATGGCTTTCAGGCCAAATGATCAATCTTATGGCCACATTCATGGCATAGTTTGTTCAAATGATCTCATATTGTGCACAAGGGTGCATATTGGAATGGAAAACAATGTTGCCTAAGTAAGTTTTCATTTTCTTTGGACGAAAAAACCATTTTCCATTTTTCGAGTGCCCAAAAGGAGGTTTTTTTGTGAAGGACCTCCCAAATAATTGTTGCAAAATTGGACCAAATCAATTTTATAAAATACAAGGACATATTTAATGCACAATTTACCAAATGGTTGGGTGTAAAGAGTTTTGATCCACCTCTCGTGAAAAAGAGAAATTCCCACCGATTCAGTTGGAAGCGGGTCAAATTTGAATTGTAGTTGCCTCGTAGTTTGCTATTTATTTTTTCCAAAAATCATTTCTAGGTACATAAGTATCTATTTAATCAGAGAAACACCAAAAAAATTCCAAGATTCAACCACTAGCTAGGGACGGTCATTCCCGCCGTTTTGACCGCATTTTGAAACGGGCATAAAAAATTCAAAAAAAATCAAAAAAATTGGCAAACCTTCGCATTGTGTCATTATATGTGGCCAAATTTGAACTGCGGCTGCCTCATAGTTTGCTATTTATTTTTTCCAAAAATAATTTATAGTTACATAAGTACCTATTTAACCATAAATACATGGTTTGGTGGCGATACGTCGAGGTTTGAGCGGTGGCCGAGGGCCCCAACTCTAGAGCGCGTAAACTCGCATGCCCGCCGCGAGGTCACCGTGTGGCCGTGGCGTTGCCATGTGTTCTGGGCGGCCTATGCATGTCTAGTGGGTTGGGCACTACCCAGGTAGGTGCTAGGAAAAAAATTAAAACATAAGATTCTCACGAGGAGACCGATCGATGCTCAAACATGAATTAGCAGCCAAGTGTTTGATTAACGGTACGGGAAATGTACATGGCTAATGGGCGTGAGTTTTGGCTGAGGATGATCAGTTACTAAGAAGACCGTCTTCACAAATCTTCAGCTCAAAAGGAGGAGCCTAGGTGGTACTTGCTTTGCGAAGTACCACACTGGACATAACTACGAATGTTGAAGCTCGGCTCAAAATAATGAAAGGATTGAGCTGGCATTTGGTGGAGGATGGTTATTTGGGCATAGGAAAGCACTGTAGAAAATGGATACTATTTGGACATGCCAAAGTGGCACTTCCTTCACAAACTGTTGTTCTGAATAGAATAGGAAAATGAATATTTTTGAATAATTTTTGAACTAGGCAAGGAAGGTTTTTACATATTTGACGAAGATATGACCCAAAGAATTTATGAGATTTTTTTGGGAATTTTGGGAATGACAGAAATATAGGTTGCTTCACAACCTAGGGCAAAAATTGCCACATGGACATGACACATAGGCAAAACTGATGAGGTGGCGCCTAGTCATAGCAACCCACCACAATTTACAAGGCTGTGACCATCTATATTGGTCGTTAATACCTAGAAATAAGGCAGCGGACTAGCATTGTTTGCTTTATGACCATTTCATGTAAGGAAATTACGACCTTTCTGACCAAAATGGTCGCAATGGTTTAGGGTTTGGAGCCCCCCGAACAGCTTTTGACCAATTGGTCTGAAATGGTCATAGATCTATGACCATTTCTTCCAGGGTCACTGACAGAAGGTCACTAGTTGACATATTTCTTGTAGTGAACGTTGCAGAAAATAAAAAATTTCCTACGGTTTCACCAAGATCAATCTATGAGTTCATCTAGCAACGAGAGAGAGGAGTGCATCTACATACCCCTATAGATCGAGAGCGGAAGCGTTCAAGAGAACGGGTTTGAGGGAGTCGTACTCGTCGTGATCCAAATCACCGGAGATCCTAGCGCCGAACGGATGGCACCTCCGCGTTCAACACACGTACGGTTGGGAAGACGTCTCCTCCTTCTTGATCCAGCAAGGGGGAAGGAGAGGTTGATGAAGATCCAGCAGCACGACGGCGTGGTGGTGGATGCAGCAGCGATCTCGGCAGGGCTTCGCCAAGCTTCTGCGAGAGGGCGAGGTGTAGCAAGGGAAGAGGGAGGCGCCAAGAGCATGGGTGTGGCTTCCCTCCCTCCCCCCTCTTTATATAGGGCCCCTAGGGGGGCGGCCCTAGGAGATGGGATCTCCTAGGGGGGCGGCGGCCAAGGGGGTGCCTTGCCCCCCAAGGCAAGTGGAGGCGCCCCCACCCTAGGGTTTCCAACCCTAGGCGCAGGGGGGGCCAAGGGGGGGCGCACCAGCCCACCCGGGGCTGGTTCCCCTCCCACTTCAGCCCATGGGGCCCTCCGGGATAGGTGGCCCCACCCGGTGGACCCCCGGGACCCTTCCGGTGGTCCCGGTACAATACCGGTGAGCCCCGAAACTTTCCCGATGGCCGAAACTCGACTTCCTATATATATAATTCTTTACCTCTGGACCATTCCGGAACTCCTCATGACGTCTGATCTCATCCGGGACTCTGAACAACTTTCGGTTTACTGCATACTCATATCTCTACCACCCTAGCGTCACCGAACCTTAAGTGTGTAGACCCTACGAGTTCGGGAGACATGCAGACATGACCGAGACGCCTCTCCGATCAATAACCAACAGCGGGATCTGGATACCCATGTTGGCTCCCACATGCTCCTCGATGATCTCATCGGATGAACCACGATGTCGAGGATTCAAACAACCCCGTATACAATTCCCTTTGTCAATCGGTACGTTACTTGCCCGAGACTCGATCGTCGGTATCCCAATACCTCGTTTAATCTCGTTACCGGCAAGTCACTTTACTCGTACCGTAATGCATGATCCCGTGACCAGACACTTGGTCACATTGAGCTCATTATGATGATGCATTACCCAGTGGGCCCAGAGATACCTCTCCGTCATACGGAGTGACAAATCCCAGTCTCGATTCGTGCCAACCCAATAGACACTTTCGGAGATACCCGTAGTGCACCTTTATAGTCACCCAGTTATGTTGTGACGTTTGGTACACCCAAAGCACTCCTACGGTATCCGGGAGTTGCACAATCTCATGGTCTAAGGAAATGATACTTGACATTTGGAAAAGCTCTAGCTAAACGAACTACACGATCTTTGAGCTATGCTTAGGATTGGGTCTTGTCCATCACATCATTCTCCTAATGATGTGATCCCGTTATCAGTGACATCCAATGTCCATAGTCAGGAAACCATGACTATTTGTTGATCAACGAGCTAGTCAACTAGAGGCTCACTAGGGACATGTTGTGGTCTACGTATTCACACGTGTATTACAATTTCTGGATAATACAATTATAGCATGAATAACAGACAAATATCATGAACAAAGAAATATAATAATAACCCTTTTATTATTACCTCTAGGGCATATTTCCAACAACGGTTGCACGAGTCCACGGAGGGCTCCACCACGAAGGGCCCACGAAGAAGCAACCTTGTCTATCCCACCATGGCCATCGCCCATGAAGGACTTGCCTCACTAGGGTAGATCTTCATGAAGTAGGCAATCTCCTTGCCCTTACAAACTCCTTGGTTCAACTCCACAATCTTGTCGGAGGCTCCCAAGTGACACCTAACCAATCTGGAAGACACCACTCTCCAAAAGGTAATAGATGGTGTGTTGTTTATGAACTCCTTGCTCTTGTGCTTCAAATGATAGTCTCCCCAACACCCAACTCTCTTTCATAGGATTGGATTTGGTGGAAAGAGGATTTGAGTGGAAAGCAACTTGGGGAAGGCTAGAGATCAAGATTCATATGGTAGGAATGGAATATCTTGGTCTCAACACATGAGTAGGTGGCTCTCTCTCAGAAAAAGAGTAGTGGAAGTGTAGGCACGTTCTGATGGCTTCCCTCACGAATGAGGAGAGGGTGGAGGGGTATATATAGCCTCCACACAAAATCTAACCATTACACACAATATACCAAACTCAGTGGGAACGAATCATAAAACTCGGTCGGACCGATTCAGTGCATTATGTGACCGTTAGGAATTTCGGTGGGACCGACATGTCAACTCGGTGGGACCGACATGTCAACTCGGTGGGACCGATATCATTAGGGTTAGGGCATAACATAATATCAGTTTGACCGATTACACAAACTCGGTAAGACCGACTTTGGTAATTAGCTAACCAGAGAGTTGGTCAGGCAAACTCAGTGGGACCGATTCGCTCATCTCGGTTGGACCGAAACGTTACGAAAGGGAAACAGAGAGTTTACATTGCAAACTCGGTAGGACCGATCGCTCATCTCGGTTTGACTGAAACGTTACAAAGGGAAAGAGAGAGTTTATAATCCCATCTCGGTGAGACCGAGATCCCTATCGGTGAGATCGAAAATACTAGGGTTTCTGGCAGTGGCTATGTCAAATGAACTCGGTGGCACCGGATGAATCAAATCGGTGGGGCCGAGTTTGACTTTTGGTTTGGGACATATGTGGATGTGAGAAAGTGGTTGAGGGCTTTGGAGCATATCAGTAAGCATCATGAGAGCAAGCAAGCCATTAAGCAACACCTCATCCCCTTTTAATAGTATTGGCTTTCCTATAGACTCAATGTGATCTTGGATCACTAAAAATAAAATTTAGAGTCTTCAACTTTGAAGCTTGAGCCAATCCTTTGTCCTTAGCATTTTGAGGGGTCCACAATCCTAATCCATGCCATGCCAACCATTGAACTTTCCTGAAATATTTATCTTGAAATGGCATTAGTTCAATGAGCTATATGTTGTTAGTCATTACCAAAACCATCCAGGGATAGTTGCACTTTTATCCCTCCTCTCCCTTGTCCGACCGCCGCCCTGCTCCCTGCTCCCTCCTCTCTCCGCCCTTCCCCAGCCGCCCGAAGCCCTCACTCCTCCCTCCTCCTCCTCCTCCCACTGCCCTCCTCTCTTTCTATAAAAATTTAGGTATAAATTTTTTTGGTACAAGAATTTAGTAATAGAAATTGTTAGGTAATGAAAAATGAGGATAATAATGTTCTTAGGGTTTAGGAAACAAATTGCAGACAACTGAAAATTTTATTTGGAATCAAAATGGATATTTACTTGATAGCTTATGGAGTTTCACCAAGTCCTAAGATGACGATAATAATGTTTTTATTTATATTTTGTTTTTGCAGAAATAAAGGAGCCCCTGCATCATCTCCGTCGTCGTCCCCGTTACCGACCCCCTCTGACCTCGAGGTGAGACCAGCCACCCCATGTTGTTAATTTAATTTAGGTATTTTAGGTGTTTGATCTTAGAATGCTCATATCATGTAGATATAAATATGTATATCTTGTGTTGCTCAAATAGGATATGTGCTTGCTCAAGTGGCCGGCCATGTTTGCAAGTTACACCTCTGACTAATTTATTTTATGATTTAGTTTTGCTTATTGAATGCTCAAATTGGAGAACTACTCCTATTTTGAATGCTCAAATTGGAGAGCATTATTTTCAATATTATTTTGTTTTTGCAGCCAAATCTCCATGTCGTCGTCGCCGCCGTCCCCGTCACAGGCCCCCTCCGACCTCTAGGTGAGACTAGCCAAATATCCATGTCAATATGAGTCCTATAATACATACCGATGTATGCGGTCCGATGAGTATTGAGGCACGCGACGGGTATCATTATTTTCTAACCTTCACAGATGATTTGAGCAGATATGTGTATATCTACTTAATGAAACACAAGTCAGAAACATTTGAAAAGTTCAAAGAATTTCAAAGAGAAGTGGAGAATCGTCATAACAATAAAATAAAATTTCCACGATCTGATCGCGGAGGCGAATATTTGAGTTACAAGTTTGTCCTTCATTTAAAACAATGTGGAATAGTTTCACAACTCATGCCACCTGGAACACCATATCGTAATGGTGTGTCTAAACATCGTACCCATACTTTATTAGATATGGTGCAATCTATGATGTCTCTTACCGATTTACCATTATCGTTTTGGGGTTATGCATTAGAGACAACTGCATTCACGTTAAATAGGGCACCATCTAAATTCGTTGAGATGACACCATGTGAACAGTGGTTTGGCAAGAAACCTAAGCTGTTGTTTCTTAAATTTTGGAGTTGTGACACTTATGTCAAAAGGCTTCAGCCTGAGAAGCTCGGACCCAAATCGGAGAACTGCGTCTTCATAGGATACCCTAAGGAAACAATTGGGTACACCTTCTACCACAAATCCGAAGGCAAGATCTTTGTTGCCAAGAATGGAACCTTTCTAGATAAGGAGTTTCTCTCGAAAGAAGTGAGTGGGAGGAAAATAGAACTTGATGAGGTAATTGTACCTTCTCTCAATTTGGAAAGTAGCTCATCAGAGAAATCCGTTCCCGTGATTCCTAAACCAACTAGAGAGGAAGCTAATGATGATGATCATGAAACTTCATATCAAGTTACTACCGAACCTCGTAGGTCAACTAGAGCATAATCCGCACCAGAGTGGTACGGTAATCCTATCCTGGAAGTCATGTTACTAGCCCAAGGCGAACCTACGAGCTATGAAGAAGCTATGATGAGCCCAGATTCTGACAGATGGCTTGAGGACATGAAATCTGAGATAGGATCCACATATGAGAACAAAGTGTGGACTTTGGTGGACTTACCCGATGATCGGCAAGCCATAAAGAATAAATGGATCTTCAAGAAGAAGACTGATGATGATGGTAATGTTACTGTCTACAAAGATCGACTTGTCGCAAAAGGGTTTTCTACAAGTTCAAGGGGTTGACTATAATGAGACTTTCTCAACTGTAGCGATGCTTAAGTCCGTCCGAATCATGTTCACAATTGCCACATTTTTATGAAATCTGGCAAATGGATGTCAAAATTGCATTCCTTAAATAGATATCTCTCAAAGGAGTTGTATATGATGCAACCAGAAGGTTTTGTCGATCCTAAAGGTGCTAACAAGGTGTGCAAGCTCCAGCGATCCATCTATGAACTAGTGCAAGCTTCTCAGAGTTGGAATATACGGTTTGATGAGGTGGTCAAAGCATATGGTTTTATATAGACTTACGGTGAAGCCTGTATTTAGAAGAAAGTGAGTGGGAGCTCTGTAGCATTTCTGATATTATATGTGGATGACATATTGTTGATTGGAAATGATATAGAATTTATGGATAGCACAAAAGGATACTTGAATAAGAATTTTTCAATGAAAAACCTCAGTGAAGCTGCTTACATATTGGGCATCAAGATCTATAGAGATAGATCAAGACGCTTGATAAGACTTTCAATGAGTACATACCTTGACAAGTTTTTGAAGGAGTTCAAAAACGGATCAGTCAAAGAAGGAGTTCTTGCCTATATTGTAAGGTGTGAAGTTGAGTAAAGACTCAAAACCCGACCACGGCAGAAGATAAAGAGAGAATGAAAGTCATTCCCAAAGCCGTAGCCATATGTTCTATAAAAATATGACATGTTGTGTACCAAACTTCTTGTGTCCCTTGCCATGAGTTTGGCAAGGGGGTACAATAGTGATCCAGGAGTAGATCACTAGACAATGGTCAAAATTATCCTTAATTACCTTAAAGAGGACTAAGGAAATGTTTCTCGGTTATGGAGGTAATAAAGAGTTCATGGTAAAGAGTTACATCAATGCAAGCTTTGACACTGATCTACATGACTCTAAGACTCAATATAGATACATATTGAACATGGGAAAAATTATCTAGAGTAGCTCCATGCAGAGCATTGTATACATAGAAATTTGCAAAATACATATGTATCTGAATGTGGCAGACCCGTTGACTAAACCTCTATCACAAGCAAAACATGATCACACCTTAATACTCTTTGGGTGTTAATCACATGGCGATGTGAACTAGATTATTGACTCTAGTAAACCCTTTGGGTGTTGGTCACATGGAGATGTGAACTATGGGTGTTAATCACATGACAAGGTGAACTATTGGTGTTAAATCACATGGTGATGTGAACTAGATTATCGACTCTAGTGCAAGTGGGAGACTGAAGGAACTAAGCCCTAGAGCAATAATAAAGTTGTTGTTTTATATTTCCTTATTTCATGATAAATGTTTATTATTCATGCTAGAATTGTATTAACCGGAAACTTGATACATGTGTGGATACATAGACAAAACACCGTGTCCCTAGTAAGCCTCTACTAGACTAGCTCGTTAATCAAAGATGGTTAAGTTTCCAAACCATAGACATGTGTTGTCATTTGATGAACAAGATCATATCATTAGGAGAATGATGTGATGGACAAGACCCATTCGTTAGCTTAGCATAATGATCGTTCATTTTTATTGCTATTGCTTTCTTCATGTCAAATACATATTCCTTCGACTATGAGATTACGCAACTCCTGGATACCGGAGGAATGCCTTATGTGCTATCAAACGTCACAACTTAACTGGGTGATTATAAAGATGCTTTACAGGTATCTCCGAAGGTGTTTGTTGGGTTGGCATAGATCGAGATTAGGATTTGTCACTCCGAGTATCAGAGAGGTATCTCTGAGCCCTCTCGGTAATACACATCATAAGAAGCCTTGCAAGCAAAGTGACTAATGAGTTAGTTGCAATGATGTATTACGGAACGAGTAAAGAGACTTTCCGGTAATGAGATTGAACTAGGTATGAAGATACCGACGATCGAATCTCAGGCCAGTAACATACCAATAGACAAAGGGAATTACGCATGTTCTCATAACGGTTTGACCGATAAAGATCTTCATAGAATATGTCGGAGCCAATATGAGCATCCAGGTTCCGCTATTGGTTATTAACCGGAGACGTGTCTCGGTCATATCTACATGGTTCTCGAACCCATAGGGTCCGCACGCTTAACGTTCAATGACGATAGATGGGAAAATTTTGTTTTTGACACTCTAGATTTCGCCAATTTTTCTTATGCCACTCTAGATTTTGACATTTCACTTTTGCCACTCTTAGATTTTGACAATTATCACAATTGCCATTCCTGTGGCAAAAGCAAAAAATTTAGAGTGGCAATTGTGATAATTGTGAAAATCTAAGAGTGGCAAAAATTAAATAAAATTATTTTGCTTTTGACACAGAATGGAAATTGTGATAATTGTCAAAAGCTAATAGTGGCAGAATTGAAATGTCAAAATCTAGAGTGGCATAAGAAAAATTGGCAAATTCTAGAGTGGCAAAAACAAAATTTATATGAGTTATGTGATTTGGTGACCGAATGTTGTTTGGAGTCCCGGATGAGACCACGAACATGATGAGGAGTCTCAAAATGGTCGAGAGGTTAAGATTGATATATATGACGATAGTATTCGGACACCAGAAGTGTTCCGGAGGGTACCTGGTACATATTGGGTTACCGGAAGGGGTTCCGGGCACCCCCCGCAAAAGATATGGGCCTTTTGGGCCAAGAGGGGAAATGCACCAGCCACAAGGGGCTGGTGCGCCCCCATATGGGCCGGCCAAAGAGGGGAAGGAAAGAGTGGAAGGGAAAAAAGAAAAGTAGGAAGTACTACTTCCTTCTCCTCCCCTTCTCTTCCCCCTCCGGCAATTTATGGAAGGGGGGCGCCACTTGGGAAAACCCCAAGTAGGATTCGGATCCTACTTGGGGCACCCCATGGCTGCATCCCCTCTCCCGCCAACCTATATATATGTGAGGGGGCGCCCTAGCACAACACAACATCAATTGTTAGCCGTGTGTAGCGCCCCCCTCCACTGTTTACTCCCACGGTCATATCTTTGTAGTTCTTAGGCGAAGCCCTATGCGATCACTTCACCATCACCATCACCACACCGTCGTGCTGACGGAACTCATCTACTACCTCGACGTCTTGCTGGATCAAGAAGGCGAGGGACGTCACCCAGCTGAATGTCTGCAAAACTTGGAGGTGTCGTACGTTCGATACTCGGTCGGTGGATCGCGAAGAAAGTTCGACTACATCAACCGCGTTGTGAAACACTTCCACTTACAGTCTACGAGGGTATGTAGACACACTCTCCCCCTCGTTACAATGCATCTCGTAGATAGATCTTGCGTGAGCGTAGGAATTTTTTTTGAAATTGCATGCTACGTTCCCCAACATCAACAGGTGGACGAAAAGCGGTGCGCGTCCGTTTGGGTCGGCGCATTGGGCCGACTTTTCTGTCCGCTGCGACTCAAGTAATCCAAGGGCAGAGCAACATAATCCAACGGAGGAGCTACGTGATCCAACAGAAGAGCTACGTAAACAAGGAACACATGAACCTGCTAAGGATCCACTCCACCTGCCAAATCCAAATATGCTAATTGTTCTCTAATAGGACCCGCTTCTGTAGCAATTTCCCAATTTTGAAATAAATATATTTTGGAGGCTCACAAGGGCCATTTACAGGACAGGGAACAGGAGAAGCGCTTGTGTTGAGAGTCGTCTTGCTTGCTCCGACTTCGCCCCTTTCCCTCTTTCTCTTTGGCGTCTCTGCCATCCGGCGTGCGGATGGGATAGGTGGTTGCCCCCCTCTGTATATAGTAGTAGTAAATCTAGTAGTAGAGAGAGTCTTGCCTTAGGGGCGTCTGGCGTTATGCCGTTCTCGAGCTCCCCATCGACGCATCCAAGCAGCATTCGGTGCTTGCTGGCTTCCTCCTGAGCTTGCCATCCAAGAAGGACGGGAGCAGATAGGAGTGGATCTAGTAGGAGCTCTCCCTCTCCAATAAGCATGTTATCTTCCCTGATCTGGAGGGAAACCATCTGATGTTCCTTGCTTTTTCAGGCCATCATGGGGGTGGATGAGGAGCAAGGAAGATGCAGAAATCTGAAGCCTGCATATCGAGTTTGAGCTTATCAGTAGAGGATTCCTTGGTGGAGCTACGACGCCCTTGGCTGGCTCCCGTTCTTTACCGGTCCTCTGCTTCTTCTGGTCCAATGGCGGCTGACTCTGTTCCTCCCAGCATGCGTGCCTAATGCGAGGCAGTTCCAGCTACAACTCGGAGGCCATGCAGAGCAAGTTATACTTCTATGGCGATTTTGTCGCACCAAGTGGTTCGTCCCTGGCAGCGGCGAGTTTCAATCCGAGCGGCGGCTGTCAAGGACCTGATCGCGTTTCTTGCTCTCAGTTTGGGGTCCTCCATGTAAAAGTCAGGGACTTACTTGTAATTTTCTTTTTTGTTGGGTCCTGTTGTAATCTATGCTTTGATGTTTACCCAATGAAGTCTGGGCCTTAGGCCCTTTCACTGTTCAAAAAAAGTCATGGCATGCTCAATTATCTCTTAATCTAGCTATGCTAGGCCAAACCTCCACGCGCGGATGTAATGGATGGCTGCATTGGAGTTGCTCTAAGAGAGAGAAATTTTCTTTTTTATGAGAGAGGTGTCGTGGGAGAAAGAAAAGTCGGGAGAGAGGCGTGCTGAGGCCAACTCCAGTGCGCGACCCCATCCTGTCCGGGTGCGTCTGTTTGGGGCAAAACGGACAAACCAAACGGCCCAACACGCGGGCGCAAACGGACTATCCGTTTTATGTCTGCTTTCGACCCATCCCCGGCCCAAGTTTCGGCCGCTTCTGGGGCGAAACGGACAACGCGCGGACAGGCGGGACGTGCGTGCTTGTCCTCCCCTGGACCACCCGTCAGTGGCACAAAGCACCACCCCGGCATTTCGCGCCATTTCCCCCCAAACCTTCCCACGTCCCGCCCACCACCCTCCCCGTCCATGGCCGACGCCCCACCAAATTCCAACAGCCAGGCCGTCGACGCGCCCGAAAAGGTGAAGAAGAAGGCGGCCAAGGGTCCAAGGAAGCCGTGGTCAGAATGCACACCGACGGAGCTGGCAAGGTTGGACGTGGAATCGGCGAAGAGGAGGAACCGGAGGGCAGTCGTCAAGGGCAAGAACGTCGCGGCCAAGTTCGCCGTCGATCTTGATGCAGTGGAGGCCGCACGACACAAGGCCGAGGTCGACGAGAAGGACGACATCGTCAACAAAGCGCACGCCCTTCTCATGCTTGAGATTTGCCGTCCGGCGGTTTTCTCTGTAGCGGCCATCGGCCCGGCGAGCATAGGCTCGTCGGTCGCCAGGCCTCTGCACTGCCCCTCGCCGACGTTGTGGACCACGCCTTTGTCACCCGGTTTTCCTCCGCCGAGGCACGATGGCCAGACCCGTTTTCAGGGTCGCCGAACGTTGGCGTGATCGCGTCGTTCGCCCAGCACCCCTCGGCCATCACCGACCTCAATGTCACGCCGGGGTCCAGCAGCGGCGGCCGACCGTCTGTCGAGATGCAAAGAAAGCAAGCATGACCACCTTCTACGGGCACCATGTCGTCGCTCCGCGTCATGTTCGACGAAATGCCAACACCAACACCAACGGGCGATGATCCCTTCTACAACCAGTTCATGGAGTATGTCATCTTTGAGGGCGGGCATGGCCGTGCCTATGATCCCAACGAGACCCAAAGTCAGAATGGCCGCGCCCAGTATGTTGCCGATGAAGAGGCCCACAACCTTGCTGACTACGACCATGGTGATTCGTGGCATGAAGATGATGACATCTATTGCGAAGGTGATGGTGATGAAGAAGAAGGCATTGATATTACGGGCGAGCCATTGTCCATCGACGAGCTCACCCAAAGAGCGGAAGCACAAAAGAGAAAGAAGAGCATTTGTACCAGTTCATACTCACAAGAAGAGGACAAGTTGATTTGCCAAAGTTGGATGGAGATTAATCAAGATCCGAGGACCGGTGCGCAACAAAAGGGACTTGTTTTTTTGGACAAGAGTTCACAAAACATTCCATGAAAGAAAGTTGTTTGCGCCCTACCAACTTACAAGCGACCATGGCATCACCTCGATTCAAAAGAGGTGGTTGTTCATCCAACAAGAATGCAACAAGTATTATGCTGCACTTGAGAGCATTGAAGCACGACCTGTGAGTGGTCTCGGCATTGGGGACATGGTATGATCTCCTCATCCTAGTTCTTTCGTTGCTACGGCCATGAGACTTTGGCCTTCTATATGTTTGAATGTTCAATTATTGTTGGTCGTGTAGGCATTTCAATCTTTGGAAGAATTCAAGGTCCGGCATAATGACAAGCCATTCACTCTTACGCATTGTTGGACGATCATCAACAATTGCCCTAAGTTGAAAGATCAATATCGTGAACTTCAAAGGAAGAGAGGCAAGAAGACGGTCGCGTTGGCCAGAGGTGGAGATGGTGAGGCGTTGAAGAGGCCGAGGGGTAAGACCAACTCCAAGGTGGACGACATACGTGATGCGTCATCCATGGCCTTGCATTAGACTTTGCACGGCATGATGTCTCAAAAGGATGTGAGACGAGAAAAGGCGACAAAGCAAGGACGAGCAAATGAAGCAATACCTAGAGCTTCAAAGGAAGAAGCTTGAGATGGAGGAGGCGGCCAAGAAGAGGAAGATCGACATGGAGGAGGTGTCCCGGCAAAGGCAGCTCGACATCAAGGCCGCCAATGTCACGGCCCGGCAGAGGCAGCTTGATATCGAGGCCACCAACATCAAAACCAAAGTAAACGAAGTGGCCCTAGCGATCATGAGCGTGGACTTGAGCAAGATGAGCAAGAATACGAGGAGCTGGTTCGAGGCCAGGCAGAAGGAGATGTTCGACGCCGACGGGCTAAACTAGGTCGTCAGTTCGGCCATGGCCGTTCTTTTGGAGGCTGGCATGGGTGCCGGCCGCTGGGCTGCTGGCTGTGTGCCGGCGAGAAACCTATTCATTTTGGGGGCTGGCTTTGTTACCGGCCGCTGGTTGTATTCCCGACGACAAAACTATTCATTTTTTATAGGCTGGCTGTGTTGCCGGCCGTTGGCTGTGTTACCGGCTAGGACGTGTAGGAGCCGCTGGCTGTGTTGGCGGCATGAACTAGGTCCGCTGGCCTGAATTAGGGCGTGGTTTATTCGAATTGGCGTTTGAAAAAGGATGCGGATAGGATGCGGCCTGGATGCGGCCGCGCGTTGGACGCACGGCCACCGCATCCGAGAAATGGTCCGGACACAGTCTCATTGCCCCAAACATATAAAATCTGGACAAAACGGACATCTGGTCGTGCGCTGGAGTTGGCCTGAGTGCATGCGTGCGACGACGAGCTGCCCACTAGCCTGCACCTAGGTTGAGTAGAGTCATGATCCCATCCTCCCATGTGATTCAGCTTCGGAGCCACATCTTCTCCGTTATTTAATCGCGGCATCCCCGGTGAAAAGGTACGGTGGCATTGATCGTCGCCGGTGATGGAAGCGGACGCGCTGCTGGAGAAGATACGGGTGCTGGAGGAGGGCCAGGCCGAGCTCAAGCGGGAGATAGGCAAGCTCACGACGGACCGCCGCGACGCCGACGCCGGGCGCCGCGCTTTCCGCGCGCTGCCGCCGCAGCCGCAGCCGCGACGCGTCGTCGCCCGCAGCGGCGGCGGGTTGGCCAGCAGGCACTGCCACTGGAAGTGGGTACTGCAGTCGCTGGGGCAGGCCGTGCACGTCATTGGCACCGACGACAAGTTCTTGTACTGGTGAGGTCCCTTGCCTGTGTTGTTTCGGTTGTGCACACTCATTGTTCACTAGGTGCTTGACGAAATGCTAGACTAGTTCTATTCATAGATTTTTCTTCTTCTTTCTGTTTGGCCCGAGCGCCATGCATAGATTGAAATTCAGATATGGGGCTTTTGCTTACTTGGTTATGCAATCCTGGCTACTGAGTACGCCCTTTCCACCTTTGGGTTCTATATCTTGATCCGGTCCTGCGTGAGTGCAATCTCTACTCTCTAGCTTGTTCCAGTGATCATGATACGGTGTTTTCTTGCATTGAAACATGACTTTGGAAGTAAAGTAATGGGATAATTGCTTCTTATTGTAGTAGAGCTGGGGCAAAGTGAAAACTTCTGCAATAACTGTTGCTGAAAGTGATAGAACTGACAATTTACCTAGTGCGAAGTGCATTTCGGTTTTCTTTATTAAAATACATAGCATATCTTGATGCATGTAATTGGCAATTATTTATGTAATAGGCATTCCTAATCACAGTCGACTCTGCTCGATGGTATGAATGCATGTTTTACCAAATTCTTCCTTCTTGTTCTGTAATCTAGGAACCGGTATGCTGAGCATTTGTTTGGCTATTCTGCATCAGAAGCAGTTGGTCAGAATGCCGTTGAATTAATTGTTCATCCTACTGACTACAATTCAGCAAAAATCGTCATCCAGACTATATTTACAGGGAAGTGCTGGAGAGGGAAGTTTCCTGTTAAGAACAAGTCAGGAGACAGGTTTTTTATTCTTGGCCAGAACACCCTTTTATACGATGACGATGGTAGCTTGGTGGGCCTCATTGGTATCTCGCATGATTTACGGACATTAGAGGAGATATGTAGTCCCTCAGGTTCAGCGGAATCCTATCCAAGTACAGCAAGGCTCAAGTTCCATGCTAACAACCAGCCTAAAAGTGGTTCACTAAACAAAGGTTCTCTTCAATCTTCTACGACCTCCAAGATAGTAACTTTGGTAAGTTCTATTGCTGTTCAATTTCAAATGGAAATTACTATTTCTGGTTCTTATTCTTCATTTATTTCTTAGTGTATTCTTTTCTTGATGTTCAGGTTACCAGTGTTACAAGTAGAGTTTGTTCTCGGACAAGGACGTGTCAGGATAGCGACAAACAGTATGGTAGTGGCTCTGAGGGACAGTATTCTGAACTTGATCTCCAGGACGAGCTGGTATCAAGTGAAGAAAACACCGCTGGTGGGGATGTAATGCATCGTGCCTTTGTGGCCGAAGAGAAATCCCCTGGTGAGTTGTACAAAACAATTAGTGATGATTCAGGAGAAGGAAAAGTAGGATTTCACAAGATTTTAAATTCGAAGGCTGAGGCATTGTTGGCCAAGATGGGCATATCATGGCCTTGGAAAGGCCATGAAATTCATGGGGGTTCTGGGAATAATAACGTGAACTCAATACAGTTGCATGATAAGCCAGAGAATGACCAGACCTTTCAGAGAGTTCCAGTTCTAGAGCCTATCATAATTCCAGGCTGCCAAGACAGCGAATACAATCGGGCTTGCAAATATGAGGTCTCAGGTTCCTGGTGGGATTGCAACAAGGACTGTGCGAGTAGCATGAGCAGCACTTGGAGTACTAATAGCAGCAGTATTGATTATGAAGCAGACTACTTAGATTATGAGGTTTTCTGGGAAGACCTAGTAATTGGAGAACAAGCAGGTCAAGGTAGTTACTTTTCCCTTTGCAATTACTCCATCTATAGGCACTCAGATCTCTTGGTTAACATGTACTTCAAAAACATTAGTATTAGGCATAGCCGTAGCTTGTAATCATAACTACTTAAGCGGTTTGTTCTTTGTCAGTAATTCACACTATGCATGCATCTTAATAGCTCATAGGCATAGTACAAATCGGTTTTTTGTCAGTTAAATTCCTCGCTCTTCATGCTTCTTAATAAAAGCTTGTGTATTCTCCTCTTATCGTTGGCATAATTCAGACCAGTTATGTTTCTTCTACTCTTCAATAGTCATAACAGTTCAGTTAATTTCATGATTTTACAGTAGTCCTAGTGGCGTGAGTGTCTATTCCGAGATTCTAAGTTGCAAGTGATATGCATGTACTACTTGTTTACTCCTGAAAGTCCATATAGATAATCACACAGAATTATCAGTAATATCCCTATTCTTAGACTACTGTATGCAATCTGGTACTCATCTGTGCTATTTTCATGTTCAATGCATACAGGTTGATGCGGAACAGTGTATCATGCTTTGTGGCATGGCTCGGTAAGTCGGTATATCATTTCTGTTGCATGAATATTAATGGAGTTTTACATCTTAACAACAGATTCTCAGTATTTATCCATGTTCCTGTAGGACGTGGCAGCTAAAGTATTCTCCAAGCAGGAATATTCAGAAGAAATGATGACTACCTTCAGACAAGAGGTGAACATTTATATGTACATACAATTTCTGTTGACCATCATCTCAAAAAAATTCTGTTGACCTTAAATTGCTCACGAATTTGAATATAATGGCAATGAAACTACATTATATCTACTGTATTATTGAGACAGATACTCCATCACAGGAACTAAGTGCAAGATTGCGACTGGACTCCGACACTCCGTTTCACATAACCTACTGTTACCGTTTTCGCTATTCTATGTTAATGTACCCATATGGATAAATATGAAGACAAAATATGGTGTTGACAAACCTTAACTTTTTTTGGTTTTTTGTGGGTCAAATAGCACCACATTGATAACTTTCAAAATCCTGGGATCCCTTTTTCATAGTTTGTGGCCATGATTATATTTGTATCCTTCAAATGTGTAGGTATCATTGATGAAGAAACTACGACATCCCAATATAATACTTTTCATGGGTGCAGTTGTGTCGCAGCAACCACTTTGTATTGTTACTGAATTTCTCCCACGGTATGCTGTACATCTTCCTACATGTCTTTCTTATTGATACTAGTAAGAACATTTCTAAGGATTAATGGGTGGCTCAACAGCTGGCACACAAGGTTCTGTAAGCAACCACCGAGTTTTATACTCCCCTCTTGTTGAAAAAGTTGGGAGTGCTAATACCCCCTGTTCTATTTGTTTGATACTAAAGCCACTTTCGACATACCATGCATTGATTTTGTACTAGGTGGAGTTGTTCTTATTTTCCATGGGTTTTAAATCATTCTGGGTATTGGAAATATAGTTTTATGCGTTCTTCTGTAATTGTGTATACTCTAGAATCTCACAAGAGGTCATTTTGTTTTACTTGCTCTGTATAACACTTCTGAGTCCCATACGCAGCGGGAGTTTGTTCCGGTTGCTCCAAAATAACATTGGCAAGCTGGATCCAAGGCGGAGAGTTAACATGGCTATAGATATTGTGAGTGCATTTTCTTTTAACAGCTGGTTAAGGAATCAAGAAATATCCAGCCAAATATACATGGAACTTTTGAGAAATGAACATGTTGTAGCAGAAGAACTAGATAACATTCTTCACTTGAAGATCTCAAGAGATGTGTTGAATAGATACAGAAATATTTTTTACAACTGCCTAAAAGCGAAGTTGAACTTCGTGTAAGCTAAGCCATATCTGTAGCTTCAGTTTATGGAAGAATGAAACAGAAAATAGGTGATGTATTTTACCTGCTATCAAACATGGTATCTTGTGCTATATCACACATTATGTTACTATATGATCATAACTGAAGATTATATCACCAAAAGTCAATCGTGATTCATGTGATTTACCTGCTATCAAACATGGTATCTTGTGCAGTATTGTTGTTACCTTAACCCTCTTAACCCATCAAGATAGAAGTTACTTGATATATTCTTTGTGGAGTACACATTTTTCCATGTGGATTCTTAGAAGAAGAATTAATATTGTTGCAGGCAAGGGGCATGAACTATCTTCACAATTCCATCCCCACTATTGTGCACCGTGATTTGAAATCGCCAAACCTGCTGGTTGATAAGAATTGGAATGTAAAGGTAAGTATGAAGCTTTGTTCTCCATACTTTATATTGTCTCATCTCACTTGGTTCTATTAGGTTGCGGACTTTGGTCTTTCACGTCTGAAACTTGAAACATTTCTGACAACAAAAACTGGAAAGGGAACAGTAAGTACAAGCAAACGTGACCTTTTGACATGGACTCTCCAGACTGACAAGTTTGTCATAAACTTTAACCTAGTACCTGATAACCTGGTTTCCACATCCAGCCCCAGTGGATGGCTCCGGAGGTGTTGCGGAGTGAACCTTCAAATGAAAAGTAAGCTCAGTGTGGGGATTCTTGAACAATATATATCCTTGTTGCCTAAGGATGATAACTCATTTCTTCCTTTTTATTGAGTATAGGTCTGATGTATTCAGCTATGGAGTGGTCCTATGGGAGCTTGTTACTCAGAAGATTCCCTGGGATACGCGCAATACAATGCAGGTACGTTTTTACTATGCATATTGGTTTTTCCCTTTTTGTGGTGTCTTGGAACCAACAAAAATCTTGGAAGATGCTTGCTTACTGGTAAATGGTAAATGTTTTCCAAGAAGCGAAATCGTGATCGTCGCAGGAAACCTTAATTTCTTTTCTGCTTCTTACTTTCAACGTAACAGCACAAGCTTTGCGGCCCCTATGTTGCAGGTTGTCGGAACCGTGGGTTTCATGGATGGCAGACTTGAAATTCCAGGGGACACGGATCCTCAGTGGGCATCGATGATCCAGAGTTGTTGGGACAGGTACATACTACCATTCTGCACGCTGGTACTGAACAACCGTTTCCCGATCCCGTTGTATGATTATCCTTTCTGTTAGCAGTGACCCGCAACGCCGCCCTTCGTTCCAAGAACTCCTTGAGAGGCTCCAGGTGCTACAAAAGCAGTACACTGTTGAAGCGCAAATGGAGCGAAAAAGGGCTGGGAAAGGTGCTGGAAAGATGAGCGCCAAAGATGAGAGCTAGCTTTGTGTTTTGATGGAGATGGATTATGCAGCCCTCATCTTGGTGGGGCAAAATTTTGTGTTTTGACCCTTTTGGAGAAGCTGTTCGAGATCTGACCCTGGTTTGCCAAAAATTTGAGATCTGACCCTTTTCCTACCGCCAAGGGGCATGGCGGTAGGGTATAACAGCCTACCGCCGAGGTTCCTGGCGGTAGGGTTGCATGCCTTACCGCAAAATAATTCTAAGTTTCAGACACAGTGCCTGTGAGCACCTACCGCCGGGCACCTTGGCGGTAGGGTTACACATGCTACCGTCATCCCCTGTGGCAGTAGGGATGCGTTGCGCTGACGTGGTCAAGTTCCTTACTATCATGGGTCTTGGCGATAGGCTGCTATACCCTACCGCCAACCCCTCGGCGGTAGGAAAAGGGTCAGATCCTAAAGTTTTTGCAAACGAGGGTCAGATCTCGAACAACTTCTCCAAAAAGGTCAAAACACGAAATTTAGCCTCTTGGTGGATGGCTTATACAAGCGAGCTTGGAAGGGTTTACCTTGAGGCTTGAAGCTTTGGAATGCAATTTGTCTCCTGAATAGGAGGTTAAGAGGACGCTGGCGACGTGACATGAGACTGTCAGCCGTTTCAAGGCTAGTCTGGATTTTGGGACCTGGGATAGGTGTTCAAATATGATTGGTCCAACAGCTCAATCATTGTACATGCGGAGTGTGTGCTAGCCATGGTATTGGCATTGTATATGTTAAGAACAAAAATAATTAGAATAATTAAGGAATGATTCCTGGTTAACAGCAACTGAGGAATAATTAAGGAATAATTCCTGCGTAACTGAGTCGCTCCGTTCCCCCGGCTCGAAAAGCTACGATGCAATGGGTGCTTTCTTGTTGTATATATAGCCCTTTCATCATCAATAAAGATAACGATTTATCCATCAATCACTTGTGCTTCAACACGTCATCGACACTTTTCTCTGCCGACAGCGGTTAGGCCACGAGAGGAGTGGAATCGGCCTAATGCCAACAAAGAACATAACAGAGACTAGAAGCAGAGGAAGAACTAAAGACGAGGGTTGTCACTGTCGCCGTCGTTTCACTAGTCTCCACCATAGGCGAAGGAAACCGTCTTCCATGGCAGCCTTGCATGTGCTCCCGCAGGCCCTGGGTGTCATCGACGGCGAGAGTGCCCTAGCCCGTCGCCGTCTGGCTGCGCCCGTGCTCATACGACCCTGGCCTCCAACACGACACACAACGTCGCGGCCTCAGCCTCCTCTCCAAGACCATATCGTGGATGAATATTTATTTACCCTCGATATTTCCGTAAGAGAAATATGCTGGCATGAACACATCGGGAATGATCACCCATTAATTTTCCAAGACATCAAGTCTATCACCTGTTACTTAGAAAATCAACTTCAAGTTGAGATTTTGTGATCAGATATTTTTATTTGCAGATCCATTTAAAAAGCTCTTAGTACTCTTTACATCCACTTATGATAGTACTACCATTCAACGGTAAAGAAACATAGAATTGCTTAAAATCATCATATTCACCGACGGGTGCTATACTATTATTTGAAACTTTTGCTAGTATTGAGAATATTAAGCAAGTTGGCAGTGACAAAACAGAAGCATGAGGAATTCAAAATAAAGTGGAGCTAAATGACAACCAAAGACATAACGACCTATTAATAGGGGATAGAGAATTTTCACAAAAATGATCACAACGACAACTCTCAAGTTTGTCAATGTGTGGTTATACAAATATTGCCGAACCACATCACCAGGCCTGCACATCACATTGAAAATGGCCAATAAGTTCAGTGGGATAAATTTAAAAAATTACAAACATACAACCGCAGAAATATTTTGATACATGATTGTTCTCATAATCTTCATCAGGAGGAGAACAAAAATCTAGTGTAGTAAAAGGATTATGAACTCCTTTGCATTGAGGATACGTTCGCAAATTATTATTTTTTCTCACGTAATCTCTAAAAATATCATTAGCCTGTACTTGTACTACTAGATGTAGTATGATGTTCAATATCATATATCTCGAACACGGTATTCAATAAATTTGAATGTATGGATCAATGCATACTCAATATTGTTGAGTACACACTATTTTTTCTAAATCTTACAAAAAAATTGGCTTGAAGCCTTCTGGTTTGTGGATGATTAGAAAAAATTATTGTCAATTTTGTTGGTCACAACTTACCAAAGCTACAAAATTTCTCAAATCATCTAATTTTATGTGCACGGTGCACCACATGTGTCATACGGAAATCGATTTTAAACACTCTTACAATAAAATTTCAGAAGTCACTCTTTCTTCGACAGTACAAGTGATGAATTTAACCTACTTGTGCAAAAGAAAAAAGTAAAGGAATTCCGAAAATGTTTTTCTAACAAAGTACAATCAAAATCGCTCACATACAATCATTCTTATCAAAGCGCGCCCGCACGCCCTACTCATATGTGCATCTTCGAGAGACTAGGCCGGCATGAAGTCACCACCGGCGCTTCGCAGTCAACGGAAACGTCTCCTTCAACTGAACGAACATCGCCGGAAGACTAAAACAAATTCAAGAAAATGTGAACACCAATGTCGAGGCTAAGACTTGAACTCTGGTGGAATAAGGATAACAGTGTCCTTCTAAGCATCCAATCACAGGATGGTTCACGAAATCCGAAAATGTTACACTAGAGCAATGTAAGCTATATATACATATGTATTTCTTCAACAACAACAACAAAAGCTATACATATATGCATAAAATCGCGTGCATGCGAATTCAGGACGAAACTAACGCGAGAGCATCGGGTTCGGACGAATGGCAGCCACCCCCGGGCAGGTACCAGAGCAAGTAGCCGCCCCCTGGAAATAGCACACGGCGAGCGCAAGGCACGGCGCATGCATGCCCGCCCGCCCGCGCACACAGACGACGCGCCCGCGCAGGTCCGCTATCGCCAGGGACGAACGACGTGCGTGCGTGCGACGGCGTCTCCGGTCCTACGCGCGCCGGTCAACCCAGCCATGGCTGTCGCCTCCCCTCGCCGCGGCCGCGGCCGCGGCGGCGCCGTCGCTCTCCTCCTCCTCCCCGTCCTCCTCCTGGCGTGCCGGGCGCCGGCCGCGGCAGGCTTCAACACCGAGTTCGAGGAAGACAAATCGCCCAAGCTCCCCCGCTGCGACAACCCCTTCCAGAAGGTGCCCGCCGATCGACCGATTCTACTGTCAATCATCCATCCCGGCGAGCTCACTAACTACGTTTACGCGCCCATGCATGCATGCGTGCGCGCAGGTGAAAGTGATGTACTGGGTGGACGGCGAGCAGATGAGCGCCCTGATCGGGATGACGGCGAGGTTCGGCGGGATGGTGCCGGACACCGCGGCCGCCGCCCCGAAGCTCCCCGCCGTGATTCCCAGCTCCAAGACCGGCTGCCAGAAGTCCCCCCAGGCAATTAAACAACTCTCCCTGCCAGCGCGCGCGCGCACAGCATACACACACGCCCACATATCTGTTCTGAACTGCATTTCCTTCGCTGCAGCTGGCTGGCAACATCGCCGTGACGGAGCGCGGCGAGTGCACGTACCTCGAGAAGGCGAACGCGGCCGCGTCCAGCGGCGCCAAGGCGATGGTCATGGCCAACGACATCGACGGTCAGTCATCTGCACCATTTCCATCATCCATTACAACTGCACGCACGCCACAAACAAACACAGGGCATCGGTGCGCGCGAGCGGGACTGACGAGCAGAGCTCTCTCGGCTGGCTGGCAGATGTGGGGAAGATGGTGTGCAGCAAGAACGACACGGCGCTCGACTTCAAGATCCCGGTCGTGATCGTGTCGCGCTCCAACGGGCTCAAGATCTTCGAGGCCATGGACGGCGCGAAGAAGGGTGAGGAGACCTGAACTCATCGTAAATCAGTTGGTCGCCGTATATATATACTACGTACTCGTATACTACATGTGGTTTGCGGCGACCGATTATGTGCGGGCTCAGCTTGGTTGATTTGCAGTGGAGATGCAGCTCTTCTCGCCGAACAAGGCGGCTTTCGACGCCGCCATCCCGTTCCTCTGGCTCATGGCCGTCAGCACCACCGCCTGCGCCGCCGTCTGGACCGCCGTCGTCGTCGGCGAGGAGGTAAGAAATTAAAACAAAAATCGTTTCGTTTCAACAGATTTCATGCACCCACGGCGGCAGCATCATCACATGGATGAAACGGCTGGGCCGACCGCGTGTGTGTAGGAGAAGAAGGCTCCTCCGGAGGGCGACCAGGAGGCTGCCAAAGCCGAGGAGCCTGAGATCGTGGAGCTGCAGGCCGAGACGGCGTTCGTGTTCGTCATCGTGTCGTCCTGCGTCCTGCTCTTCCTCTTCTTCTTCAACTCCATCTGGTCCGCGTGGTTGATGGTCGGGCTCTTCTGCCTCGGCGGTCTCCAGGTAACCACTTCACTTGATGTCTTGATCCATTGTGGCTTGTTTCATCTCTTGCTTTTCTGACGGCCTGCCCCTGTACATTTCACGTTCAGGGCTTGCACTTCCTCGCGTCGACACTCATTGTCAGGTACAGTATAGACGACCCGATGACACTTAAATCTCAAACTCATCTGAATTCTTGGACCATTCTGTGTCATCTTAATTTGATGTGGATGGACAGAGCATGCAAGAAGTGCGGCGACACGAAAATAAAGCTCCCGGCGGTCGGGAACGTGACGGCGGTGACGCTCGTCGTGCTGCCGATAGCGCTGTTCATCGTCATCATGTGGGCGACGCACCAGACCTCGCCGTTCGCCTGGGTTGGCCAGAACCTCATGGTACGTAAAAAATGAAGGAAATTGCCAAATTCCACCGTTTGTGGTGTTTTATTTGATTTTCACGTGTTTTACTTGTGCTTAATTCTTCCTTTTCCAGGGCATCGGTATGATGATCCTCGTGTTGCAAATAGTGCAAATGCCAAACATAAAAGTAAGACCACCATGGACATTCATTCATTCTATCTACGTACTCTCTCTTGCCAATTGCATCGATCTTGCACGTACTGGCCTCTGATGTGATCGGTTTTAGGTGGCGTCGGCGCTTCTGATCAGCGCGTTCCTCTACGACATATTCTGGGTGTTCATCTCGCCCTTGATATTCAAGAAGAGTGTCATGATCACGGTACATTTCATCCATCCCACAGTAGCAAACTCTAAATCCCTGGATAACACATGCCTGCAGGCGATCGATCTGGTACTTACGACGCGCGTGTGAAAAATGTGATGTAGGTTGCCAAGGGCACGGACAACGGGCCGAGCCTGCCGATGGTCCTGAAGATGCCCAAGGAGTTCGACGTGTGGAACGGCTACGACATGATCGGCTTCGGCGACATCCTCTTCCCAGGGCTCCTCGTCGCCTTCAGCTTCAGGTAATAAAACACCACACACAGAAGGAGTTTCTGAACCCCATTCCTCTTGAACCAAATGTTGCCGACATTCACCTGGATTGCATGATGCAGATTTGACAGATCGCACGGGAAGGGCGTGGGCAACGGTTATTTCCCCTACGTCATGATCGGCTACGCAGTTGGTATGTCCAAATTTCTGAACCTCGTGATAGATAACCACCTTTGCAAGTGCCATAAGCTGTTACTAACTGATAGCTAGCCCAAATTTGACGATGCAGGGCTGTCATGCACGTATGTCGGCCTGTACCTGATGAAGAGCGGCCAGCCAGCCCTGCTCTACCTCGTCCCCTGTACGCTAGGTACCATCACCAAGCAGCCCAGTCCGGCCATGGCGCCGACTTTTAGAAATCTCGAGCTCTTGGCATGTACTATGGGTTGATCTTGTGGTCTGAAATTGATGTTGCAGGAACCATCGCTGCGCTGGGCGCGCAGAGAGGGGAGCTCAGCCAGCTCTGGAACGCCAAGGCATAGGAGAGCATCACCGTGGATGGATTGCAATGCTCAGGGCGTACGGTGGCCTCGAGAGCTACAAATCCTCTCAAGTTAATCCGGCAAAAGAAGGATGAAACATCTGTAATTTTCGTAGCAATTGTTAGTGTGTCCATATGTTAATTGTATGTAGGGTGCAGGTTAATTAACCGTGTATTTATACTGCGATGCCAGTAGCTGTTAGTAGTACTTGTTGTACCAAGACACGCGACACTATCCAAACTTCACTAAGAAAAGGGAGATCGCTCTTGATCCAAATCATAACCACTAGTAGTAAGTACGTAGTCTCTACTGCCGGAGATCGTGTTAACCTGGCTCGATCGATCGATCGTTTCAGCGAGCTTGCATGCCTACTGCACTGGCGCTTGCAGTGTCACCACGATCGGGCTCACGACGGCGTGCCGGCCGTCGCTCCACGTCAGCGCCCCGCTCCTCACCACGGAGCTCCCGGGCTCCATCTTCGCCCGCGCCGCGGCCTCCACGTGCACCGTGAAGCTGAGCTTCTGCCCGTCGCGCCGGAACGCCAGCCGGTCGGGCCGCACCGTGACATTGCACCCCTCTGGCGCCCTCACGATGGCGCGGTACGCCGACCTGCCGCCGCCCACGTTGGTCACCGTGCGGATGAAGTGGGTCCTCATCTTCGCCTTCGCGCCGTCCGCCACGAACGTGGCCGACAGGGACGGGTAGTTGAGGTTGCCGGCGTGCCCGGCGCGGCGCGCGCCGCGGCAGTCGGCCCGGCGCCGCGTGATCGCCCGGACGTTCTGCTCCGTGTAGTTCAGGTTGCAGAGGAAGTTGACGTAGTCCGCGGGCGCGATGTCGTAGACGAGGCCCGGGTCCATGGCGCGCATCGGGTCCACGTGCCCGGCGCCGAAGTCGAACACGTCCGCGACCTTGCCGGTGGACTCGTCGAGCATGGTGCCGTTGCTGTTGTCCCTCGTGTAGGCCGTGGTCATGAGCGCCGACTTGATTGCCGCGGGGCTCCACGTCGGGTGCGCCGCCTTGAGCAGCGCCGCCAGGCCGGAGACGTGCGGGCAGGCCATGGACGTGCCGGAGAGGATGTTGAATTCCGTGCGCCGGCTGTCCGAGGGGATGCCTGCCGGGCCGACGCCGCTGGGCCACGCGGCGAGGATGTTCAGGCCGGGCGCTATGAGGTCCGGTTTGAGTGTCTCTGGAGATTGGGGGTTCGGGCCGCGCGCCGAGAACGCCGCGACCACCGGCGCCGGGTGCACGCCGAGGTGAGTGCCCTCGAACAGGATGGTGCCCGTGGCCGGCTTCTGCGGGGTGGACGACGCGATGTACTTACGGAGCTTCTCGCCGGCGGCTGCACCGACGGCGGTGGCTGGCAGGACGTGGCAGTCGGCGACGAGGCCCTCCCCGTCGAACGCCCCGTTGGCGAGCACCATCCCGGCGGCGCCCGCGCGGTGAACCACGTCACCCTTGGCGGCGCGCGAGTTCACGCCGCGGTCGCACACCACGATCTTCCCGCGCACCGCCGCCTGGTCCAGCGACCCGTCGAGGCACGTCGACGCCGAGTAACTTGTTGCCCCCGCGTACACCAGCTCGTACATTTTGCCGGACTGGAGCACCGGCCCGCCGTACACGCTCACGCCGTCGAGCACTTGGCCGTTGCCGAGACGCACGTTGGCCGGGAAGGCGCGGTCCATGGACCCAGCGCCTACGGTGGTCATCCAGGGCGCCACATTGGTCACAGAGAGACCACCTGGGCCGCCGTTGCCGGCCGAAGCGGACACGACGATGCCAGCCTCTGTCGCGCCGAACGCCCCAATCGCAATGGCGTCGAGATAGTACGGCACCACGGCACCACCGACGCTGAGAGAAACAACGTCGACGCCGTCAGCGACGGCGGCGTCGAAGGCCGCGAGGATGTCGGAGTCGAAGCAGCCGCCCACCCAGCACACCTTGTACGCGGCGAGGCGCGCCTTGGGCGCCATCCCGGAGGCCACGCCGCGCGCGTATCCGAGGGTGGACGCCGGGAACACGTAGCGGCCCGCGGCGATGGACGCCGTGTGGGTGCCGTGGCCGTCGTTGTCGAGCGGCGACCTGACCTCGGCGGTCTCGTTCATCCGGCCGGAGGTGGCCTCGTAGCCCGCGGAGAAGAAGCGCGCCCCGACGAGCTTGCGGTTGCAGGAGCCGGGCGGGAAGCCGGGCCCGGACGCGCACACCCCGCGCCACCTGGGCGGGACGGGGCCGAGCCCACGGTCGCGGAAGCTGCGGTGCGCGGGCGAGATGCCGGTGTCGATGACGGCGATGACGAGGTCGGAGCCGAAGTCGGAGTCGGCGAGGATGGCCGAGGGCGGGGAGGAGAGCATCCCGAGGAACCGCGGCGAGCGCGTGGTGTCCAGGCGGCGGACGTGCTCCGGCAGCACGGCCGACACCCCGTGGGCGCCGGCCAGCGCCGCCGCGGCCGACGGCGACATCCGGGCGGAGAAGCCGTGGAGCGCCGACGAGTAGGTGTGGATCAGCGGGCCGCCCTCCGGCCACTCCCCGCCGCCCCCGGACGCCGCCAGCACCGCCGACTCGTACCAGTGCGCGTGGGTCGGGAAAGCCGACGGCTTCGCGTCGGCGTCCACCCGCACGATGTACGTCCTCTCCCCTCCGGCGTCTCCGGCGGAGGCGCCCACCGCGGCGACGAGAAGGAGCAGCGGCGGCAGCAGCAGATGGCGCGGCATTGCGCAATGGCGGATCGGGGGCAAGATTGGGGAACAGGGAGTGGAGTGGAGTGGAGCGGCGAAGGGGAAAGCCGCGCAGCGCCTGCCTCGGGTAAAGGTCAAGGAGACAGCGTGGTGGTGGTGGTGGTGCCCTGGCGTACGATGGAGCAGAGAGGTGGTGTGGCTCTGGCTCGCTGGGCTGGACCGGACCGGACTGAAGTCATCTTGCAGAGGTGGGTTTGGATGGATTTGGCGGGCCGACCCCGCCGTGTGGGTGGGTCAGCACTCGTTTGGACTCTTGATCGGTTGTTCGTTAGCCCCGTTGTTTGTACGTGCCCCCGCTCGGAGAAAAAGTTTGTTTGTACGTCCAGACGTGTGTTGTTTTTGCCTGTCACGGGTTGAAAAACCTGCAAGTTTGTACTAGAGGAGTAGGCACGCTTCGGTAGTTGTTGCACTGGCAGTAGCTTGTGAGTTGTGACTGAGTAATTATCGCCTTTTACAAACCTAACCAAGAAAAAGGTGGCATTTGTAAAATCACTAACAACTCGTTTGCCATTGCCACCCAGGCTTTCATTTCATTTGGTAGAAATGAAATGAAATCTCATTCACCTTGATAAATTATGTGTGACAAATTAAAAAATTGAACCACAAGTTCAAGCGGCAGTTATTGAAACCATGCAAGGTTACAATTTCTACCGACAGTGTTTCAGTTATACAAAAAGCATGTCTTAATAAACTATGTATTGTTTTTAATTATCGCACACAAATGTTTGTATTTATGAATTAAGTTCATAAAAAAAGGCAAAAGGACAGCACTTTTTTTGTACCATCAGATTGGGAACACACACACGCACGCACAGATAGCTCCATTGCTTCCAAGTGTTTTCTGATGAATATCTTCGGTGGCCATTTTGCAGTCCGATGCCACATAGCGCTGTTGTAAGTACAAGTGAGTGCTTCTCATCATGCTAGCGTTAAATACTACCGACACCCTGAGATGAACATACTATTTGCTCATACCGGACAAAGAACAGCTCTCTCTCCTCCACGAATGATCGAGACCGTGTTCTTTAAAGGTTTGCAGACGTTATAGCATCTCCAGCCGTTGGGCCCTCAGGGGCGCGTAAAATCGCCGCCTGGGGGCGAGCCGGCGCGAAAGATCGGTCTGAGGGCGAGTGGATTCCCAGTCGCCGACCCCAGGGCCGTCCCCAGACGCCGTTTAAGTTAAAAAAAAACATTCGGCAAAGTTCGGCTAAATTCGGCTAAAATTCGGCAAATTTGGCATATATTAGACATGTTCGACATTTTACATAGCAAATTTATCTAAAAAAAGGCCGAAACTATAACTACGGGCCGAAGAAGTCGCTGAATGTGGCGTAGTCGCCGCCGTCGTCGTTGGCCTTCTCCTCCTTGACGCGGCCGCCCCTGCTGGACCCTGCCCGGCGTCGCCATGGCGGACCGGTGGCGGTGGCGGCGCGTCGTCGTCGTCGCTGTCGTCGAGGACGACGACGCCTCCTTTGTCGCGGCCCCGACGGCGCTGTTCGAAGTGCTCCGGGGCGCGGCACTGGCGCTCCATCTCCATCCTCAGCCAGTCGTCGTGCGACCATTTTCGGGCCGCCGCCTCGTCAAGCTCCCCGTCGCCGTGCTCCGTCTTCACGGCGGGGAGCCCCGGCTCCGTTTTCACGGCCGCGAGCCGCGGCTCCGTCTTTGGTTTGGCGAAGCGCGGAGGAGCCGACGAGGAGGCGCGCCGGCCGCCCTCGTTTATGACGATGCCACCGCTGCGAGTGCGCCGGCCGAGCGGCGTCTCCGCTGCGGGCTCGGCCTTGACGCCGAGCAACGCCGGCGAGCCGGAGGAGTGGGAAAAAGAACGGGAGGAGGAGTGCGAGGAGGAAGTCGAGGAGGGACCGAACCTCCTGGGCATCCATTGTCCGGCGCGCCGGCGGTGGACCGGGACGGCCGGCGCAGCAGGGTATGCCAGCGGCGGGTCGTTGCCGCCCTCGAGGTACTCCAGCACGCCGTCGAGCGTGCAGCCATGGACGCCCCACCACACGCGGCGCCCCTCGCTGTTCTTGACGCCGCCCACCACCGGCGCCCCGTTGGTGGACGCCAGCCTCTGCTCCTGGCGGCGCTGGAAGTAAGCCGCCCACGCCGCGTGGTTGTCGGCGGCGTACTGGGGGAGGGTGAGCTGCTCCTCTGTGAGGGAGGCTTGCACGTGGGCGATCTCGGCGGCGAAGAAGGCGGGGCGCGCCTCGACGTCGGGCACCGGGGGAATGCACACTCCCCCGTTGCTAAGTCTCCAGCCCGTCGGCCTGGTGCGTATGTCCGGTGGCGCCAGGATGTTCGCCTCGAACAGGAGCCACGACTCCCACTCGTGAAGCGAGCGACGGCCGAAGCCGTTCGCCGCCGCCACGTCGCCGAGGAAACGCGCGGCCATCGGGGAGAGGGAGAGGGAGGGAAGAAGCGTTGGCGGCTGAGCACGGGAGAGGAAGAGCTCGGCGGCGGTCGATAGGCGGCTAGGGCTGGTGTGGCCAGAGGCGAGGGAGGCCACCAGCTTATATAGTCGCGCCCGTGTGTACGCGTGGCGGGAGGGGAGGCGTCACTGCCACGCCCGTGACGCGCCGCCCGTGATGAGGAATCAATGGCAAGGCTGACCGGCAGCGGTAGTGCGGCAGCCTTGGCATTGATTCCAGCGGGAATCGAGGCGATGAGGGCGACGAAGCGGCTGTCTCGCTGACACAGCAGGCCCACGGCTCTTTCACGCCAAAACCGCTCGCCCCGGCGCCCCCGGGCGCCACCCAGCGTGCCGGGTTCGGCCTGGGTCCGTCGGCGCTGATTTCTGCCCAAGCCGGCGAAAAACGGGCTCCTGAGGGCGCGACTGGGCTGTTTTTTTGGCGTCGGCGCGAAAAAATCGCCTGGGAGGGAGGGGCGTGTTGGGGGCGTGGCTGGAGATGCTCTTAAGCTTGGGGCGCACATGATAATAATTTTCTGAGAAATCTTACGATGGTGTTTGATGACTGATAAGTATAGGGGATCGCAATAGTCTTCGAGGGTAGTATTTCACCCAATTTTATTGATTCAACACAAGAAGGGCCAAAGAGTATTTATCCCTACTCCTAATGTCTGAGTTGGTGAATAGTCTCCACGGTTTTTTTCACTGGTTTTTTCGTCCCCGCTCCCACTACCACTCTTCAAACCGGTTTATTTTTCTCTTCCCTCTTTTTTTAGCAAAGCAGCACTTTCCTAACACACACAAAATCACAGACTAAACTTTTCTAACTTATCCAAATCAACCGATCTCTCTAATTAATGCAATTTATTTTTAGGAAACAAATAACGGATTTTTTGAAAATTAACATGTAAATCATGACAAATAAACCTCATCATGAAAGTATTTATGTATCTCTACTCTTAGTGGAGCTGTTGGTGAATAGTCCGCGCTGATTTTTTTTCGTCTATCCTCCCACCTCCGTCAAGTTGCTGGTTTATTTTCGTCTATCATCCCACCTCCGTCAGCTCGCAACCCTTCCGCGAAAAAAAACCATGCCAAAAAAAAAACCACGGTCGATGCCTCGTGCCCTCTTCCTCCGCCGCCAACCATCCCTTCGCAAGCCCGATCCACCCCTTCGCCCCCGCCGGACATCCATACCTGTGCCGCGGCCGATCCTAACCTTCGCCGCCGCCCTCGCACATCAAAGCCGCCCCCCATCTGCTTCAGGATCGCTTCAGGAGACGGCGCCGCGATCCCGTTTAGGAGTCGCCGGCGACCACGCCCAGGATCCAACAGCGATTCCCTTCTGGACACGCACATCATCTCTGCCGGCGCTGATCCCAGTTCATGAGTACGTATTGCAACAGATCCGCTTAGTGTGCATATACAACCAGGAATAATCGTTTTAGCACATCATCTATGCCGGCGCTGATCCCAGTTCAGGAGTACGTATTGCAACAGATCCGCTTCATAGCGGCTATCTTCATAGCGGCTATTACAACGTATTACATCCAGGAATAAGCGGATGAGTTCGTATGCATCGCAGAGTACCTATGTTCATAGCGGCTATTAGGGATCCAACAGATCCGCGTAGTGTGCATATACATCCAGAATTATAAATACATCAACCTCATGAATTCCTTTCCTGGAGCATGGGAGGCCAGACACCCAGACTGCATGGCACAAAGGAAAGACTTGTTTAAGAAAGTTGGCACAAAATCGCTTAGGAGCTGCTAATTCCATACATCAACTGCATGACGAACTGTTTATGCAAGTTGCCATACAACTTCATGCACGTTGTCACCAACACGAGCATATATTATTTGCAAAACTGAGTGTGTTGCTTGTACTTACTTGGATTGCTCACTTGACCTGCTTAGTGTGCTGCTTGTTCTTCTTACTTTTCCAGAAGTGTAGGTCTGCAGAGAAGGAAGAATCTCTCACTCCACATTTGGCACTAAACCAATGTCCTGCACATTATTCAGAGAAATTATTACCCTTATTACCCTCCACAAGCAATTGTCAATGGCACATGTAGGAGCAAGCTATATCAGAAATTATTCTCTGCGAGCAACATTGTTAATGGCACATACGCCGGTACAGAATCGTAAGCAATGATGCAGCATTTGCCACTTTGTGCAGAACAATCCATATTGCAAGTGATAATGTGAAGCAGGGATATCTTCTAATGGCATGCTGGAAAGCAGATTGTTTGCAAATCTACTTAAATGAATAAACTGGAAGTACAAATGTACTTCAAATCAACAAGTTATGAACAAGTTCATTATTAAATAACATGCACCAAATCGCTACGTATATTTTTTTCTAAGCAGAGGGAAGATAAGCAGCCCTTCATTCCTATGAGCACTTAAGTAGACCATCAGATCATTCTTTTTGCCACATGCACTCCATATTATTGCATAGATGGTGGGTGGAGCAAAGAAGTACTGCCTCTATGTGCGTGCTTTGTTTGGAACCCCCAACAAGTCTTGAACTCTTGATATGAATCCAGATCGGGAGGGGCGAGCAAGGATGATAAATCATCTAGGGTAACATGAAAAGGTTAAGTGATGTTGCTACAGCTCACGTGTTTTTAGGAATCCTCGTGGTTCATCTTGATTATGCATCTTCATGAACAAAACAACAACTTGAGCTCTTCGTTCCTTTGAAATTTCAATAACAAGGTAAATTTTAGTACAAGGTAACAAGATAAGGTTTAACACAAGAAAACTGAGTATCTTGAACCAAAAATAGTAGAAGTCAAATTTCATTGCAGCAAGATATTTTATTAGCTCTAGAAAAGATTGAGTGCAAGGGTAAATTTTAGTACCCTTAGGGTACTTTTAGTATGAATTTGAAACAAAAGTAGTCATAAATAAAGAAAGTTAATGACAAGGTACATCATGTAATAATCCACACTGAAGGTATACAACAAGAAACATGCATTTTATGTCATGATCCCTATGTAATAAAGAACTGAAAACTACCCTTGTTTCACCATTTGTAACACCATTTATTCTATAAAGGAAAAGGATGTACCTTTACAATCTTGTTCTTGTCTATCATAAACCTATTAATATATCACAAGCCAGCAAGGTTGAACATCCTTGGTTGCCAGCCCAAATCTACAGGAAAAAACTGCAGATCAGGAAGAATCTCTCAATCCACAATTGACACTAAAACGGGAAGAAACTTAGCAAAAGCAATTCACAAATTTAGTTCACAATCCATCATTAAGAGTACAAAATCTGTGCTTACAGGTACGTATGGGGAATCGACAAAGCAAAGCAGCGGAACATATGACATCGTCGGATGTACCTCCAGATAAATGTTTTTCTATAAAACTTGTGATACATGTCAAGCTAGATCCCGATTGTGATTTCATGTACTGAAGTGGTTGCGGATAAGTTGGATGGGACAAATGATGTTGAGAACTACCCAAGTAAGCCGAGTATGCCAGTTGGATCGACCCCGCAACCGGTTGTTCCGCATAATGAGATTGTGAGTACTGAAGTTGTTGCATATCAGATGGATGAGACAATATTTGATGATAATTACCCTATTAGTCCAGGTATGATTCTGGGCCTCGAGAGTACTCATAATTTTATTCTCTTAATGTGATGAACTATATCTCAAATGCAAGTATGAACCAACTTCAGATCGCTCCATACCTAGACAGACCGCACAACCGGTTGTTCCCCAACCCACTGATGGTGATATCACATATGTTTAGCGGCCTTCCCACCTGGTCTCAGGTGAGTATTAAACATAATGAATAATCGACGCTCCGCGGTTAGCACTAGACTGACTCGTTATGTCCAATATCGGTTATTTTTACATCAAGCAGACAACCCGGCAACCTCATTCATATTGAATGATGCTTCGTTTGTGCCTCTCAGTTGTCTCCCACACGAGTCTGCCACAACCGTAGCACAAAGTGTAAATGGTATTACCTGATTCGTCTTTAGTTGTGAACCGTATCATGCTTATAGAGGTTGTGTTGCATATGTACTACAATCATATTGCTTTTGTGTTGTTCCAGAGACTCGTGATGTGTCTCATATAGATGAAAGAAGACGTGTGTACATTAATGCAACTGCTCAAGTTTTACCCCAATCCGATTCGACATCCGAGCTCATGACTACAGTATCTGTCTTGAATGTCTCCAAACAAACTAAGAGAGGTATCTTCTCTGACGAAAAAAGGGAGCAGATAAACGCCAAGAGGCGATCTGCTTATCGGAAGAAAAAAGATGAGGAAGCAGAAAAACTAGAGTATGAATATCAACCTTCCGTTACAATGTCTGGTACGATTGTTTGATTTTTAATCAATCCAAAGAACAATTAATACAATTTGCATTCCTGCGTTGACTACTCTCACATCTTGCTGTTTCAATCAGTATATGACAAGAGGGAGCTAATTAACGCTCGGAGGCGGGCAACGTATCGTAAGAACAAAGAGTATGCTGACGAAAACAAGGAGCAGATAAAAGCTCCGAGGCGAGGTGGTTATCGAAAGAAGAACAAGGACGCCGCCAACAAGCATCTCCATGAAAATGGGCCTGCCCTTAACATATCGGGTACGAGTATTGTATATTACAGCACTACGACGATTGTATATACTCCCTTTGTTGCCAACTATATGATTGTTACTGGAAGATAAATGAGTACAACACCTTCAATCATCAAGCAGGTATGCAAAGTGTTCCACGGAGCGCTCTCAGTGATATCACTATGACATCGTCAGATGTACCTGTAGGTCAATGTTTTTTTATAAAACTTGCTATACATATAAGGCTAGATCTCGATTGTGATTTCATTTACTGAAGTATGTGCAGATAAGTTGGATGGGACACATGATGGTGAGAACTACCCAAGTATGCCAAGTATGCCAGTTGGATCGACCCCGCAACCGGTTGTTCCGCATAATGAGATCGTGAGTACTGAAGTTGTTGCATATCAAATGGAGGGGACAAACGTTGATGATAATTACCCTATTAGTCCAGGTATGAGTCTGTGCGAAGAGAGTACACATAAGCTTATTCTCTTTATGTGATGAATTATATCTCAGATACTTGTATGAACCAACTTCAGATCGGTCCATACCTGGACAGACTGCACAACCGGTTGTTCCCCAACCCACTGATGGTGATATCACATATGTTTAGCTGCCTTCCCATCTGATCTCAGGTGAGTATTAAACATAATGAATAATCGACACTCTTCGGTTAGCAGTAAACTGACTCATTATGTCCACTACCGGTTACTTTTACATCAAGAAGACAACCCGGCAACCTCATTCATATTGAATGGCGCTTCGTTTGTGCCTCTCAGTTGTCTCACAGACGAGTTAGGAACAGCCGTAGCACAAAGTGTAAATGGTATTACCGGATTCGTCTTTAGTTGTGAACCGTATCATGCTTATAGAGGTTGTATTGTAGATTTTCAAGATTCATATTGCTTTTGTGTTGTTCCAGAGGCTCTAGATGTGTCTCGTATAAATGGCAGAAGACACGTGTACATTAATGCAACTGTGCAAGTTTTACCCCAACCCGATTCAACATACGAGCACATGACTACATGATGTCGTGAATGTCTGCAAACAAACTAAGAAAGGTATCTTGTTTGACGAAAAAAGGGATCAGATAAACGCCAAGAGGTGAGCTGCTTATCAGAAGAAAAAAGAGGAGGAAGCAGAGAAACTACAACATGAATATTAACGTTCCCTTACAACGTTCCCTAGATATTAATAGTTTTGTAATAGATATTTAGTTGGAACATCGCTCAGTTTGGTACATGGACATGTCGTTAATTTTTCTTTAGCTTATCAATTTACATTGCAAAAATGGACTTCACTTATTAAATAATTGTGTTTGTGTTATATTGTTTGCATGGAATTTAACAAGCTATTTCAAGAGCCTGTGGCAACGCACGAGCACTGTACTAGTCTCTACTCCTAATGGAGCAGTTGGTAGTCTCGCTTCCAGGTTTTTTTTCGTCCCACCACTTTCGTCCGGTTTTTTTTGTAGGTTAACCGTCGTAGATTTTTTTCGATGTTGGTTTCTTATTCACCGGTTTATTTACCTCTCAGCTCTTTCCTTGCAAATCAGCACTTTCCAAACGTGCACGCAATCACGGATCTAAATTTACTAACTTATCCAAATCAACCGATACCTTCCATTATTGCAAATTTCTTTAGGAAACAAATAATAGATTTTAAGGAAACAAATAAAAGATTTTAAAGACGCATCATACTTTACTAACAATCACTAAAAATCAAATCTAAATTAATTAACCTTACCTTAAATCACTCAATCACTTTAATTAGAAAACATTTTCTTTCCTAACTGCACCCCGCTTAGTGTGCACATAACAATCCGAAGTAATTAGAGTCACATGATTGAATCCATTTATTTAGAGCGACATGATTGCGTTCCGGGATGGAGGCCATGATTTCGTCGAGGTCGTTGCTGCCTCCTACACTCAGGGCGTGTCGCCGAGATCGAGGCGAGCATGAGGAACTGTGGCCACCGCCATGGTCACCCCTTCGCAGGGGATGGAGCACGCCGTCGGCCTACAGCTTGTGGAGATCATTGTTGCTCTTCAGGTCGCGTGGTGACCGGATCTTGCCGATGTGTCCCTCCCCGACGACCTCCTCTTCGCCCGGTTGGCTGGCATGGATCTCGCCACGACTGCCCTCAACTTCTCTGCCTCGAGCTCGACGGTCAGCCACCATGGATCCCCCAGCTGGAGGGTCACGTGAACCAGCCGTCCTCCCATGCTGCAGCGGCGAGAATGTGACATGGCTCTCCGTACACGAAGAGTGGAGTTCGGTCAAGTACTTATATACTTGGCCTCTACTGCTGATCCATGTACATGGAGAAGAACAGGCAACCGCTCATTCATGCTTCGTTCCACTCCTTTGCGCTACATTACTGGAGGTGACATTTTTCTATCTCTCTATGTTGTAACAAGCCTGCTGCCTGCATAGTTAATGGATTTTTATTTAAATTTATCGCTGCTTAGTGCTTTGTTGCAATTGTTCACCCAAGATTCTTATATATAATCTGAGCGTATGTAGGCATACTTAGCTTTGCTATTCCATTTTTTTCTGGCGCATAGAAATAAGAGTATTGTCCAGGTTAGGTATTCAATTGAGTATGGTATTTGGATTGCTATCAGAATGTCTTTTCTATGCATGTGATTTCTCATATCTGATTATAATATTTGTGAAGTCGTGCATTGCACGTGCACTTGGAAGCGGGCCGTGGCCCGCGCTGGACGGCGCCGACGCCGACCCGAACCACCTCGTCCGCGTATTCTTGGAGTTGTGGCTGGTCGATTTACATGAAATTAATTCCCTCAATTCTGGTGGCAAATATAATACACATAATCCATATTGTTATGCACTAGCGTGTATGTGTGAAATAGATGGATTATGGTCCCGTACCCAATAAGATGGATATGTGTGTGTGTTAGAGCGAGAGGGAGACGGGGATAGAGAGTGAGGAAGAGGGAGGGAGAGTGTGGTTCTGTGTGTGTGTGAAGATTTGATGGTAAAAAAAATCACCAATGTCGTAATATTGAACTCTTAAAGTTAATGTGGCCCCGTTGCAACGCACGGGCGTTCTTCTAGTCTAGTATTAATAGGAGGAGTCTGCGGTTGTGATGGTCGGTTTGGTACGTCGGTTCGTTTCGTTCGTTCGCCTCCACCCCCACCGATCGAAGCAATGCATCATCCCATCGATTTCTTTCCAAAAAAGATCCCACCTCCCGTTTTGGTTTTTGATTGATACGGTTGTTGAAAAAGATCAGCCCCTCTCTCTCTCACACCTCTCCCACGCTGGCATGGCATCCACCCGTCTCGCCGTGATGGTAGCCTAGCCGTAGATGGTTGTCGTCGCGTCCATCTCCCTCGATCCTCCACGTCTCAGCGGCGGCCGAGTCACATCGGAGGAGCTCGAGAACATCAGCCTCTTCTCGCGAGAACCTTCCCGCCGATCCCGCGCCGTGTCCAAGGCCGTCGGGGAGCCTTTTTAGGAGGAGTCCAGCGGCTCGACTCCGGCTCCGTCTCCCACGGTCCCACCCCACCACAGCAGGTCGCGCCCATGGGCGTGCATGTGCCCATGGAAGATAGGGACTGGTACATCTTCTGATCTTCAGCCATGGTTTCTTCTGGTAGATCGCGCATTTGATTTAATTCAACCAGCAATTCTTGTGCAGTATGATTTCTCTCGGTGCTTGATGTTTGCAGTACCCCGTATTACCTCACGCTTGAGCCTCACCCACATCCAATCTTGTGCCCAGACGCCTCCCCGCTCAGCACCAACCTTCCGTCAACCACCCTTCAGTTGTCATTCGTGCCGCCGTCTGAGGGAACAACACCATCACAGTAGTTCTGGTGCAGTCTGCCACCATCATGGTCACTTAATTTGGGCGGACATCCTCTCCATCCTTCGGCCCGCTGTCTAAACCGGCGCGATACAAAGGTTAGGTTTTGCAAGTTCATTGTTTTATCAGGCCCCCCCTGACCTACCCAAATTTTCTGACATTCAGTTTCCTGTTTGTGCAAATCAGATCCAAAGATCCTTGCAATGATGTTTGTTTATTGCCTTTGTTCTTGTGAAATCTTATTTTAGTTTCATGTACCAGTAAAATAAATATAGAGAAAATGATTGGGAAGGGAGCTGTGTGTTTCTGCAGTGCAATTGCTCTTCCTGGTAGATGGACCTTTTGGGCTCTCATGGTTTCAACATGACGCCCTTAATTTGCCATCTATGGGAATCTTGCTCTGTGGAGATTTTGGATAGAGATTTTTTTATTGGCTTCTTATAATTTTAATGGTGGGTAATTAATCTTGGCAGAGTAAAGTGCTAAGAGATTGACATATGTTAACTCGTTGTTTTAACATGTGTTTCTGTACTGCATCAATTGTTCAATTCTCTGTACACTGCATGTTTTGCATGTATGTCTCTGTACACTGCATCAATTCTGAAGGAATATCAAATGTGTTGGTTGTAGCACTCTTTATACATTTAACAATCTAACAAGATGAGTGGAATCATTGTTCTTTCTATATCCTTTTTCTATATCTCCCAAATAAAGTGTGCTTGTTCTTGATATTTTTACAGATCTACACATTAACATACCACTCTATATATCTTTTCTACAATTCATGGAAATTTGTAATATGCTAACATCAAGTGACCGACATATTAACATGGATTGTTGTACATAATTCATCTCATCTCCTATATTGCCTTTGTTCCCTATAATGCTTGTTTCGCTCGTGCATCTGACCATTCACTGATTTCATGTTTATATTAGTAAGGAAAATTTGGCATGCTTAGTTTCATGGTAACTCGGTGTTCTAACAATGCCAAGCCATAGATCTGAGTCGTCGCAATCCATTTTGTTTCTTCCATGTTTTGGTTTGGTACCCCAACTATCACAACCTCTTTCCCCCCTCGCTTGCAACGTTTGTGTATAACTGCAGTGCAATATTTTAGATCTCACCTCTATAGGGGCCGCCTCCTCCGACCAGTTGGTGTGTTGGTCGATGGGAACCCTGAAGGGGTACGGACGAAGCCAACGGTGCTACTAATCAGGAGGTGGTACTGTCATAACCTTAGAAATACTCTGGTGACCGCCGTCACCATCACTGGTGATCGGCGCCCCGTGCTACTTCCCCAATGGCATCGAGGAGGGTATGGGAAAGATCTCATGATCTCTCATGGATGCCACACCCTGGTTAGTCTTGTCTAGCCATCGTGGTGCCTATCCTTCCATCACCGAGCTCGTTATCGCGGGATCCTTCACCAAGGGCCTCATTACTGATGCCGAATCCTCATGCCGACCAATCTCAGCTTCACAACCTATGTCTCGCATGACCTTTTCAAGGGCCTCATTACTGGTTGCGTGGTCATCATCCCGACCAGGGACGACCTTTTCAATGTCCTATGGATCTCATGTGAAGGTAAGTTGGTGCTTAGTATCTTGATAAGCACAACGGTAACAATTCAATTATCTACAGATTGTATAGTTGGCATGATGCATACGATCTAACTTTAGCTTTATCAATGACTAATATACTCTAGATTTTTTTCCTCATGATAAATTATAATTTGCTGAGAGAGGCGAAGGAAACATTCAATCTTGAAAAACTAAGTTGTCTAATCTTATTTTTTTTTCAGAAATTAATTTGTTTTTTGGAAGATTGGATAGGAAAGCAAGCAAATGATCTATCGTACTCAAGTCGGGAGTGGTTGTATCTTAATTCATGCATGTACGTGATTTCCAGGTGATGTGCCCAACAAGCTTCTGCACGGTAATGACAATGGGAAATGAGCATAACCCATGTATTGACCACATTGATTAATGTTGGGCAATTTGAGGTGTGCCTCCTTGTTGTGTCATTTCCTTTTGGTGATTTTGCATGCTGAGTGTGATGATTCTAGGTTATGGAATTTCCAACAACAGACACAGTGGTTGCTTCAAGAGTAAATAATGAACACAATAGCCTATCAGTTGCATGCCCAACAATGAACATCATATTTTTGTTTTGTGGTAACACATGACATTCAATTCTATGTTACAACATGACAATGACTTGGAGACATTGGATTTGCCTTCTTGGCATG
>NC_041385.1:718268948-718269797 GCF_002162155.2 Triticum dicoccoides
AGGAGCAGCACCAGGAGCAGCAGCAGGAGCAGGAGCAGCAGGAGGAGCAGGAGGAGCAGCAGCAGCAGGAGCAGCAGCAGCAGCAGGTGCATACAATTTGGATCTATGGTTAAGAATAATAACAGGTGCATACAATTTGCAGGTAAGATCAAGAACACAAAATATATTCTTGAAAACATAACATTTTTTAGATATGAAAATCATGGCACTCGGACCCTAGTGGCAAGCATTAAACATAGCAATGTCACAACAACATCATTTTCAGAACATAGTGAATACTAGGTATCAAGCTCTAATAAATTGACATGATTACATATGAAATTTCATCCAATCTCATCTACCTCCTGTATGCTTACAAGGGGACTCACACATGATTGTGAGCATCATGAAATTATTGATGAAGAAGGGTCGGTGATGACGACGATGACATTTCCCTCTCCCCGGAGCCGCAAACGGACTCCAGATTAGGGCTCTCGACGAAGAACAGAAGGTGACGGTGGCTCTGTATCATAAAACGCAGTGAAATTTTCTCTCCGAAGATGTGAATTTATAGCGCCAGCATTATGAACGATGTCCAGGGGCCCCACAAGACCAGGTGGCATGACCAGGGTGTGCCACCTGGGCTTGTGGGCCCTCCCCTATGGCAACTCTTTGCTCCATTGATATTTATTTTTTTCAAAATAATTCTCCGTAAAGTTTCGTCTAATTCCAAGATCCTCTCATTTCTGCACAAGAAACAACACCATGATAGTTCTGCTGAAAACAACGTCAATCCAGATTAGTTTCACGCATATCGTGCAAATTAAGGGGCAAAATAAGAGCAAAAATGCTTCTAAAAGTAAATACATT
>NC_041385.1:718269920-718319141 GCF_002162155.2 Triticum dicoccoides
CATGGAATTATCAGTCTCTTGTACCCCTCAAGCAAGTCATGCATTTGAAACCATTGAAGGAAATATGCCCTAGAGGCAATAATAAAGTTGTTATTTTATATTTCCTTATTTCAGGACAAATGTTTATTATTCATGCTAGAATTGTATTAACTAGAAACTTGATACATGTGTGAATACATAGACAAAATACTGTGTCCCTCGTAAGCCTTACTAGACTAGCTCGTTAATCAAAGATGGTTAAGTTTCCTAACCATATACATGTGTGGTCATTTGATGAACGGGATAGCACCATTAGTAGAATGATGTGATGGACAAGCCCCATTCATTAGCTTAGAATTATGATTGTTCAGTTTTATTGCCATTGATTTCTTCATGTCAAATACATATTCCTCCGACTATGAGATTATGCAACTCCCGGATACGGGAGGAATGCCTTATGTGATATCAAACATCACAACATAACTGGGTGATTATAAAGATGCTCTACCGGTATCTCTGAAGGTGTTTGTTGGGTTGGCATAGATCGAGATTAGGATTTGTCACTCTGAGTATCGGAGAGGTATCTCTGGGCCCTCTCGGTAATGCACATCATAAAGCAAAGTGACTAATGAGTTAGTTACAGGATGATGTATTACGGAACGAGTAAAGAGACTTGCCGGTAACGAGATTGAACTAGGTATGAAGATACCGACGATCGAATCTCGGGCAAGTAACATACCAATGGCAAAGGGAATAACGTATGTTGTCATAACGGCTCGACCGATAAAGAGCTTCGTAGAATATGTGGGAGCCAATATGAGCATCCAGGTTCCACTATTGGTTATTGACCGGAGAGGTATCTCGTTCATGTCTACATAGTTCTCGAACCCGTAGTTTCGTACGCTTAACGTTCGATGACGATTTTGTATTATATGAGTTATGTGATTTGGTGACCGAATGTTGTTTGGAGTCACGGATGAGATCACAAACATGACGAGGAGTCTCGAAATGGTCGAGAGATAAAGATTGATATATAGGACGATAGTATTCGGACACCGGAAGTGTTCCATAGGGTACCGGGTACATATCGGGTCACCCCAAGGGGTTCTGGGCACCCCCCCGGCAAAGATATGGGCCTAATGGGCCAAGAGGGGAAACACAACAGCCAGCAGGGGCTGTTGCGCCCCCCATATGGGCCGTACCTGATGGGAACACAAGAGGGGGAGAGAGAAAGGAAGGGGAGGGATTCGGCCTCCCCCTTCCTTCCCTCCTCCTTCCTTCTTCCTTTCCCCTCCAGTGAATAACGAAGGGGGGAGGCCGAATTGGGGAAGGCGCCCAAGTAGGATTCCTCCTACTTGGGGCGCCCCTTGCTGCTCCCCTCCCTATCCCACCTATATATACATGGGGAGGGGGCACCTAGAACACACATCAACTATTGTTAGCCGTGTGCGGCGCCCCTCTCCACAGTTTACGCCTCCGGTCATATTCTTGTAGTGCTTAGGCAAAGCCCTCCTCGGATCACTTCACCATCACCGTCACCACACCGTCGTGCTGACGAAACTCATCTACTTCCTCGACACTCTACTAGATCAATAATTTGAGGGACGTCATCGAGCTGAACGTGTGCATAATTCGGAGGTGGCGTACGTTCGGTGCTTGATCGGCCGGAACGAGAAGAAGTTCGAATACATCAACCGCGTTGTCAAACGCTTCCGCTTTCAGTCTACAAGGGTACATAGACACACTCTCCCCCTCTCGTTGCTATGCATCTCCTATATAGATCTTGCATGAGCGTAGATTTTTTTTTGAAATTGCATGCTACGTTTCCCAACATCCATATGAATGAAGTATGCAAACTAACAAATAAGGGCTTGTAAATTGTCATGCCCTGCAAGAGGCACACTCTTGCAAAACCCATGGGTTCTCGTCCATTGCCCGCTCCCAATCTTTTAGGCATGCAAATTGGAGAACGAACATGTTACCCTCAGCTGCCTTGATGTACATGTCATGAGTGAGATCCGAGCCGATCTCATATTCTAAAAAAACGCTCTCATGTTCTTAAAGAACTGATATCATTCTCTTGGAGAGCCAGCATTGGCTAAACTCTAGATCCATATGGACTCGAGCCACCACCACCCATATCATTTCTTCCGCCGCCAGTTGAACCTCATATTTTTTTTGAAAGACCCAGCAGATTGCTGGCATTTGTTGATTTAGCAAGGGGAGCAGAGTACAAGGGGTGGATCAAGTGATGTGCAGATTTTTGAAAATAGCTAAAAAAGGGCAACTACCCAGGCCGCTTGGCCCAACTTGCATAGCTAACTACTCACTACATCAATCCCAAAAGGGAGCTCAAAACATTTTGCGCCCGCCAATCGTCAAAGCTCAATGGCGTTTCTAATCCTGGTGAGGACGTCAGGCACTGACACTACAAAAAAATACACTTCCGTGGTGATACGTGTTTGTCACAGTAGGTCGCGTTTTTTGTCATGCATGTACATCCATGACGATTTTATGACAGAATCAAGATAGACATACCTATGCTGCCGTAGAAGTGTTCCATGACATTACCAAAATTATCATCACGGAAGTGTCCACTTCCATGACGATAAATCGCGCGTCACAGAAGTGCTTTCGTCAAGGGTGACCAACATGTGGCATCCACCGTAATGGAACGCCGTTAAGCTATCGGGTCCGGTTTTGGATCCGGTAACCCGCTAATAGCCCCGACCAATGGGCATTTTCCACGTGTAAAATCAGCATTGGCTGGAGGAAACGCGTTCGGCTCACCGTTGGGACAGATGTCATCCACTCATTGGACCAAAGGCGCCTATGATACGTTGACACGTGGCACAGCCCAACAGAGGCCCATTCCTGTGAAAAGGCCGGCCCATTTGACTTGGTCAAAAGGTGGCGGGCCGGCCCAAAGAAAGCCTGTTGACGGCCCGTTCGCATATAGCCCATTTACAACCCGCTAACCCAGGGCCCGTTACAACCTATCCGAATTAGGCCCACTAGCGTCATCTGGGCGTCCAATATGATTTCAGCCTATTTTAAGTTCTGGCCCATGTAGGTCCCATGACATCTTTCCGCCCATATGAGGCCCTTTGTAACTCGTGGCCCATTAACGGCCCGTGGTGAAACTGGCCCGTAATGAACAATGTATCACTTTATACCCATTAACAGCCTGTTAACCATTGGGCCCTTTGCAGCCCATGTTATCTTTCGGCCGTCTCAGGGCCCATTTATTCTTGGGCTCATTTCCAGCAATCGGTTACTTATGGCCCGTTACTGCCATTTTCTGCTTGTGGGCCAAATTCAGCCCGTGGTTACAGTCGGCCCGTTTATGGCCCGTTAATACGTTGGGCTGTTTTCATAGCGTCATCAAATATGGCCTATTAACGACGGCCTGTTATGGTCGACCCATGAACGGACGATTCCAACTCTAGCCCATTTACGGCCATAATGCGGTCTGTTATTGGCCCATGTTTGGCCAATCGATCATACGGCCCGTATAAGGCCCATTGATGATACGACCCGTAGAAGGCCCATTGTTTCTACGGCCCATAGAAGGCCCATTGTTTCTACGGCCCGTAGAAGGCCCATTGTTTCTACGGCCCGTAGGAGGCCCAGTGTCACTACAATAAATATGTAGCCCATGGTTATTGTGGCCTAGTTATAAAAAATAGGTTATTGCAGCCACTAGCAAACCGCGGAAAAAGAACTGCACTGACTACAAGCAAACAAATAAACAAGACAACAAGGAAATAAATAAGCAAGCAACTTACGCTAGGCTGTCATTGCTATTACACATATTACATCCACTGGGTATCAAAGTTCGCCACCAGCGCAAATAAACGCGCCGACAAAAGAATATACAAAACCGAGAGCACTTCAGAAGGCAATAGGCCTGGCCAGGTTGGGCTCCCCAAACAGCCGAAGAAGCTGAATAGAACTCAGTTGTGTCAACGATAGATGCATCACCCGTAGCTGTATGGCATGATGGTGCACAAGGCAGTCCTCTGACATCTTCATTACATCTTTGACTTCAAGTCGGAGTTGAGCTGAAGCAAGCCTTTTCGCTTTAAGTTGAGACTGAAGAAGTCAAACTGATTGAGGCAGCGACTGCACAGAGGTTGTCTCACACCTGCTAGTGAGTAGCTTCAACTCAGTGTCTTCATCAAGACAGGACCTTGGGGTCATCTTGCTATCCTCAAGATGGTTAGGCTCACCATCTTCCCTAAAGTTCTACCTGGCATAAGAGATACGACTCTGAAAGAGAAACAAGGAGACACGTAACAGGTTTCACAATTATATAGCAAATAAATGGATCTGTTCTGCATAAGGAACATGTTTTTACAACTACAATTTGAAACTGGTAGTTGTTGCAAACATCCAATCAGATGTAAACAACAAAGCAAACAACAGCGAAGGAAATTATGCCTATCCAATTCTATACTAGAACAAAGTTTGAAGGCTTGAGAAGGATGAACTTACATTACATGTTAACACGGGCTGGACAAAGCCCTTCTCCATGTTGATGGAAGGATAATTCAATAAATTCCCCAAAGAAAATTCTTTATAAGCGTTGCCATTATTCTACATTTTGCAAAGTGTAAATATAGATCAAATAATATTGGAAGAAATAGAGGATAATGAAGCTCAGGTGCAGACTGATGATACATAATCAAATAGCAATTAATTAAGTACAACATTACAAGGCAAAAGGGAGAGAGATACTGACAAGAGCAATGCAGAGCCCAGTATTGTTGTAAGATCGTATGATCCTTTGAGCAAGGAGATTCATCTGAAATTAGTTTTCATACAAGAGAGAAGGTAAGGCAGATGCAGAAATTTAGGAGTTCAAATTTTGAATTGATATCATAGACAGTACCTGACGCTGGACTCTCAGCAGTTCTAATAGGGGTTTGGCCACTGGAGTAGGAGTAAAGTGTGGTACAGTTGGGCCTGTGTTTTCTGTGGCTGCTGATCTATCTGATTTAACAGGTATCACTACCTTTTCCAAAAACCTAGTTTGTACTCCTTGAGGATCTGCACTCACCCTCTTGCTTTTGGACATCTATTACGAAAGAACAACATTTGACTGGAAAAACATAGTGTGACGACACATGGAATAGGTACAGAAAATGGATATGTATGGCATATACTCATATATGATGCTTAAACTAAGCATATGGTGTAACAAAGTAGAAGTAATGCAAGAGGTCAGATGCAAAATATGTGTGACCAATACAACCTTACCAAGTTAGAACAAGCACCTTGATGGGTGAATAAGATAGGCCATCCTCCACCATGCCAAGTTTGTTAGCCAGTGGGTTGTTCCGCAATATTGCGCCCATTCTCATATTCATTTTGATAATGTTCAATATCTGACATGCATGAAAACATAAAAATAAGTGAGATTATCTTTGTAATGGAGAAGTGATTCTAATCCAATACTGCCTCCCTGTAAACCCCTTTGTGCTATTGCTACGTCTTGAGCTTGCGTTGGTTTTCGTTGAAGAGGAAAGGGTGATGCAACAATAGTAGCGTAAGTATTTCCCTCAGTTTTTGAGAACCAAGGTATCAATCCAATAGGAGGATCCTCAAAAGTCCCACGCACCTACACAAACAAACAAAGAACTCGCAACCAACGCAATAAAGGGGTTGTCAATCCCTTCACGGCCACTTGCAAAAGTGAGATCTGATAGAGATAGTATGATAAGATAAATATATTTTTGGTATTTTATATCGATGCAAAAGTAAAGATACAAATAAAAGTAGATTGAAAGCTTATATGACAAAAGATAGACCCGGGGGCCATAGGTTTCACTAGTGGCTTCTCTCAAGATAGCATAAGTATTACGGTGGGTGAACAAATTACTGTCGATCAATTGATAGAAAAGTGAATAATTATGAGATTATCTAGGCATGATCATGTATATAGGCATCACGTTCGCGACAAGTAGACCGACTCCTACCTGCATCTACTACTATTACTCCACACATCGACCGCTATCCAGCATGCATCTAGAGTATCAAGTTCATAAGAACAGAGTAACACATTAAGAAAGATGACATGATGTGGAGGGATAAACTCATGCAATATGATATAAACCCCATCTTTTTATCCTCGATGGAAACAATATAATACGTGCCTTGCTGCCCCTGCTATCACTGGGAAAGGACACCGCAAAATTGAACCCAAAGCTAAGCACTTCTCCCATTGCAAGAAGGATCAAACTAGTAGGCCAAACCAAACTGATAATTCGAAGAGACTTGCAAATATAACTCAATCATACCAAAAAGAATTCGTAGGAGATTCAAATATTTCTCATAGATAAACTTGATCATAAACCCACAATTCATCGGATCTCGACAAACACACCACAAAAAGAGTTACATCGAATAGATCTCCAAGAAGATCGAGGAGAACATGGTATTGAGATCCAAAAAGAGAGAAGAAGCCATCTAGCTAATAACTATGGACCCGAAGGTCTGTGGTAAACTACTCACAACTCATCGGAGGGGCTATGGTGTTGATGTAGAAGCCCTCCGTGGTCGATTCCCCCTCCGGCGGAGCGCCGGCGAAGGCTCCAAGATGGGATCTCGCGGATACAGAAGGTTACAACAATGGAAATTGTTTTTTGTTGGCTCCCTAGATGTTCTCAGGGTACATGGGTATATATAGGAGGAAGAAGTAGGTCGGTGGCCGCTCGAGGGGCCCACGAGATAGGAAGGCGCGCCCTGTAGGGGTGGGCGCGCCCTCCACCCTCGTGGCCGCCTCGGCTGCTTCTTGGCTTGAACTCCAAGTCCTCTAGATCACGTTCGTTCCAAAAATCACACTCCCGAAGGTTTCATTCCGTTTGGACTCCGTTTGATATTCCTTTTCTTCAAAATACGGAAATAGACAAAAAACAGCAATACGGGCTGGGCCTCCGATTAGTAGGTTAGTCCCAAAAATGATATAAATGTGTAAAGTAAAGCCCATACACATCCAAAACGGGTAATATAATAGCATGGAACAATCACAAATTATAGATACGTTGGAGACGTATCAAGCATCCCCAAGCTTAATTCCTGCTTGTCCTCGAGTAGGTAAATGATAAAAATAGAATTTTTGATGTGGAATGCTACCTAGCATATTTCTTAATGTAATTTTCTTTATTGTGGCATGAATGTTCAGATCCAAATGATTCAAAATAAAAGTTCATATTTACATAAGAAATAGTAATACTTCAAGCATACTAATCAAAGCAATCATGTCTTCTCAAAATAACATGGCTAAAAAAAGTTCATCCCTACAAAAATCATATAGTTAGGCTATGCTTCATTTTCGTCACACAAAATGGTCCAAAATTCTACACCCCCGATGACAAGCCAAGCAATTGTTTCGTACTTAAATAATCTCAAACTTTTTCAACTTTCACGCAATACATGAGCGTGAGCCATGGATATAGCACTATGGGTGGAATAGAATATGATGATGGGGATTGTGTGGAGAAGACATAAAAGGAGAAAGTCTCACATTGACGAGGATAATCAATGGGCTATGGAGATGCCCATCAATTGATGTCAACATGAGGAGTAGGGATTGCCATGCAACGGATGCACTAGAGCTATAAATGAATGAAAGCTCAACAAAATAAAACTAGTGGGTGTGCATCCAACTTGCTTGCTCACGAAGACCTAGGGCATTTTGAGGAATCCCATCATAGGAATATACAAGCCAAGTTCTATAATGAAAATTTTCCACTAGTATATGAAAGTGACAACATATGAGACTCTCTATATGAAGAACATGGTGCTACTTTGAAGCACAAGTGTGGAAAAGAGATAGTAACATTGCCCCCTTTTATTTATTTTCTTTTTTTCTTTTTTTGGGCCTTTATTTTTTTTCTTTTTGGCCTTTCTTCTTTTTTTCTTTTTTTTCTTTGGCCTTTCTTTTCTTTTTATTTTTGGCCTTTCTTTTTTCTTCTTTTTGGGGACAATGCTCTAATAATGATGATCATCACACTTTTATGGATTTACAACTCATGAATTACAACTCAAAACTAGAACAAGGTAAGACTCTATATGAATGCCTCCGGCGATGTACCGGGATGGGCAATGAATCAAGAGTGACATGTATGAAAAATTATGCAAAGTGGCCTTGCCACAAATACGATGTGAACTACATGATCATGCAATGGCAATATGACAAAAGTAATGCGTGTCATGATGATAAACAGAACGATGGAAAGTTGCATGGCAATATATCTCGGAATGGCTATGGAAATGCCATAATAGGTAGGTATGGTGGCTGTTTTGAGGAAGATATAAGGAGGTTTATGAGTGATAGAGCGTATCATATCACGGGGTTTGGATGCACCGGTGAAGTTTGCACCAACTCTCAAGGTGAGAAAGGGCAATGCACGGTACCGAAGAGGCTAGCAATGATGGAAAGGTAAAAGTGTGTATAATCCATGGACTCAACATTAGTCAAAAGAACTAATATACTTATTGCAAAAATCTAGAAGTCATCAAAAACCAAGCACTACGTGCATGCTCCTAGGGGGGATAGATTGGTTGGAAAAGACCATCGCTCGTCCCCGACCTCCACTCATAAGGATGCACAATCCAAGGACACCTCATGTTTCAAATTTGTTACACAACTTTAACCATACGTGCATGCTATGGGACTTGCTAACTTCAACGCAAGCATTATTTAAATTCATAATCACCCAACTAGCATGACTTTAATATCACTACCTCCATATCTCAAAACAATTATCAAGTATCAAATTGATCATAGCATCCAATTCACTTCCTATGATAGTTTTTATTATACCCAACTTGGATGCCCACCATTCTAAGACCAATTTTATAACCATAGCAAATACCATGCTGTTCTAAGAGACTCTCAAAATAATATAAGTGAAGCATGAGAGACTAGCAATTTCTACAAAATTAAGCCACCGCCGTGCTCTAAAAGATATAAGTGAAGCACTAGAGCGAAAACTATCTAGCTCAAAAGATATAAGTGAAGCACATAGAGTATTCTAATAAATTCCAATCAAGTGGGCTTCTTCCAAAAGGTGTGTACAGCAAGGATTATTGTGGAAAACTAAAAAGCAAATACTAATATCATACAAGACGCTCCAAGCAAAACACATATCATGTGGCGAATAAAAATATAGCTCCAAGTAAAGTTACCAATGAACAAAGACGAAAGAGGGGATGCCTTCCGGGGGCATCCCCAAGCTTAGGCTTTTGGCTATTCTTTAATATCTTGGGGTGCCATGGGCATACCCAAGCTTAGGCTTTTGCCACTCCTTATTCCATAGTCCATCAAATCTTTACCCAAAACTTGAAAACTTCACAACACAAAACTCAACAGGAAATCTCATAAGCTCCATTAGTGAAAGAAAGCAAAACCATCATATAAGGTACTATAATGAACTCATTATTTATTTAGATTGGTGTTAAACCTACTGTATTTCAAGTTCTCTATGGTTCATACCACTTAATACTAGCCATAGATGCATCAAAATAAGCAAACAACACACAAAAAACAGACCAGTCTGTAGCAATCTGTAACCCACGAATACTTCTGGAACTCTAAAAATCCTATAAAAATAGTAAGTCCTGGTCAATTTGTCTATTGATCTACATAAAAAAGAATCAACGCAAAAGCACTTTTATGTGATTTAACAAAACTAATTTCGTGCGCGTAAAGTTTCTATTTTTCAGCAGAATCAAATTAACTATCACCATAGGTTATCCTATAGGTTCTACTTGGCACAAACACTAACTAAAACATAAAAAAACATGTAAACAGAAGGTAGATGCATAATTTATTACTAAACATAAACAAAAACAAAAAACACAAATAAAATTGGGTTGCCTCCCAACTAGCGCTATCGTTTAACGCCCCTAGCTAGGCATAAAAGCGAGGATAGATCTAAGTAGTGCCATCTTTGGCACTCAATTCATAAGTAGATCGCATGATAGATTCATAAGGTAATTTGATTTCCTTTCTTGGAAAGTGCTCCGTGCCTTTCCTTAATGGAAATTGGAATCTAATATTCCCTTCCTTCATATCAATAATCGCGCCAATCATTCTAAGGAAAGGTCTACCAAGAATAATAGGGCAAGAAATATTGCAATCTATATCGAGAACGATAAAATCTACGGGCACCAAATTTCTATTTGCAACAATGAGAACATCATTGATCCTTCCCATTGGCTTTTTAATGGTGGAATCCGCAAGGTGCAAATTTAAAGAGCAATCATCAAGATCATGGAAACCTAGAGTATCACATAAAGTTTTCGAAATCGTGGAAACACTAGCACCCAAATCACACAAAGCATAACACTCATGATCTTTAATTTTAATCTTTATAGTAGGTTCCCACTCATCATTAAGTTTTCTAGGTATAGAAACTTCCAAATTAAGTTTTTCATCAAAAGATTGCATCAAGGCATTAACAATATGTTTGGTAAAAGCTTTATTTTGGCTATAAGCATGAGGAGAATTCACAACGGATTGCAACAAGCAAATACAACCTTCTAAAGAACAATTATCATAATCAAATTCCTTGAAATCCAAGATAGTGGGTTCAATGCTATTTAAAGTCTTGACCTCTCCGATCCCACTTTTACCAGATTTAGCATCAAGATCTAAAAACTCCGAATTATTGGGACGCCTTTTAACTAAAGTTGACTCATCTCCAGTCCCATCATTATTAAGATATTGCAAAACAAAGATCTAATAGGGGACACATCAATAACTTTAAGATCTTCATCATTATTTTCATGGAAACTAGAAGAACACGCCTTTACAAAGTAATCTTTCTTAGCACGGAATCTAGCGGTTCTTTCCTTGCACTCATCAATGGAAATTCTTATTGATTTGAGAGACTCATTGGTATCATGCTTAGGAGGAGTAGATCTAAGTTTCAAAGAATCAACATCAAGCGAGAGTCTATCAATGTTCCTAGCCAAATCATCAACTTTGAGCAACTTTTCTTCAAGCAAGGCATTAAAATTCTTTTTGAGAGATCATAAATTATTTCACACTATTCTCAAAATCAGAGGGCATCTTATTAAAATTACCATAAGAATTATTGTAGGAATTTCCATAATTATTAGAATTACTAGGGAACGGTCTAGGATTAAAGTTTCCTCTATAAGCATTGTTTCTAAAACTATTCCTACCAACAGAATTCACATCCACAGATTCATTATTATTCTCAATCAAAGTAGACAAAGGCATATCATTAGGATCAAGAGGAGCACTCTTAGTAGCAAATAATTTCATAAGTTCATCCATCTTTCCACTCAAAGCATTGATTTCTTCTATAGCATGCACTTTTTTACTAGTAGATCTTTCGGTGTGCCATTGAGAATAATTAGCCATAATATTGTCAAGAAGTTTTGTAGCTTCTCCTAAAGTGATTTCCATAAACGTGCCTCCCGCGGCAGAATCTAAAAGATTTCTAGAAGCAAAGTTCAATCCGGCATAATTTTTTTTATGATCATCCATAAATTCAAACCATGAGTAGGGCAATTGCAAATCGTCAATTTCATTCTTTCCCAAGATTGGGCAATATGCTCATGATCAAGTTGTTTAAAATTCATAATACCGTTCCTAAGAGTGATGATCTTAGCGGGAGGAAAATATTTAGAGATAAAAGCATCTTTGCACTTGTTCCAAGAATCAATACTATTTTTAGGCAAAGACGAAAACCAAACTTTAGCATGATCTCTAAGTGAAAACGGAAATAACTTCAATTTAACAATATCATTATCTGTATCTTTCTTCTTTTGCATATCACACAAATCAATAAAGTTGTTTAGATGGGTAGCGGCATCTTCACTAGGAAGGCCGGAGAATTGATCTTTCATAACAAGACTCAGCAAAGCAGCATTGCTTTCACAAGACTCAACATCATTAAGAGGAGCAATTAGAGTACTAAGGAAATCATTATTATTGGTATTGGAAAAAGTCACACAACTTGGTATTATCTTGCGCCATAGCGACAAGTAATCCAACACACAAGCAAACGAAAAGGCAAGCGAGAGAGAGAAGAGATTGGAAAAGAGAGGGCGAATAAAACGGCAAGGGTGAAGTGGGGGAGAGGAAAACGAGAGGCAAATGGCAAATAATGTAAGTGCGAGGGAATGAGTTTGTGATGGGTACTTGGTATGTCTTGACTTGAGCGAAGACCTCCCCGGCAACGGCGCCAGAAATCCTTCTTGCTACGTCTTGATCTTGCGTTGGTCTTCCTTGAAGAGGAAGGGTGATGCAGCAATAGTAGCGTAAGTATTTCCCTCATTTTTTGAGAACCAAGGTATCAATCCAGTAGGAGGCTCCTCAAAAGTCCCACGCACCTACACAAACAAACAAAGAACTCGCAACCAATGCAATAAAGGGGTTGTCAATCCCTTCACGACCACTTGCGAAAGTGAGATCTGATAGAGATAGTAAGATAAATATATTTTTGGTATTTTATAATATAGATTGAAAAAGTAAAAATGCAAATAAAAGTAGATTGAAAGCGTATATGATAAAAGATAGACCCGGGGGCCATAGGTTTCACCAGTGGCTTCTCTCAAGATAGCATAAGTATTACGGTGGGTGAAGAAATTACTGTCGAGCAATTGATAAAAAAGCGAATAATTATGAGATTATCTAGGCATGATCATGTATATAGGCATCACGTCCGCGACAAGTAGACCAACTCCTGCCTGCATCTACTATTATTACTCCACATGTCGACCGCTATCCAGCGTGCATCTAGAGTATTAAATTCATCAGAACAGAGTAACGCATTAAGAAAGATGACATGATGTAGAGGGGTAAACTCATGCAATATGATATAAACCCCATCTTTTTATCCTCGATGGCAACAAAACAATACATGCCTTGCTGCCCCTGCTGTCACTGGGAAAGGACACCACAAGATTGAACCCAAAGCTAAGCACTTCTCCCATTGCAAGAAGGATCAATCTAGTAGGCCAAACCAAACTGATAATTCGAAGAGACTTGCAAAGATAACTCAATCATACATAAAAGAATTCAGAGGAGATTCAAATATTTCTCATAGATAAACTTGATCATAAACCCACAATTCATCGGATCTCGACAAACACACCGCAAAAAGAGTTACATCGAATAGATCTCCAAGAAGATCGAGGAGAACATGGTATTGAGATCCAAAAAGAGAGAAGAAGCCATCTAGCTAATAAATATGGACCCGAATGTCTGTGGTGAACTACTCACAACTCATCGGAGGGGCTATGGTGTTGATGTAGAAGCCCTCCGTGGTCGATTCCCCCTCCGGCGGAGCGTCGACGAAGGCTCCAAGATGGGATCTCGCGGATACAGAAGGCTACGGCGATGGAAATTGTTTTTCGTTGGCTCCCTGGATGTTCTCGGGGTACGTGGGTATATACAGGAGGAAGAAGTAGGTCGGTGGCCGCCCGAGGGGCCCACGAGATAGGGGGCGCGCCCTGTAGGGGTGGGCGCGCCCTCCACTGATACATCTCGAACGTATCTATAATTTTTGATTGTTCCATGCTATTATATTACCCCTTTTGGATGTTTATGGGATTTATTTTACACATTTATATCATTTTTGGGACTAACCTACTAACCAGAGGCCCAGCCCGTATTGCTATTTTTTTTGCCTATTTTAGTATTTCGAAGAAAAGGAATATCAAATGGAGTCCAAACGGAATGTAACCTTCGGGAGCGTTATTTTTGGAACGAACGTGATCCGGAGAACTTGAAGTGCAAGTCAAGCAACGAACGAGGCAGCCAGGAGATAGGAGGGCGCGCCCCCTGTCTCCTGGGCCCCTTGAGCGGCCACCGACGTACTTCTTCCTCCTATATATACCGACGTACCCAGAAAACATCCAGGGAGCCAACAAAACTTCAAGTCCTCTGGATCACGTTTGTTCCAAAAATCACACTCCCGAAGGTTTCACTCTGTTTCGACTCCGTTTGATATTCCTTTTCTTCGAAATACTGAAATAGGCAAAAAAACAGCAATATGGGCTGGGCCTCCGGTTAGTAGGTTAGTCCCAAAAATGATATAAAATGTGTAAAGTAAAGCCCATAAACATCCAAAACGGGTAATATAATAGCATGGAACAATGAAAAATTATAGATACGTTGGAGACGTATCAGCTATCTCTGCAATTCTTTTAAGAGATGCCATGCATGTTTTAATTTGGTGTGTGCATTAATATAATGTGGCCTACTACTCAAAATATGAGAGCTCCAAAAGTGATGACACTTCGCAGATGACAACTTCAACATATAGTAAAGAAGAACAAGTCGACCTGACCCGACAGATTCAAAATATACTAAGGGAGAACAACTCGACCTGACCAGTCGACCGCAAGAGAAGAGGATCATCTTAAAGAAGAGCAGAAGAGCAAGTAGATTGAAGATATTACAAGTCTTTCAATACAATGTCGGTTGGCCACCCATGATGAACCAGAGCGCATAGAGAAATACTATTCTTTCCAGTCTCTCCATATGTGGCTCACATGCATTTTGAAACTAAAGTAGGAACATTTAGCTGACCAATTAAACATCTCTCAGTTTTACTAATATCAGCATAATATCATATATGAATTTGTACAACTAAGCTTGTTTAACTTGATGGGTGGAGCAGTGCTATTACGACACGGACCACGTAGGCTGACCGTGGTCATCATAAAATGGGGAAAACATAAGCATGATGAGTACAGTGTTGACCGTGGCAGTGGGATGGTAGATCTGAAGCTGCAAACCGCGCAGAGGGTAGTTAGCAATTGATGTTTGCTTTGAAATAACAACTAAGATTTGGTATGGACAAGAAAGTACAGTCAACAAGTGACAAAGAAATGCAATTCTGCTGTCTCTCTATATGTCGTGACATGCATTTGGAAACTCAAGTGGGACCTTTAGCTAACCAATTAAATGTGTCTGTTAACTAATATCAGTATCATATCACAATCATATTTGAACAACTAAGCTTTCGAATTCTGAGTATTGTGTTGTTTAGCTTGAAGGGTGGAGTAATGCTAGTACGACAGAAAGCACCTACACAGATCATAGTAGAGTAGATAAAAGGGGAAAACCCTAAGCATCAAGAGAAAAATCAGGAAACTGGAACTAGGTGGACCAGTAGATGGCGTACATGCTTTTCAAAATGAATATAGGAACATTAAGTGACCAATTAAACATTCTCAGTTTTATTGATATGAGCATCATATCAGATTCGTATTTCAACACGTAAGCTTTGGGTTGAGGTCTTGAGGAGTAGTGCTAGCACGACACGAAGCACCTACGATGATGGTAGTGAATATAAAGGAGGGAAACCATAAGCTTTATGAGTATAGTGCCCGTGCCATGGAGGATCTGAAGGTGCAAACCGGACAAAGCTACTTCGCAACCAATGTTTGCTTCCAACTAGCCACTACGGTTTGGTACAGACAAGAAAAGTGCAGTAAACAAATTACGATCTATTTTCCGGGTGAGATCAATAACTTAAACACATATGGAAGAGTACCACCTCTCTTGCGACGCCATGTAGGCCTCTGCTGATACGTTGAGGGTGCTGCGGGTGTGATGGCTGTCGGCGGCGGGGAAGAAGACTTTAGACGGCAGACGACCGGGTCGGGGGATAAATCATGTTGCCGTGGATGAGGCGGTCGTAGGAGCGGAAACGACAAGGTGGACGATGGCGCCGATGAAGCAAGCGGAGGTGATGAAAGGATCCTGGTCCAACTCCATGGATGAGAGACGTCCATCTCTTGCAGTGGACGATGGGGTAGGGGTAGCGGCTCCGGCAAGGTGAAGGATGGGGTGGCGGACGGAGGAGGCTGGCCGTAGTGGGGAGGTTGTCGTGGCACCGAAGGTGTATGAACGGGGAAATGGAGGGGAGGGGGGATCTCAAACTTTGGGACGCGCTTCTCTAAAATGTGGGAATGTTACGAACTTATCGCCCGTTTAAAATTTTGAACATCGCGTCGGTTGGGGATAGGACGGTAATCTCGCATCTCCCAAATATTTGGCGGTAACTATTTCGGGCGAGGAGAGGGTGTTTTGCCGCCCAAGGTTGGCGCCCAGGGTGTATGAACAGGGCTGACAGGTAGGGCGGTTGTGTCACGTCTCAGGAAAGTTACACATTTGCCCCTATTTAAAATATTAGCCTACATCGATTTCGGACGAGGAGAGTTTGTTTTGCCACCCACCGTGTATGAATGGGGAAATGGAGGAAGAGACACATGTCTTTCAGACGACTTTGAATCAAATGTGTTTTGCCGCCCACGTTTGGCGCCCACCGTGTCTGGATGGGCTCAAAGGCCGTCGTGTCACGTCTGATTGAAGTTACTAGTCTACCCCTATCGATAGCAGTGTAAATCTGGTCGATAAGGATGTCAAGTGTCAGGGGTAGACAGTAATTTCCATCTCGCAAACACTTGCTTAGGAAAGCCCACAAATTATAGTGGGTGTTTAGCCGCTTCGTTCAAAACTTGCGAGAATTAGCATTCACATTTGCCCTGGGCCCTGGCAAACTAAATTCAAATCCAATTTGTATTCGATTACGAATATCCACATATAATTCTACATTTTGTTATTTATTTCTTCAAAACCACAACGAAGATTTATTCCCCCTTTATATATGATTATGATTTAGAAATGGCGTGATCTTCGAATTCAGTAGGTTGGATACACTCTGAGTCAAACAGTTATTTCATCCAATACAATATGCTCACACGAAGAACAGTTCACCTTATGTCAATCATACAAGTACTGAGGATTACCCCGCTTAAAAAATTCGGATCATTACAACACATGGACAACATAGGGGGTCTTGCAACATAATCCATTCAGAGACATGACACAACATGCAAGTACAATAATCTAATGACAATTTCAACTGGTATCTAAAGAAGAACCGAGATTACCCTGGGCTTCAAATAGCAAAAACAGCCGGACCTCCTCCGTCTTCAAATGCAACATTCTTACTTCCTCCAATTCTTGGGTTGCTTGCATAATGCGTGCCACTAATTCCATAATTTCCAGCCTCAAGATAAAAATTACCTCATTCATGGCAGCCACACCATCTCTTTCTGCCTGTAGTAGAGCCTCAAGCACTATAATATCTGTGCTCAGACTGCTCTCCGGCGGTGTTGCGTCTAAACTGCTACCATCTGGTAACATGGATGGCGCACTGCTTCCACAAATAGATTCTGGGGTTGTACATTGTGTACTAGTGTGAACGGCATCCTGAAAGGTTTCCGCTGGACATAAGGAAGAGATAGTTATCGTATGATCCAGACAGTAAGCTTACATGGTAAACGACATACGAATTATTGCCGAGCATGGCAAGCTATATTTAAATGGTTCGAAGCAGCATCAGCCGGAAAGAAATTAAAATGGTAAGATGAAACTAGGGATGTAAGTGGCAAATAAACGACATCCACCAGTCCCATCTAGTTAGTTTTTGCTAGCTCCCTAGTTCATTTTCCTCAAAAAACAAAAACTCTTTTGAACTATCCTACCAATAGTGGACTTTAATCGGGATTAAATGGGACCCAATTGACATACCTAGTTGAAAGGGAGTGTACCACTGCTATATTTAAGTTGCCAGGGCATCTAAGTAGTTGAAATAATCTGAGAAAGCACTTAACAGTGTGGCCTCATATAAACTACGAAGACAGTCTTGTGATGAAGTTGAGAGGAAAAGTTAAGGACTCAAATGAACTATGCATGCATTTCTTTACGATAGTACAATAGGCACTGCTGACATATTGGCCAACTCAGGTATAGCGTAACAACAAACAAGCATTCGAATCAAGCAATATAGCAAAGCAGACAACTAAACTATTTGTAATTCGGTAGGATTACAGGTTGAGGGCACAAGCCAAGAAAGCAGCCCACTCGCATTACATTTCAGATGTACTAAAACACACTGGCTTACCATATTTTGTTTTGAAGCCTCGCTGCTGTTGCAATGTTCTTTGAAGATATCGTCAGCATCCCGTGGTTGCAATTGTTGTAGTTTATTCTGCACCCTCTATTTTGGTAAAATTAATTTTAATCGCATGCATTGGTCCGAATTGATCATCAATTGTTCATCCAAACTAATGAAAGAAGGGTGTGTGCATACACGACAATATATCTGCTTCCCTCTATTTTTATGCTTGTTCGAGGTGCCAGCCCCAAAAGAACAAATATTTTGCTTGATGGGGGTTGGCAACTCCATAATTAATAGAAGCATCAAATTAGTCATGCAACTTGGGAAGATCAAGAACACACAAACAAGTAATGAACAGAGGCTCGGAGCAGTGATGTAATAGCTAGCATCAGAAAATGTAGGGTAAAACGAACAAAAAGCAGCGGAACCACATGCTAGTTTGCTGATGTGTAATTAAGCATAGAGATCATTAAGCAGTCTGATGGAACCAACAGGTGGCATCAGAACAACACCATTATCATAAATATAGCATTCAAGAATTAAAATAGTAGGCAGTGATATCTAGGAAGTACAGTAATACTTAGGACAAAACTAAAGCATATTAACTATATGTGCACTGGTATGTAATTTAGCACATGTAACATGTTCACTGCCAGAAGTATGGCCCTACAGGTGCAAGCAGAATAATGCGTCTCATGAAAAACTGAATGATGCCCTGAAGAAATTCAAAGGTGCGGTGCTTATGCTAGGAAAGTGAACATAGGCGCCGGCCGTTGGATAATAGTACCTGATTCTCGGCGGCGTATGGGTATCGTTGTCATACTTGATAGCTAATGATCATCGATGGTGCTCGTGTTGCGGTTGAGTTTGGGCCAGCTGTCGCCGTCGCTGAAGCGGCTCCGGTGCTATGGTTGTGGTGCATGTCGACATACAAGAAAGCTCATCTATGGTAAGTGAACAGTTGCACGATAAAGAGAAGAACCGAAGGAGTACAAATTGAAATAACGTGATGAGGCTGCGGCATCGGTAAAGCAGGGCCGGTGGAGTTGAATATGGCGTCCATGGAGCAGGTTCAGTGCAGTGGACGAAGGCTTCAGCGGGCGCGTTGTACAATGCTTTCGGTGAGGCGGATCTGTCGCGGCGGACAAGGGCTTGTATGAAGGGCCAGCGAAGGGGCGGACAAGGGAGTCAGTGAAGGGCCTACACTATGGTGGATGAGGGCGCCGGTTAAGCAGATCCGATGCGGTGGACCATGATGCCGGTCAACGAGATCTGGAGCGATGGACAAGCCAGTCGCTGAAGCGGCTCCTGTGAAGTGGTGAGTTGGCAGTTGGGGGTTCCAAGGTGCGGAAGGTAGATCCGGCGGGGTGTAAGGTCCACCGTTGCGGCGGAGGACTAGATTCAGCGGCTTGCCGTGGTTGGGGGGGGGGTCGGGGAGGGGAAGGGGAGGGGCTCTGGGGAAGAATGTTGGGGGCAAAGAGGGGAAAACAATGGAGTTACCAAACCAGCCCTTTTCCGTTCATGTGGTAGGGGTAAAACAGGAATATCGGACGACTAAACTTTCGGGCACAAGATATTTCTATGTGAGTGGGAAGTTTGAAAGCTTTTGGCGCCTATTCTGGTCTTGTACGACCGACTATGATATCATGGCCGAGAATTTGTTTGTTTTGCACGCAAAAATAAGTGCAAGTTTTGAAAATCAATGTCTCCAACTCGAAACTTAGATTGTCCATTCAATTCAAATATGGATCATTGAGCTACTACAAGCAAATACCATCATACGGTCCAATTCAAATGAAATTCCAAATGTGTTTATCCTAAATATGATGACAAAGCAAAAATGTGTATGTGTATGAATAAAGTGGATGATTATAAAGTTTGAACATGCCCGTATGTGTATATCTCTAGGTTTGATATATGAATTTGAAATCACGAAATCCCGGCTTAAAAAGTGTACCTCTGTTTAAATGAATTACAAAAAGCTAATGATGGAGTCGAATTCCAAAATTTCAATCTTAGGTTTGTAATTCTGGTACATCAAGGTATATCACACATGTTCAAAAGTATCGTTATCTCATAGTCCAAACTGTGAAACAAATTGATCAACCATGAGTGCACACACTATTGACCATGTATATCTCAATTACGCTAAAGTCCCACAAATACAGACACCTCACTCTTTATCTGAAGCGACCCCCCCTCGTCGCCCCCCCACACATATAGAAGTCGTTCTCTCCCCCAAACACCAACACACGAGCACATTAACACCCCTCTCTCTTCTAAAGTCCGGACCCCAATATAGGTCTCTATCACTTTGTCTCTCGGGCATGTACACATCTCTTCCCCCACTCTCTAGGTCTACCGGCATCTCTCTTTCCCAAGCACATGCACTATGTAGAGTGTATCCTTCCCATACACAGAAAACGTTGCCCCCAAACGTCCATCTCCCTAGTTATGTGGTTCTCGCGCACTCACCTCACGCACCACCCCCACTGCAAACAAGCACACTTTGTCTCCTTGTGCACCACTCTCCTCTTTCTATCTCTCCCACATGCGGACCCGCCCCAGCTCCTTCCCTGTATACATATATGTCGTGACTCTTTCCATAGCTCCCTAATGTATCATCGTTCTCGATCTCACACATTGTTCTCTACACCATCTATTCTAGACCTCTCATGAAGTCCCTATAACACACACGATGACTCGCTTCCCTTGCGTCTCCGTACATAGGCCAATTTCAAACAACATCAACATAGTCTCCCTATCTATACGCTATATATGGACACAAACAACCCCTTTCGCCCCCTCTCTTCTCCTCTCTCTCTCTCTCTCTCTCTCTCTCTCTCTCTCTCTCTCGCTCTCTCGCTCTCACACCCCTCTCCCACACACACATAGTCGATGTCTCTTATAATAGTCTGCTCCCCCCGCCCGCACCCATGCTATCCCGCTACTACACATGTCACACCATTCCCCCTTCCCTTATACTAGGTTTACATCATTAGTGGTCTCTCTACTCCACATACACACACTCCCTCTCACACACAAACGCGCACAAACACACATAGACACGCACAAACACCCATTTATCTGGATCCTCATCTCTCCCCATGTCCGCATGTGTATCTCGCACACTAACTCTCTAATTATGTATATGTGTCTCCATGTTACACAACACAAAGCCCCATGTACATGTCTCTCTCTATCCTCCACACACATAGACACAAAGAATCTGTTATCATTGCCTTAGTCTCTAGAAATATCACACACGCACACTGTCTCTCTCTCTCTCGCAAACACGCTCAACAAGGTTTTCCCCATGAATAACTTACCGTATATTCATCAACAGTCATGGAAGTACTGCAAACACGAGACATGAAAAAGAATAAATCTACACGTGCTTAGACCACCTAGTATGGCTACTAGGACTAGAGCAAGCCAAAAAGCGCGCCGCCATCACCCCCTCCTTATCGGCGACGGGAAAACCTTTGTTTTACACAGTCGAGAAGTCATTGTGCTAAGGCCCCACATGCTGAGGCGTTGAATAGAATGTAGATGCTAGTTTACGGAAACAAGTATCGATAATACGTTTGTATCTCCATACATATATTTCTTCTCTTATAAAAAACCGAGTTGGTGATGATTGTACGTATGCCATCTTTCAATATAGACTATCCGATCTATATTTGACGGATGGAAATTAAAATAAAAGATACCCGCACCCCTCTCCACATTTGCAGACAAGGCCTTCCCTCGTTCATCCTTATCTCCAACAACCTCATTATTGAGCAATTAAGAAAGGAAGCCTCTAGAACAAACTGGCCTGGTGGCCGCTGCCGGCGTCGTCAATCCCCATGCCTCCGCTCAGTCCGACCACCAATCACCACCACGCCCCACTCCTATTCACCTTATCTCATATTTCTCGAGATATCATTAGTTTTTACACATGGGATTACTCCCGCATGGGTCAATCACAACAAGTGTTTTATAATGCATCTTGATGTTCCGTGCAATGCACGGATCTTGCTAGTACTCCTACAGAAGACTAAGTTGGTGATGACGGTGTGTCTGCCATCCGTCATTCTAACCATTAGATCTACATCTAACAACTGTGAGGTAAGTTGTTGCCTTTTCTCACCAACATCCCACTTGTCTACCAATTTGCAGAAAAACCCATAATTAGTATCTTAAAACAAACCACATCCCTCCCTGACCTCACCAAAACAGCCCAAGGAATATATTCTAATTGAAACATAATATATCTCTAGTGATATATGTATATCAAAATTAGAGTGTTTTGTATCAAATTTGTGAATAAGTATTATTCTAATTATGATTCGTTGCAATGCACATGAACATTGCTAGTATTTCCAACCATGCATTTTTGTCTTAGTATTCCATAGTTTTGAGTTTTCCATCAAGATATTAGTCACTCATGGTTGATATTTACTTTCAATCATGTACACATATGCACTATGTAACTAGCCTTGCTTATTGGCTTCCAAAGCTTAACTTTCACTCCTACTTACAATATGTAGAGTATTTAACAAAAAACTACCACTTTCAACCAGCCCTAGGAAGAATCTTTTGTACAAAAAATAGCAAAACATACCCAAATTTTCTTAATCCACGCCAAAAACTACTACCTAGTACTCCTACCGATTAGGTTCGTTTAAACCCATTTATGACAGGGTTGGCCCACACGTCCGTGCTGACGAGGCAGCTTAAACCAACACATTTTGTTAGACCGTTGACACGAGGGACCAAAATCTGACCTTCTATCCTGTTATTCCCCCTCAAATCATTATTTTTCCTGAACATTACTTCAAACAGTATTGATGCGTGTTCATCGGTGGCGCCGATGATGAGCGAGTTGGCCTCCGCTCCGCCGGACGGGCCGGACGCCGCGCTGGCCTCCGCACGGGTTGGCAGGCTGGCCCGGGCGTGACTCACGAGCGAGCAAGCCACCGCGTTGGCCTTTGCTCGAGCCAAATGGTTGGCCTTAGAGCGGCACGCGTGATCAAGACGCCACACCACCGTGCCAATATAGCTAGCAAACCTTGCAGACAAGCAGCTGGACGAAGCTATCTTGGCTAGCTAGTGGTCGCGAGCGCCGGACAGAGCTGGCATCCGGGCTGCTGCAAGATGGGCTCCGTACCGCCGGTGGTCTTGACCTCGCCTTCTGCCGGTGGCAGTAGCTGCGTCCCATGGCCGAGGATGACTAGGTGGATGGGTGAAAGTGCAACTATCCCTAGGTGGTTTTGGTAATTCCTAACAACATATAGCTCATTGAGCTAATGATATTTCAAGATGAATATTTCAGGAAAGCTCAATGATTGGCATGGCATGGATGAGAAAAGTGGACCCCTCAAAATGCTAAGGACAAAAGGATTGGCTCAAGCTCAAAGCTCAAGACTCTACATTTTATATTTTAGTGATCCAAGATCACATTGAGTCTATAAGAAAAGCCAATACTATCATGGAGGGATGAGGTGTTGCTTAATGACTTACTTGCTCAAAATGGTTAGTGATATGCTCCAAAGCCCTCAACTACTTTCTCACATCCACATATGACCTAAACCAAAAGTCAAACTCGGCCCCACCGATTCTTTCTATCCGGCGCCACCGAGTTCAGATGTCATAGCCACTGCCACAAACCCTGGGCAAATCGGTCTCACCGATAGGGATCTCAGTCTCACCGAGATGGGATTGTAATCTCTCTGTTTCCCTTTGTATTGTTTCGGTACCATCGAGATGAGTGATCGGTCCCACCAAGATTGCAATGTAAACTCTCTGTTTCCTTTTCGTAACATTTCGGTCTCACCGAAATGAGTGAAACGGTCCCACCGAGTTTACCTGACCAACTCTCTGGTTAGCTTATTACCAAAATCGGTCCTACCGAGTTTGTGTAATCGGTCTCACCGAGATTACGTTATGCCCTAACCCTAACCATATCGGTCCTACCGAGTTGCATGTCGGTCCCATCGAAAATCCTAACGATCACTAGATTTGCTAAATCGGTCTGACCGAGTTTCTCAATTCGGTCCCACCGACATTGGTAAGTTGTGTGTAATGGTTAGATTTTGTGTGGAGGCCATATATACCCCTCCACCTCCTCTTCATTCGTAGAGAGATCCATCAAAACGAACCTACACTTCCAACTTGCATTTTCTGAGAGAAAACCACCTACACTTGTGTTGAGGCCAAGATATTCCATTCCTACCATATGAATCTTGATCTCTAGCCTTCCCCAAGTTGCTTTCCACTCAAATGTTCTTTCCACCAAATCCAAATCCTGTGAGAGAGAGTTGAGTGTTGGGGAGACTATCATTTGAAGCACAAGAGCAAGGAGTTCATCATCAACACACCATTTGTTACTTCTTGGAGAGTGGTGTCTCCTAGATTGGCTAGGTGTCACTTGGGAGCCTCCGACAAGATTGTGGAGTTGAACCAAGGAGTTTGTAAGGGCAAGGAGATCGCCTACTTCATGAAGATCTACCGCTAGTGAGGCAAGTCCTTCGTGGGAGACGACCATGGTGGGATAGACAAGGTTGCTTCTTCGTGGACCCTTCGTGGGTGGAGCCCTCCGTGGACTCACGCAACCGTTACCCTTCGTGGGTTGAAGTCTCCATCAACGTGGATGTACGATAGCACCACCTATCGAAACCACGACAAAAACATCTGTGTCTCCAATTGCGTTTGAACTCTCCAAACCCTTCCCTTTACATTCTTGCAAGTTGCATGCTTTACTTTCGCTGCTCATGTACTCTTTGCATGCTTGCTTGAATTGTGTTAAGATTGCTTGACTTGTGCTAAGTTAGCTAAAATCTACCAAAGACTAAAATTGGGAAAAGGATTAGTTTTTATTTGGTCAAGTAGTCTAATCACCCCCCCTCTAGACATACTTTCGATCCTACAAGTGGTATCAAAGCTTTGGTCTCCATTTGCTTTGATCTCCATAGCTTTTGGTGGTCATAGCCTTGGTTTCACAACCTAGGAGATTATGGCATCTAGAGAAGGAAACTATCACCATAGAGGTCCTTACTTTGATGGTACTAATTTTGCTAGTTGGAAGCATAAGATGAAATGCATATTCTTTGACATAACCCCGCCGTTTGGGCTATTGTGTGTATTGGCTTGCAAGGTGAATTCTTTGATGGGAGAGAACCAAACCGTGAAGCTAGCGAGAAAGAGTTGAAGATGCTGCAATACAACGCTCAAGCTTGTGATATCCTCTTCAACGGATTGTGCCCCGAAGAATTCAACATAATCAGCCATCTTGAGAATGCAAAGGGGGATACTTTGATTGATATGCACGAAGGTACCGACTCCGTCAAGGAATCCAAGTTGGATGTGCTTCAAAGTCAGCTTGACAAGTTCAAAATGAAGGATGGTGAAGGTGTCGCTGAAATGTACTCTAGGCTTGCTCTTATCACAAGTGAGATTGCCGGCTTAGGAAGTGAAGAGATGACCGACAAATTCATCATCAAGAAGATCCTAAGAGCTTTGGACGGAAAATATGATACCGTGTGCACATTGATCCAAATGATGCCCAATTACAAAGATCTCAAGCCAACGGAAGTCATTGGAAGAATTGTTGCTCATGAGATGTCACTCAAGGATAAGGAGGAACTTCACAACAAGTCAAGTGGTGCTTACAAAGCCTCATCTGAAGCTCCCACATCATTAAATGAGAAACAAACCTTCAATGAAGAATTGAGCCTAATGGTGAAGAACTTCAACAAGTTTTACAAGAGTAGAAGCAAAGAAAGAAGCTCCAAGTCAAGGTCCTACAATGACAAAAGATCTTCTAGTCGAGAGCGTAATTGCTACAATTGCGGAAGACCCGGACACTACTCCAATGAGTGTACGGCTCCCTACAAAAGAAGAGAAGAATCACCTAAAAGGAGAAATAGAAGAGAAGAATCACCACCAAGAGAGAGAAGGAGTAGAGATGATCGTTATGAACGAAGAACATCCCGGAGAAGCAAAGATTTGGAAAGGAAGGACAAGTCATCAAGGAGCTACACAAAACGAAGACATCAAGCTCATGTTGGTGAATGGGTATCCGACTTCGACTCTGACAATCACTCCGAGAGAAGCTATCTCTCCGACTTCGAATATAGTCAAGATGAAGGTGTTGCCGGTCTAGCACTTGTGTCAACCAACTCCTATGACATATTTGATTCACCAAATGAAGGATTTGGAAGTTGCTTCATGGATAAAGGCCCAAAGGTATCACACCCCGAGTATTTTGATTTCAATAGTGATGAAAATGACTTGTTAGTGATGATGATTTACTTGTTGACAACTCTAGTGATGAATACTATGATGAAACATCAATTAATCATGATAATCAAGATAAAACGAATGACAATGATAAGGAGAAGATTGAGCTTCTAACTAAAGAACTAAACACTCTTAAGTTAGCTCATGAAACTATCTTAGAAGATCATCGAGAACTTTTAAGGACTCATGAGAAGTTACGCTTTGAAAAGATCAACCTTGAGCAAGAGCATGAGTTCTTAAAGGCAATCAATGATGATCTTCGTAAGAAAAGTTCTTCTTACATTGCCAAACATTTACTCTTATCTACTTACATGCCTCAAGTCAAGTCTAGTAACAAGAACAAGAAGGATTCTTCCTCTAGTAGTAACAATAATCATGTTAAATCCAATGTTGTTGCTTCTAGTAGTTCTCTTGATTCCACTAATGATTCTCTTAGACAAGTTACACTTGAGCAAGAAAATAGCTTATTGAAGGGAATTATAGAGAAAGGTGTTTACAAGAGCCTTGCCAGGAGTAAGCAATTTGAGGAAATTGTACGCAAGCATGGAAGGCACCGGAAGAACCAAGGTGTTGGTTTTGAATGAAAGTTCAATGCCAATGGAGTTGAGTGGGAAGAAGATCAATACCCCAAGACGAAGTTTGTTCCTCAACAAGAGAAGTATGATCCTACTTCCTTCAAAGGGATGCAAGCTCAAGATGATCTTCCACCACAAGACCACAAGCAAAAAGGCGACGATAAGCTTCAAGAGGAAATTGATGCATTTGAAGAAGCTCCTAAGGCCTTGGTCAAGTGGGTTCCCAAGACTACATCAAGTTCTACTTCATCAAGTACGACTACAACTCCAAGGATTCCCATCAAGATGATGTGGATCCCGAAGAAGAAGAACTAGAGAGTTCTTGAGGGTGACACCGCCAACATATTTCACTCATATCATTTTGGCAAGAACAAGTGCAATCAACTTCCACATCTTGCACTAGTTCAAGGAGTCACAAACCCTCTTGTTGGTAAGACAAGGGGCAAGGTAACCTAATGCTTTCATAGACATCATCTTGTGTGTGCATCACTCTATGTCTATGGATATCCTTGTTTGTTCCTTGTGGGACTAACCCATGTAGGTATTGAAAGTGCGACTCACTCCAAAGGATTGCTTCAAACAATCTACATCAACATTGATCATCCACATCTTCAACACCTACATGAAGTCATCATCGACAAAACCCAAGGTTAGTTCATCCCTCTTAGGGGGGATCTCACATCTAGGGGGAGCTTTACTCTAGGAATTGAGCTAAAGCAACTCTAATGGTGAGAACACAACAATGCATTATGTAAAAGTGGTAACCCCACTTGAGCTTAAACGATGAGTATGACCTATGAGAAAATGTTCTCATTTGACTCCTAAGTCAATATACTCATATATAGATGACCTAGCCATCGCCAATTGCTTGATAGATGCTAGAATTGGTTGTGCATGCTTTGCCACATATTTCATTTGCCATTTTATAGTGTGAGCATGTTGGTTGCATATTTTACTCATTCGAGGACATCCACTTGTTGTTTTGATTGTTTGGTTTCTTTTCTTTTGCCAAGTGGATGGACAAGAATGCCTAAGAACCTTCTCTAGCTATCTATGCTTTTCTTGCCTCAAACTCTATTCATGCTACATCACAAAGTTTGATCAAGTCAGATTTGAACCACTCTGTATGAGGAGCACTCGGAGTCCCCGATTCGTCATAGAATTAAACTTCCAAAACTTCTTTGTGCATTTTGGTCTGACCGAATCTTCCATTTCGGTCATACCGAGATCACTAAGTCGATCTAGGTTTTCAATCTCGATGCAACCGATTTGAACTTTTCGGTCACACCGAGTTGCTGTAACTGCTTGTAGTTATGCATCTCGGTGCCACCGAGTTGTTCCACTCAGTCACACTGACAGGGTCAGGCTATATATATCCACGGGCCAAAATTTGGAAATTTCTCTGAACTCTTTCGCCCGCGCTCAGCCTGCTCTACCTCCCTGGGTCTCCGGATCGTCCTCCTCGTCGCCAACTGCCTCCCGCCGCCGCCGGGAATCGTCTCCGCCGTTGTTGCCGTAGCAAGTCCATCGTCGAACTAGTGTATGGACTTGATCCTTGTGCTAATCCCACTCTGAATTCCTAGCACATTGTTTTGCCATGTATCTTGCCACGATTGAGATCATCTTATCCACCGAAAACACTTCGTATATTAGTTGTGAATTGAAAATTTAGGGTTAGGTTTCCGCCGAAACCATCTCGGACCAACCGAGTTGTAGAACTCGGTTCCACCGATTCGGCTAAGGCCATTGCACATGTGATTCTTGGTCTGACCGAGAATTGCAAATCGGTGTGACCGAGTTCAGGGCTTTGTGAAACCCTAGCAGTCTCGGTGCCACTGAACTGTGACTCGGCCTAACCGAGTTCACTAGTTTAGGTTCCAAAAGCTGCTTCGGTATCACCAAGTTCACAAATTGGTAGATCTGAAATGCTTTCCGTGGAAAACTAAAACTAAGTTTTTGACTCATTCTTTTGCAAAAACCTCTGTATTTTGTGATGCTCGTCTATTCTACCTCATCTATATCTATTCACAGGGTCTGCTGTCAGTATTTGCAACATGTCTGATCAAAGTGATAGTCAGAACAAGTCTGAGGAGCAGGTTTAGATGAGTGAGGGCACTAGTCCCTCTAGCAACTATGATGATGGAAGCAGGAGCACACCCAGCAACCTGCCCAAGGCAGCCACCAGGGTGAAGACTATGTGCCTGTTGAGGATGAGGCCACTTCCAAGAAGAAGGTGCTCAAGAAAGAGTATGGCATAGCTGCTGCCACTAAGCCTGGTATGAAGACCAAAGCACCTGCCAAAAGAATTCCCATGTCTAAGGCCAGAGCCTCTACTCAAGTACCTTTGGAATCTGAACCCAAAGAGGCTGCTACAGAAGGGAAGAAGAGGAAGGAAAGGGTCAAGAAGACCATGGCCAGGGTTGTTGGAAAGCCTTCCATGATGGAATAAGAAGAAGAGGAAGAGGTTGCTGCACCAGCACCCAAAGCTCAAAAGCTTATGGGTGATGCCCTCAGGTCAGGGGCTGCTTCCACAAAGCCCAAAGAAGCTCCTAAGGCAGCTGCTCCAAAGCCCAAATCTGCACCCAAGAGGAATACAAGGAACATTCCTGCTGGAGAGAAGAACAAGGCCCCAGTGTCTGAAGCTGCTATTGAAGAAGAAGATGATGAGGAACATGTCTTGAGAAAGTTGAAGCCCAAAATTCCAGATCACAATGATGTTCATCCTGTAGCTGAGGATATGAAGCCGAGGAAGGGTGTAGGTCTCAGACAGTGGAGATTGACTGATCCCTATGCAGTCAGGAGGAGAACTGCTGTGGACTACATGTTCCATCCAAAGGAACAACAAGACTTCTATGAGACAATGTTGCTTGACAAGAAGCCAATAGTCTGTGATATGAGATGGGTGGACTAGGAGTACATCAGGAAGAATGAAGAGCATTATCCAGGGGTGTATGCCAGTTTCAATGCTTGTGGAGTGGATGACTTTGTTGGGCAGAAGCTCACAAAGTGGAATGATGAGCTTATTATGCAGTTCTACTCCACAGCTCACTTCTACCCAGATGGAAGGATTGTCTGGATGTCTGAAGGTACTAGGTAACAATCATCAGTTGAAGAATGGGCAAAATTGATCAATGCACCTAAGGAGAATGAGGATGACTTGGATGTATATGCCAAGAAGAAGAAGGATCACAACTCCATGGCACATATGTACAGAGAGATCCCAGATGCTGCTGTTGAGACACACAAGTTCGGATCAATACATTACCTTCTGTCAGGATTGCCAACAATCAACTAGATCCTCAGGCACACTCTTTTGCCTAAGTCAGGTGATCACAAGATGATCAGAGGCCATGCTATCAACCTACTTCACATATTTGATGTGCCTCAAAAGTTCAAGGTCATGAGCCTCATAGTGGAAACTATCAAGAAAACAGCTGCTGACCAAAAGAGAAGTTGTGGGTATGCCCCACAGATCCAGGAGCTAATCAACTCCAAGATGGGCACTGGCACATACCTCTTGGACAAGGAAAACATGCCCACCTATCCACATTTTGAGGACAACACAATGGTTATGGATGAAAATGAACCATCTTCTATGCAAGCACAAGCAAAGAAGGAGAAGGCAAGGACTAAAAAGGTTGCAAAGATGCCAACCATTGACGAGGCATCTCAGTACTTCTTGAAGAGCAAGCAGGATCAGCTTGGCTACTTGATTGCCTCCACTCTGAGGATTGAGAAGGGATTGGCCACCCTGACTCAAAACCAGGAGAGCCTGGAGAGGATCATGGAGCAGAAGTTCTATGACTTAGATGTGAAGGTCACTGAGATACAGTCAGTTGTTGAGAAACTTCAGGATGACATGCAGGAGAGGAAGGGCAAGACTACTACTGATGCTTTTGCTAGAGTTCCCAAGAGTCAGAGATCAGCTGCAGTGCCTGTTCTAGACACCAGAGCAACTTCATCTGCACCAGCTACAGCTTCAGTGCCACCAGCTCTAGCATCTATTCCACCAACTCCATCTACATCAACTGAAGTCTTTGTCCAAGGAGCCATCTCTACACCACCACCTGAAGACCAAGCCTAAGAGTCGATTTAGTACTATGCATTTTCTATGAACTTTTTGGTAACTTGTTGCAAAGGGGGAGAAAAATGTATAGATCATAGGCTTCGAGAGAGAGTGTTGCATTTTCTCTCTCTTGTTTTGGTGGTTGAACTTTATTTGCTTGTTTGAGATACTTTATGCTTTTGTGAGATACTTGGATGATCATGTGTTTGATCATATGCTACCTTAATTCTTGTTGGATGACATTATCCTTTTATCTCTATATGATCATTCACTTTGCTTGGTGATGAGTGCATGTATTTAATTATTATCATTTTGAGCAGTCCACCAAGATGTATGTGACATGGAAGAGTAACTCATGATCCTAACTCATTGTGCATTTGCAGTCCAAAGCAAATCTTAAACAATTCACACATTTAGCGGGAGCTCTTACATTTCACATACTTCTCAAAGCGACAATGTTTTTCAATCTTATTATCATTTGTCGAAGCCTTGATCCATATGTTGTCATCAATTACCAAAAAGGGGGAGATTGAAAGTGCAACTATCCCTAGGTGGTTTTGGTAATTCCTAACAACATATAGCTCATTGAGATAATGCTATTTCAAGATGAATATTTCAAGAAAGCTCAATGATTGGCATGGCATGGATGAGAAAAGTGGACCCCTCAAAATGCTAAGGACAAAAGGATTGGCTCAAGCTCAAAGCTCAAGACTCTACATTTTATATTTTAGTGATCCAAGATCACATTGAGTCTATAAGAAAAGCCAATACTATCAAGGAGGGATGAGGTGTTGCTTAATGGCTAACTTGCTCAAAATGCTTAGTGATATGCTCCAAAGCCCTCAACTACTTTCTCACATCCACATATGACCTAAACCAAAAGTGAAACTCGGCCCCACCGATTCTTTCTATCCGGCGCCACCGAGTTCAGATGTCATAGCCACTGCCACAAACCCTAGCAAATCGGTCTCACCGAGATGGGATTGTAATCTCTCTGTTTCCCTTCGTAACATTTCGGTACCACCAAGATGAGCGATTCGTCCCATCGAGATTGCAATGTAAACTCTCTGTTTCCTTTTCGTAACATTTCGGTCTCACCGAAATGAGCGAACCGGTCCCGCTGAGTTTACCTGACCAACTCTCTGGTTAGCTTATTACCAAAATCGGTCCTACCGAGTTTGTGTAATCGGTCTCACCAAGATTACGTTATGCCCTAATCCTAACCATATCGGTCCTACCGAGTTACATGTCGGTCCCACCAAAAATCCTAACAGTCACTAGATTTGCTAAATCGGTCCGACCGAGCTTCTCAATTCGGTCCCACCGAGATTGGTAAGTTGTGTGTAATGGTTAGATTTTGTGTGGAGGCTATATATACCCCTCCACCTCCTCTTCATTCGTAGAGAGAGCCATCAGAATGAACCTACACTTCCAACTTGCATTTTCTGAGAGAGAACCACCTACACTTGTGTTGAGGCCAAGATATTCCATTCCTACCATATGAATCTTGATCTCTAGCCTTCCCCAAGTTGCTTTCCACTCAAATCTTCTTTCCACCAAATCCAAATCCTGTGAGAGAGAGTTGAGTGTTGGGGACACTATCATTTGAAGCACAAGAGCAAGGAGTTCATCATCAACACACCATTTGTTACTTATTGGAGAGTGGTGTCTCCTAGATTGGCTAGGTGTCACTTGGGAGCCTCCGACAAGATTGTGGAGTTGAAGTTTGTAAGGGCAAGGAGATCGCCTACTTCGTGAAGATCTACCGCTAGTGAGGCAAGTCCTTCGTGGGCGACGACCATGGTGGGATAGACAAGGTTGCTTCTTTGTGGACCCTTCGTGGGTGGAGCCCTCCGTGGACTCGCGCAACCGTTACCCTTCGTGGGTTGAAGTCTCCATCAACGTGGATGTACGATAGCACCACCTATCGGAGCCACGACAAAAACATTCGTGTCTCGAATTGCGTTTGAACTCTCCAAACCCTTCCCTTTACATTCTTGCAAGTTGCATGCTTTACTTTCTGCTGCTCATATACTCTTTGCATGCTTGCTTGAATTGTGTTAAGATTGCTTGACTTGTGCTAAGTTAGCTAAAATCTGCCAAAGACTAAAATTGGGAAAAGGATAAGTTTTTATTTGGTCAAGTAGTCTGATCACCCCCCCTCTAGTCATACTTTCGATCCTACAACGGTCTGGAGGTAGGAGGTCACTCGAGGATCTTTGTGCAGACTGACATGTAGGTCCCACAAGTCATACCCCCCGGTCGAATAGAAGGCGTTGACTTAATGGGCGAGATGGGTCCTGTCAGAGGTTAGAGTTAGATTCTAACCCTGAAGTAACTCTAACCAAAGTGGTGTTTGGATGGCAGGGTTAGATTGACAACAAATGTATCCAAACAGGGCCATGGGTTGAAACGTGCCTATAATGACACTTTGTAGAGTAGTTGTTTCTTGGTAGGGCTGGTTGGTAAGAGCATGTACAATAGTTGATAAGGTAGTCTTATCTTAAGTCTGCCACGTATGCAAGTGGTAGTAGTTTCTTGGCATTATTAGTGGTTTCTTGCATTATTAGGGGTTTCTTGTAAGGAACAATGTACGTACTACTAGCGACAAAAGGCGATTCTAGGTTGCGTTGTAGTACTCCAACGAGTACTACTAGTGGTCGCGGGAGTGTATACCTCGTTTTGTGGGTTCGATCTGGCCGAACGCACGGCGAGCCAATATTTTACACGGGTAGTTTGAGTTCTGAAGTCAAACGGACGTGCGGCACCACAATCTAGGTGCACTGGATAGCCTAGCCACCCAGCATCCCGTGGCTCGCGTGCTCGCCCTAGCCGCACCTCGCTTGCAGCTTCCTCATCAGCTAGTAGCATACTTAAACTAGCGCCTCCCAATTAAACCCGAGGAGCCGGAAAAGCCTGGCGGGGCATTGGGAACTTTGCAATATGGCTCTGTACGTAAAGTGCTCTACTACTACTCTGTAGCTTGTGGCGTTGCACACGTGGACTTCACTCCATTATCGGCTCTACTATAAAAGAAATTCCTCTTGACATGTTTTTTTTGAAACGGAGGCAAAAGCTTTGCTTCATCTCATTCATAAAGAAGGAACTACTAACAAAGTTCAACGAGATCCATTACACCTCCACAAATGGAAGCAAAAAGCCTAGTCTCGCTGTATCAAATAACTCAAATGTTCTGCCCCCGTAGTAACCGTCGCTGATAAACAGGCTGCTAGTGTGTGAGTGAGAGGAGCGGCTGAGCAGGCCAACTACATGAGAGGAGCGGCTGAATAGAGCACTGAGAGTACCCACTAGGGCACTACGCAGGTGTACTTTCCCTACATTGATAGTACAACGATGGTTCTAGAGAACAGTAGTACCCTCCACTTCCAACTGTAGCTCCTTGGCCCTGAGATTCAAGAGTTCAAAACTGGTGCACTATACTAGACTAGCCTAGAAGTACAGTACGTCGCACTACTAGTTGAGAAAAAGTAGTACTAGTACTGCTACAGTACGAGTACGTACTCCTCTGTCACATAATGTAAGACATTTTTTGACACTAGTTGGCGTGTACAAAAAATAGCAAAAACATACCCAAAATTTCTTAATCCACGCCAGAAACTACTACCTAGTGCCAAAAAAAATTCTTACTAGTCCTATTATACAGTATAATGCAATCCCATAACGTCCCATAATGCTAGTACTAGTAGTAAATAATAGCCTCACCCGTTCGCTAAGGAACGATCTACAGTTGGAAGGGACGAGGCCCTGTGGTTACTACGCTCTTATCTCCTCCTCGCCAGTTCCCCTCCCCCCGAAGAGAAGGCAGTTCGTCGCTGCTCCCATGGATTCACCAGGAAGTTCTCCTCCTCGTCGGGGCTGGGAGACCTTGGACGACGATCCTCTGGGAGAAATCGCACACCGCTCAGACGTCCTCACCACGGTGAGACTTGGTGCTTCCTGCACCAACTTTTTCAGCACGGTGCTTAAACAGGCTTGGGAAAATGCCATTCTTGTTGGTCTTCCATGCGTCCTCGAGGAGAAGGTTCTTCTATGGGACAATCCTTCGAACAGTCCACCGCTCCCTGGCCATGGTTGCACGTTGACTTCGCTGAGTGGCCGATGTTGAGAGGTAGTCGTATTTTGTCCGATGAGCAGGTTAGTAATGGAGTTTGATCATGTAGTACTTAGTTATTACATTTCCATCCCGTAATTTCTCCGCTGCCCACCGTCTTATATATAGGTCTGGGTCGGTGCCAACAAAGATTGGATTGCATACCTCTGGCCGGATACCACCATCATTTTGCACAACATCCACAACAGTGCGGCCGTTCCGGTAGACCCCTTCTCCACCATTGAGATCGGCCTTCCGGACTGGCTGGGCTTGAATACGTATGATGATGCCTACATGAGATTGAAGAAGATAGCAATTGCAGACCCGCCGAGAAAGCGTCGCGGCTACGATGATTACTATCTCATCGCGGTGTTCGACATAAGGATTGCCATCAATGCAAGAGGCAATAATGGCAGAGGCTGGCGCATGTTGGCGGCGGCAGATTTGTACCCCTACATGTTCGAAGACGCCCTGCGCCATCTAGGACGCATCTTCGCAGTGACAAGCCAGGGGACTTGTTTCATCTGGTTGCCATCCTACGGTATGGGAGATTACAAACAGAATGCACAAACCATCATTTGCATCCCTAATGATACTCCATTATTTTGCAGGGACTAGTCATCCCCCGATCAAAATAAGATCGCCGATCCTGGATGTGCATTTGCATCCGCGATTCGGTCTAACCTGGAACCTTGCAAATGACTTTGGCATATTGGGATCAACTATCTTAGCAGTCGTTACCATGGTACCACTGATGTGCAACATGGTCACACAATCTACCACGATCGGATCGTCACCATCTACCCAAGTATTCCATTTTTTAACCCTCTCGCCTTCTCTTTCATTGTTGTACTAGTACTTACTAGTACTAGTAGGAGTACTTTTTACCTTGGAGGACGCGTATAGCTAGTTAGGCCCTTAAAGACTTGAACCCACTAGCTGCCACCATTTTTGTTTTTCCATGTCTTACTATCTCATCCATGTAGCCAAGAGTGGCTATATATAATAAGCCGGTTATTTTACTTCCTCTATACCGGAGTAGTACTATTTGCTGCACAGTATTACTGACCACCATATTTGAGCACAACATTATTATGCATGGACCTTGACTATGTACATCACCATGTGTCCAAATCTGAGATGCCGCATGTACCAGATGAACGGCGCCGAGTTCGACCCCCATGATGCTACATGGGTGCCGAGGAACACTCTTGGAGAGCACTCACTTTTCATTAGGGACAGCTACCTGCTACGTCTTGAGCTTGCATTGGTTTTCCTTAAAGAGGAAAGGGTGATGCAACAATAGTAGCGTAAGTATTTCCCTCAGTTTTTGAGAACCAAGGTATCAATCCAGTAGGAGGCTCCTCAAAAGTCCCACGCACCTACACAAACAAACAAAGAACTCGCAACCAACGCAATAAAGTTGTTGTCAATCCCTTCACAACCACTTGCAAAAGTGAGATCTGATAGAGATAGTATGATAAGATAAATATATTTTTGGTATTTTATAATATAGATTGGAAAAGTAAAGATGCAAATAAAAGTAGATTGAAAGCTTATATGATAAAAGATAGACCCGTGGGCCATAGGTTTCACTAGTGGCTTCTCTCAAGATAGCATAAGTATTACGGTGGGTGAACAAATTACTGTCAAGCAATTGATAGAAAAGCGAATAATTATGAGATTATCTAGGAATGATCATGTATATAGGCATCACGCCCGCGACAAGTAGACCGACTCCTGCCTGCATCTACTACTATTACTCCACACATCGACCGCTATCCAGCATGCATCTAGAGTCACTACAAAAAAAATACACTTCTGTGATGATACTTGTTTGTCACAGTAGGTCGCGTTTTTTGTCATGCATGTACATCCATGACAATTTTATGACAGAATCAAGATAGTCATACCTATGATGTTGTAGAAGTGTTCCATGCCATTACCAAAATTATCATCACGGAAGTGTCCACTTCCATGACGACAAATCATGCGTCATAGAAGTGCTTTCGTCAAGGGTGACAGACACGTGGCATCCACCGTAATGGAACGCCATTAAGTTATCAGGTAGGGTTTTGGATCTGATAACCCGTTAACAGCCCCGACCAATGGGGATTTTCCACGTGTAAAATCATCATTGGCTGGAGGAAACACGTGTCGGCTCATCGCTGGGACAGATGTCATCCACTCATTGGACACAAGGCGCCTATGATATGTCGACACGTGGCATAGCCCAACAGAGGCCCATTCCTATGAAAAGGCCGGCCCGTTTGACTTTGTCAAAAGGTGGCGGGCCGGCCCATGGAAAGCCTGTTAACGGCCTATTCGCATATAGCCCATTTACAGCCCGCTAACCCAAGGCCCGTTATGCCCTATCCGAATTAGGCCCAATAGCGTCATCTGGGCCATCCAATATGATTCCAGCCCGTTTTCACTTTTGGCCCATGTATGGCCCATGACGTCTTTCGGTCCATATGAGGCCCTATGTAACTCTTGGCCTATTAACGGCCCATGGTGAAACTGGCCCGTAATGAACAGTGCATCACTTTACACCCGTTAACGGCCCGTGGTGAAACTATCCCATAATGAATAGTGTATCACTTTACACCCATTAACGGCCCGTCGTGAAACTGGACCGTAATGAACAGTGTATCACTTTACACCCATTAATGGCCCGTGGTGAAACTGGCCCGTAAACAACAGTGTATCACTTTATACCCATTAATGGCCTGTTATTCTGTTGGGCCATTTCCAGCCCATGTTATATTTTGGCCTTCTCGGAGCCCATTTATTCTTGGGCTAATTTCCAGCATTCGTTTACTTACAGCCCGTTGAGGAGTCCTGGATTAGGGGGTATCTGGACAGCCGGACTATATACTTCGTCTGGACTATTGGAGCGTGAAGATACAAGACTCAAGACTCCGCCCCGTGTCCGGAGGGGACTCTCCTTTGCGTGGAAGACAAGCTTGGTGATCGGGATATTATATTTCCTTCCTTGTAACCGACTCCGTGTAAACCCTAGCCCTCTCCGGTGTCTATATAAACGGGAGAGGTTGGTCCTTAGAAGGCCGATCACGATCACAATCATAATCATCATAGGCTAGCTTCTAGGGTTTAGCCTCTACGATCTCGCGGTAGATCTACTCTTGTACTACTCATATCATCAATATTAATCAAGCAGGAAGTAGGGTTTTACCTCCATCGAGAGGGACCGAACCTGGGTAAACATTGTGTCCCTTGCTTCCTGTTACCATCAGCCTAAGACGCACAGATCGGGACCCCCTACCCGAGATCCGCCGGTTTTGACACCGACATTGGTGCTTTCATTGAGAGTTCCTTTGTGTCGTCGCTGCAAGGCTCGATGGCTCCTTCAATCATCGTCAACAACACGGTCCAATGGGAGACTTTTCTCCCCGGACAGATCTTCATGTTCGGCGGCTTCGCACTGCGGGCCAATTCGCTTGACCACCTGGAGCAGATCGACAGCTACGCCCCTGGCCACCAGATCAGGTTTGGAAACCTGAACTACACGGCTGATATCCGTGGAGACTTGATCTTCAACGGATTTGGGCCTGTGCCAGGAGTGCCAGACGGTCACGATGAGCACGGCTTAGACCTGTTGTCAGACAATGCTCGGGATGTCATCCCTGCGTTAGACCCGGACCTAAACCCGGAGCAGACCGCGTTGCCTAAGGACGGAGGGATGGACCCCGCCCCACAGACCGCATGATCATCGGCGGTAGAGCCGAACACAGGCCTCGCCCCCAAAGAAGGCTGTGACACCGGACCCCCAGACTCGTATCCGGCTGCAGGTTCTAGTCCGCGCGCTCCTGAGCCCATCGAACCTGGTTGGGCTCCGGTAATGGAGTTCACCGCTGCGGATATCTTCCAACACTCTCCCTTTGGCGACGTGCTGAACTCGTTGAGGTCTCTCTCTTTGTCAGGAGACTCTCAGCCGAACTATGTCTGGCTTGAGTGGGAAACAGGCGACGAAGGAGTTCGTTGCCCACCCACCACCCACTTCGTATCCACGGTCGATGATTTAATCAACGTGCTTAACTTCCACAGAAGGCTTATGGCCACCACGAGAAGTCTAAAGAAGCAGAAGCAACGGCTAAAGGCCGCACATGAAACGCTGAACCGCAGATGGAATAAATTTCTAGACACTGAAGAAAGGTGCGGCGATGATCGCCATACAAAGAGCTATCCAAAACACAAGCTGCTGCCAGAATTCGACGACGAGGCCGTTCCACCAAAGAACAACACGGCCAGGAGGCCGGACAAACCACTTCATAACCGCAACAGAGCAGCCACCGACGCCGCGCATGATTTACGCGAGCTCCTGGATAAGAAAGCTGATGCGGCCATCTATGGATCAAAAGGACACACCCCGGCGCGGGACTATGGTCACCAAAACGATCATACCGATCAGATACTAGTTCGGAATCAACACGGACACAACAACATCTGATGGCATGCCACAGCACGTCCAAACACAGAGGGGCTTCTCACCCCCTATGCTTCGCCGAAGAAGTACTGGACCATGAATTTCCACAGGGTTTCAAACTTGTGAACATAGAGGCATACGACAGAACGACAAACCCAGGGGTCTGGATCGAGGATTTTATCCTGCACATACACATGGCTCGTGGGGATGACCTCCATGCCATCAAATACCTTCCCCTCAAGCTGAAGGGACCAGCTCGACACTGGTTGAAAAGCCTCCCCGAAAATTCAATCAGAAGTTGGGAGGAACTCGAGGACGCTTTCAGGGCCAATTTTCAAGGTACTTATGTCTGGCCTCCGGATGCGGACGACTTAAGTCATATAATACAACAGCCCGAAGATCCGCCCGCAAGCTTTGGAATAGATTCCTCACTAAGAAGAATCAAATTGTCGACTATCCGGATGCCGAAGCCTTAGTGGTGTTCAAACACAGCATCCGAGACGAGTGGCTCGCCAGACACCTCGGCCATAAAAAGCCAAGGACAATGGCAGCCTTAACAAGCCTTATGACCTGCTTTTGCATGGGTGAAGATAGCTGGCTGGCCCGTAAAGGCACTAGCGACCCAAGCACATCCGAAATAAGGGATGGCAACGGGAAGCCACGGCGTAAGAAAAACAAACGTCAAAACAAGGAAGAGAGCCCGGATAACACAACGGTCAACACCGGATTTAGGGGCTCTCGACCCGGTCAACAAAAGAAGCCATTTAAAGGCAGCAAAGAGGGACCGTACAATCTGAACAAAGTCCTGGACAGACTGTGCCAAATTCATGGCACCCCCGACAAACCTGCGAACCACACTCACAGAGAATGCTGGGTCTTCAAGCAGGCCGGCAAGTTAAATGCCGAACACAAGGGAAGGGAAACACCAAGTGAAGACGAGGATGAGCCTCGCCAGCCGAACACTGGGGGACAAAAAAAATTCCCACCAGAGGTAAAAACAGTAAACATGATCCACGCGACTCACACATCCACGAGAAGGCACGAATGCGCGCTTAGAGACGCATACGCTATAGAGCCATCGTACCCACACCTAACTACTGGTCGGCTTGTCCGATCACCTTTGACCACACGGACTAGTATTCGGCGCGGAGAATTAGAGGCCTTGGTGCTTGACCCAATAATCGATGAATATCATCTTACCCACGTCCTCATGGACGGCGGCAGTAGTCTCAATTTATTATACCAGGACACTGTCCGTAGGATGGGGATAGACCCATCCAGAATTAGCCAAAGCAACACCACCTTTGAAGAGGTGATACCAGGCGCCGAAGCCTGCGGTAGGGGCTCCGTTGTACTGGAGGTAACATTCGGCTCCCCAGGCAACTCCAGAAGCGAGGAACTACTCTTCATCATCGCCCCCTTCCAAAATGGCTATCACGCATTGCTTGGGAGAACGGCCTTCGCCCGCTTCAACGCAGTACCACATTATGCCTACCTTACACTCAAGATGCCCGGTCCACATGGCGTCATCACCGTTAACGGAAAAACAAAGCGCTCTTCACGCGCAGAGGAATATGCGACGGCCCTAGCGGCCGGACTCTAAGCGGCCTCAAATACCAGAAAGCATGACCGGTCGTTAAGACCACGGACACGGTTAGACGAGTCCGGCAACCCGGATAAAAATGAGCCAGGGCGCCGTATACGCAATCCCATAGAGGACACCAAGGGCCATAAATATTTAATAAAGCCCCACCGTTGGCCTGACCTTATTTACAGGCCAATGCCTTACACTTTTACTATCCATCGCACGCTCACGTTGTACTCTTCTACATGAGTTTTTCCTTTTTACAGACACAGTGTGTGCGATACCCTTCTAGGAAACGGCACAACGGAGACAAAGGCACAGACATGCAGCAGGGCCCCGCTCAAAGGTTTCTTTTTAGATTAAGCCCCTGTGTAAACCTTTTTTATTGCCTCTTGTTGCTTCCATACCCCATGGGTACTATACCCACAGAGGGTCCTGCCGTTATTGGCATTTCGCCACGACAGACTAATGCACGTACCTGGAAATACATGGTTCTTAATGAAAGGGCGTTTTTCCGCCCATTTTATGTTATAAAGTCTTAATACCTTCGGGAGTGTTCGGCGTCACGAGTTTGGCCTTATATGCATCAGCTCCGAATCATGTCTTTGGTCAAATGTTGGGTTTGCCCGGCTCCTGGGTTTGCCGCCTTACGTTTCGTTCTTATCGGCTAGGGCGGCCAAAGGAGAACTACTGCGATTTTGCCCTGATTATTTCGGATGAGCACCTCAGTAGAGAAAGCCAAAAACTGACTGTCATGATACAGCGAGAGACTGTTCAACCACTCGAAGACTCAACGGAATCTTTAGGATTCCTCCGCATTAACGAAGGGCCGTTTCCCGGTCATGTACACACGCGCCCGTATTCGGATGACGCAAAAGTACTAGGGGCTACATAGTAGCCCCACCGTCAAACTCCTATGGCTAAGTGAAAGTGTTACAGCTATATAGTCTGGTTGCCTAGTTCGACGTGCGATCACCTCCTTAATGGACCAAGACGTTGGATCAAGAGTGATTATGCATATTTTTTGCGAACACCCCTGCATTGTATGCGTGGGGGCTGAAGCCAACGACTGCTAACTTTCAGAATTATACATATACATAAAAATGGCCGAACAGGAGGCACAAATAATACTTTTGGGCACAAAGTATCAATATAGTCTCATAATCAAAATAACATTGTTTTCACAATAACACGATTTGTCACTCGAACATTACATTCTTCGAGCACAGAGCCTCAATCAAACGAGCACCCTCTGTTACCTGCTCCAAGTAGTGCTCGGCCGGATCCTGGCCTCCCGCCGGATTCTGGGTTGCAAAGATGGTGGCCTTCATATCCGTCCAATATGCTTTAACACGGGCGAGAGCCATTCGTGCACCCTCTATACACGCCGACCTTCTCATGGCATCGATCTGAGATACGACACCGAGGAATTGTTGCACCAAACCAAAATAACTGTCCAACTTAGGCCCCTTCGGCCAAAGATGTGCTATTACAGACCGCATGGCAAGCCCGGACAACCTATGAAGCTCCGCCAAAGCAGCCATCTTCTCACTCAATGGTAATGGACGCGCAGGAGCATTGAATTGGGACCAGAACAGCTTCTCCACTTCTTTATCACCTTGATCCTCGAAAAACTTGGCGGCATCAGCTGTACTCTTCGCCAAGTCCGCATAAGCGTCTGCAGGACTCCAGCGTCGATCCAGGAGAGCATACTTCGGATCCAAAAACTTCATCTGCAACAAGTAGGGGCTCCCACCCGGGATTTTTCCGGCCTGTCGAAGCTCCTCCCGCACATCCCTGACTTTGGTCCGCATCTCCTTGGCCGCATTAAGTGCCTTGTTTAGGTCAGCCGAATTAACCTGATTCTCCTTTTGAAGGAGCTCATACCGGTCGGCAGCATTTTCCAACTCCACAGCCATTTTGGCTATCTTTTCTTCGCTTCGGCGATGAGCAGCCTGTTCGGCTCTCAACTCTTTGGCCATCTTTAGGGCAGCCGCATTGCTCGCCCGAGCTTGTTCCTTGGCTTGGGCAAGCTCCGCCCTCAGAGCTTCCACGGCAGCAGCACCGTATGCAGTCCAAGTATGTCGCATTAATATTATGCCCCTATCATATTTTCCTATACAACATAATAAGGAAAGCAGAGCGCATACCCTGTGACTCGTTCAACCGCTCGTTCACCAGCGTGATATCGGCATCAATAGATCCAATCTGCCTCCTTAGTTCGGCAACTTCTACGGACTGGTCGGCTGCCGGATCCTTAGATACATGCGCATATGTACAGTGCAATCATTACTTACACAATATGATCCTCCGTTTGCCCCCTAGGGCGGGCAACCATAGTCTCAGGGGCTACTATCCCTATAGAGCACACCTAGCGCGTGCCTCACAGTTAAAAATTCTGTATTTTTCACTACATACCTCAAAGCCTCTGAGCAGGCTCGTAAATGCTTCATTCAAATCGCTCGTGGCGGATGAAATCTTCTTGAGCACCATGCTCATTAATGAGCGGTGCTCCTCTGAGAGCGCAGCTCGCTCCAGAAGGCCCGTCAGTATGTCCGACCGTACACCAAACTGTGTCGGACCCTTCTCATCGCCCCCCCGAGGGAGTCGAATGCTCCGGGATCAGGGCGGCTGAAGGATTAGCTTCTGGCTTCGGCAGATCCGGACTCCGTGACGACACCTCGGTGTCGCCCGCCTCATGAGGCGGAGAGGTTGGTGGGGTCTCACTCTCCATCATCTCCGGAGGGAGATCACCCGAAGACGAACTCTGTCGAGAAGAGCTTCTAGCCGGACTGCAAAGAATGGATCCTGGTTATTGTCCTCGGAGAAAAGTAGTACCTTCGAATTTACGGTTAACTTACAGCTCGGTGGAGGGCTGGCCCGTTGGCGGGCATGACGCGGTGAGGGCGCCAGTCAGGGCAGAGCCTCCTGGTGACGCTTTCTTCCCCTGTTTAGGCATCTCCATCTCCAAGTCTTCGGAGGCGGCTCTATTCTTCCCGCGCGGGGAGGAGGCCTTAGACTCCCCTCCCCAACTATCCTCCTTTGGGGAGGAAACAATTCCCCCGGTTTGGATGCGCAGTGTGTGAAGTTCGGCTTCTCTGTCCTTCCCTTCGTCTTTCCCTGAGGGCATTTTGCCGAGCACCCGGTTGAGCATCTTGGCTATGGTTGGACTAGGCGAGCCTTCGGGAAGTGGCGCCGGACACCTGATTATCTCCACTTTGTTGAGCCATTCCTGGCCACGGGGGATTTTCAGAATAATGGCTATGACAAATATAAACAAAGTGTCCAGTTTCAGGGCTACTTACTTGGGTATCTAGGCGATTGCAGCTTAGGCCCGCATCCTCGGTGGTGTCCGATCACTTTACTTGTGGTCTGAAGAATAATTTACACATCCCTTCGAGCTTCAGGCCGAAGAAGTGCTTAATAGTCCGCGGACCCTCTGGATTGAACTCCCATATCCGGAGAGGCCGGCGTTTGCACGGCAACATCCGTCGGATTAGCATCACCTGAATTATGCTGACAAGGTTAATGTCCCTCTCAAGAAGCTCCCGGATACGACTCTGCAGTATTGGTACGTCACTAGTGGGCCCCCAATTCCGCCTCACGTCGGTCCATGGTGCCAGTTGTGATGGAGGGCCCGAGCGGAAATTGGGAGCGGCCACCCACTTTGTGCCTCTGGGAGCCGTGACGTAAAGCCACCTCCGCTGCCATACATCGGATACCTCTGGGAAGGAACCCTCTGGCCATGGGGCATCGACGTTCCTGCTTATTATGGCACCTCCACACTCTGCATGTCGCCCCTTGATCATCTTCGGCTTCACATTGAAGGTCTTGAGCCATAAGCCGATGTGTGGAGTGACGTGGAGAAAAGCCTCGCACACAATGATGAACGACGAGATATGGAGGATGGCATCCGGGGCTAGATCATGAAAATATAATCCGTAATAGAACATGAGCCCCCTCACAAAAGGATCAAGGGTGAGGCCCAGGCTGTGGAGGAAGTGAGGAACAAATACGACGCTCTTATTAGGCTCGGGAGTTGGGATGACCTGCCCTGGAGCAGGAAGCCTGTGCAGGATGTCGGCAGTCAGATATCCGACCTCCCTAAGCCTCGCAATATCCTCCTCTTTGATCGAGGAGGCCACCCACCAGCCCTGAGAGTTGGATCCGGACATATTGGAGGATCTAGGGCATTTGAGTTTGGGTCTCAGGTGCTAGAACTCGAGAGGCGGAAGGGCGCAAGGGTGGTGGAAAAGAGGTATAGGCCTCGGCCCCTTTATAAGGGGGTGAATATCAAGAGTCCTCAGCGTGACCGCTTGAGACTTATCTAAAAACACACGGAGTCATACCAACGGTCGTCGTGGGGTCGCACGCCCGCATTGATGGAAGATCCCGTAATAAGGGCAACACGAGTCGAGGTGGGCCAAGAAACACCGGTTCGTGTCGGACTGGGCCACGATGTAGGGCACAATGTACAAAGATTGCCAGCAGATCAGATTTAAGCTATGCTCCCTACGGTGGTATGTGAAGATCATCTTGTAGATCCGGACACGGTCTAAGTGTTTGATAATCACTTTGGAGTATTCGGAGATGGAACCCGCCTTGCAATGCCGAAGACAAGACTGCGCACCGGACTCATCGCAATTGAAGCCTGGTTCAGGGGCGACTAAGGGAGTCCTGGATTAGGGGGTATCCAGATAGCCGGACTATATACTTCGTCGGGACTATTGGAGCGTGAAGATACAAGACTCAAGACTCGGCCCCGTGTCCGGAGGGGGCTCTCCTTTGCGTGGAAGACAAGCTTGGCGATCCGGATATTATATTTCCTTCCTTGTAACCGACTCCGTGTAAACCCTAGCCCTCTCCAGTGTCTATATAAACCGAAGAGGTTGGTCCTTAGAAGGCCGATCACGATCACAATCATAATCATCATAGGCTAGCTTCTAGGGTTTAGCCTCTACGATCTCGCGGTAGATCTACTCTTGTACTACTCATATCATCAATATTAATCAAGCAGGAAGTAGGGTTTTACCTCCATCGAGAGGTCCCGAACCTAGGTAAACATTGTGTCCCTTGCTTCCTGTTACCATCAGCCTAAGACGCACAGATCAGGACCCCCTACCCAAAGATCCGCCGGTTTTGACACCGACACCCTTTACTGTCATTTTCTGCTTGTGGGCCAAATTCAGCCCGTGGTTACAGTCGGCCCGTTTGTGGTCCATTAATACGTTGGGACGTTTTCAAAGCATCATCAAATACGGCCTATTAACGATAGCCTCTTATGGTTGGCCCATGAACGGATGATTCCAACTCTAGCTCATTTACGGCCATAATGCGATCTGTTTGGCCCATGTTTGGCCAATCGATCATACGGCCCGTATAAGGCCCATTGACGATACACCCGTAGAAGGCCCATTTTTTCTACGACCTTTAGAAGGCCCACTATTTCTACGGCCCGTAGAAGGCCCACTGTTTCTATGGCCCGTAGGAGGCCTAGTGTCACTATAGTAAATATTAGCCCATGGTTATTGTGGCCTAGTTTTAAAAAATAGGTTATTGCAGCTACTAGCAAACCGCGGAAAAAGAACTGCAATGACTACAAGAAAACAAATAAACAAGACAACAAGGAAATAAATAAGCAAGCAACTTACTCTTGGCTATCACGGCTATTACACATATTACATCCACTAGGCATCAAAGTTCGCCACCAGTGAAAATATAGGGAACACAACAACATATAAACACCGCAGCAAAACAAGTCCAGAACTGAAACCACTTCAAAAGAGCTCAAGAAACAATATCCTGGGTACCCATAATGCTGGCAAGATGCTTAGCAAGCTTATTAACTTTCTCTTGTTTGGCGCTTAAGTCCTCCAGCGCTTGTTGTTGCACCAGAAAGTATGCATCTGAATTCTGCAGGGACTTCCTCAGTCCTTCGGCTTCCTGTCGCATAACATCTGATCGATGTCTGTCAACTTGAAGTTGAGACTCAAGAAGCCAAGAGCTGGTGCAAGCAGTGGTAGCCAATAACTCGAACACTACATCAAGACAGGAGTTTGGGGTTGTCTCAGTGTCTTCAATATAGTTTTTATCAGCTTTCTTGGAGATCAAGAGGGATGTCTCACTATCTTGAACCTTATCTGCATTACTTCCTTTACCATTGCATAACAGGGTGCGCTTCTCCAATATTTTATCTACGTTCTTAAAGAGAAACAAACAAACACATCTCAGGTTTACAATGTAGTATTTGAAACTCATTTTGGTAAACCAGTTCAGTAGTAAGGTGGATAGGATAACATCATGAAACAAACATATATCTATGTAGTATGGTCACTGTATGGTCTATATCATTCTAGTTTATGTTGCCAAATCAAGATAGATACAATTCGGAACATATCTATTTAAGACAAAGCAGCATAGACAGAATATAAGTGTGGGAAACTACACAGCAATAACAACACTTGTAATGTGCATGGAATGAGAACATAACTGTTTATTCAATTGAAACTGAAATCAACATAGAGCAAGTTACAACAGCAAACAGCCAAACACGTTGAAGAAACAGGTTTAAAACATACCTGTTGCGCCATTGGAGTTTCAATTGCATCCTTCAAATTTGAAATTAGCTGGTATCAGTAAATAAAGTGATGCAAGAGCAAAGTAGTATGAACCATAGCTACGGAACCCAACCTGAGAACAATTCTTCTTCTGCTTTAAGCGTTGACTTCGGGTTCGGAGTGGTGGTCCTCGTGATTTGGGCACTACAGTTGCCTTACTAACTGCTCGTGTTTGGGTGCTCTGTGGTGGAGACGGTGCTGTGTCAATGGGAACTGGGTGTCTATCTGCTGGGGTTGGGGTTAGAAGGGGTGTAGCTGGTTCTCTGTCCAACTGGGTAGGGGTACAATCTGCATGAGTGTGGGTTATGTGTGGTGGGACTGCTTCTTGGGCAAGTACAACCGTGGTTCTATCTGCATCGACAGGTAGCACGATCTTTTCTGAAGACCGTGTTTTTACTCCCACAGATACTGCCATCACTCCCTCCAATTGAAATGGATGATAAACAAGAAAAGTAATTGAATGTACAGACATTGTAAGATAGACAGGTGCAATGGATAGTAGTGAAGAAAACAGGGCATGAAATAATTCACATTTATGTTGTCTAAGCAAACAGAATAGCAGGACATAATTTCACATATATGATGGCTAATTAGACAGTATAGCATGACACAATTTCACATGTATGATGGCTAACTAAACAGGATAGAATGACATACTTCAAAATATGATGACTATGTAAACAGGATGACATGATATAACTATACGATGTGTCTATTAAAGTGGTTGGCATGCCATAAATCACAAACATGCCGTCGATGGAAACATGATGGCATGATATAATTCATGGATAGAATGACATAATTTAAAATATGATGACTATGTAAACATGATGAGATGATATAACTATATTATATCTTTAGAAAATGGGTTGGTATGCCATAATTCAGATACATGCTGTCTATGTAAACATCATGGCATGACATAATTCAAATATATGATTTATATACTAAGGAAGTGAGCAGAGGGCAATCGCATATATGATGTGTCAAATAAGGAGATGGCATTCAATATTGTGTATATGATGTAAAAACTAAGCATTGCAATACAACATATGCATTACATGAGTAATATAACCCTACCAAGTTTGAGCATACACCTCAGGGGGATAATAGGACTGGTCATCTACCTCTGAATCCTCCTCTGAAGAGCTATCTGTAACTAGCAAGATATCTACTTCAGCAGGTAGCATTGTCTGCTCTGAAGACCTTGTTTTCACTCCAGATTTCTTCATCATCAATTCAAATGGCTGATGCACAGGAAGAGCAGTCGAATATACAAACATTGTCGACAAAAGCAATGAGAAATACAAAAAAAGGACGACATGATATAATTCACATATATGACGCTTGCCTAAACAGCATGTCATTGCATAATTCACATACATAACGCCTTGCAACAAGATAACATTGCATAATTCACATATATAATGTCTTGCAACAAGATGGCATTGCATAATTCACATATATGGTAATTAGACACTAAACAGGTGGCATTCACACAAAGCATGTCTAAACTAAGCAAATGACATAGCAATGCCAGATACCATACACATGATATGAGCAACATAACCCTGCCAAGTTAGGGCATGCAC
>NC_041385.1:718319611-718356662 GCF_002162155.2 Triticum dicoccoides
ACTGGTCATCTGTCTCTGAATCCTCCTCTGAGGAGCTATCGGTAACCAGCAAGACATGCGCTTCGTCAGATAGCATTGTCTGCTCTGAAGACCTTGTTTCCGCTCCAGATTTTTTCCATGACCGTGCCGAATGGCTGATGCACAGGAAGAGTAATTGAATGTACTAAAATTGTTGACAAATTTAACACGTAATAAAAAAATGATGGCATGATATAATTCACATATAAGATGACTGGCTAACCAGGGTGGCATTGCAAAATTCACATATATGATGCCTGGCTAAACAAGATGGCATTGCATGATTCACATATACGATAAAGAAACTAAACATATGGCATTGACACAAAGCATGTCTAAACTAAGAAGATGACATCTTTAATGTATACAGTAAGCAATGCAAGGCACCATATGCATGATATTACCAACATCAGCATGCCAAGTTAGAGCGAAGACCTCATGGGGTAAATAGGAGTGGTCTTCTCCTTCTGAATCCCCCTCAGAACAGTTATCTTCCTCTTGATTACGACCCAAAATGGGTGGAGGGGGGGGGGCTGCATTTGCACCCACTATGGAACGACGTCTGCATGAAATTTTATTGCCACGCAAGGCTCGTCTCTTTTGCTCTACATGATCAGTTCCATTGTGTACAATAACTAGCATGCATAGGAATAAAACATAGTGAGATTATGTAAGGAGTGCATGCACAAATCCAGAGTGATGGTAGCAAACTGTGGATAGACCCAAAACCAATGATAGCAGGAAGATAATAGCTTTAGTTAAAAAATACAGATGATGGCTCCTTTAATGTTTGTTTGCACCCAACATGAAACTCATAGTAGACATCGGAGATTAACCAGATAGTAGATAGATAGTACTGATTGTTGCCCCAATATGTACCCCACAACCATTTAAAAACTCAAGTTTCAGCATTAGTTTGGACATGACTCGGAGTCTAATAGGTGAACACAATGATAACGTAGCATGCCATCATATTAAGCAACGTGTAACGTAAGCAGACATGGAAGAGTGCGACCTCTCTTGTGGACCCGTGTAGTCCTCAAGGTCATCTGCTCAGTTGATGATGGTAATGCAGTTGTCGTGGCTGCCGCGGCGGGGAAGAAGATCCGAGGCGGCGAAAGACAGTCTGGAGAGCGGATCCCTACTGTGGTGAACCCTTCCATCGTTGGAGTAGCTGAGCTGGGGTGGAACACAGCACCGCAGGAGCAGGACAAACCACACAAGGTTTTCTTTGACACATATCTGTAACAGAAGTAATCGAGTAAGGGATTGTTTGAATTTGAGGATTCTAACAATGCAGGGATAGGAAATACACAGGAATAGGATAGGAATGCACGTGCATAACAGAGAATTTAAAAACACAGGATTTTTGCCAATCTGGTTCTTTGATTCACAACAATTGGAAGATCATAGGATGCAAAAAAGTATGGTGAGATTAAGTCAAGCCAGAAGAAAATGTACGGTTATAATGCTATTATGCTACTATCTCTTAGTCTTGTGCTTGATGAATAGGAATATGAAAAGGAGGAGAAGTGGAAATTAGAATTCCTACGGTTTTTCTTTCAAGGAGAAACTAAAGGAACAAATCCTACATTTTTCCTTTGCTCCATTCCTTTGCACCAAAATCATGAAAAGTAGTACCATAGGAAACTTTCCAATTCCTATGTTTTTCATTCACTTTTCCTTTCAAGCATTGGCGATTCTAGTAGGCAGGCTTGAGCAAGGAAAGTCCTACACTAAAAAATGTTTTTGTGCTACTTCTATTACTTTGGACCCAGGCCACTGCCATACTAGCTCAACTCCCAGGCCCATCGACAAATGCACAGCTCAAACGCGTAGAGAGAAATAATGATGGCGTTCAAGAGAGTCCATTACCGATAGCTAAGTTGCCTGGTACCTGACTGCTTGTCATATAATAGGATAAAATAATCGTATTTCCTGTTACTACGAGTGCTCAGTGGACAATATATATAACATGTAGAGTAAAAAAGAAATGCAACAAGTGTACAACCTCTTTGGCGAAGCCATGTCGATCTCAGCGTGAATGGGTTGGCCAGTGAGGATGCTCCAGCTGACTTTGCTGTCGGAGGAGGGGAAGAAGAGCTTAGGCGTTTGGAGATGGAGCCCAAGGTACCGCTCCGCTGTGATGGAGGGTTTCGTCGTTGGAGCAGCTCCGGTGAGTTGTACGACGCCGAGGCTGAAGCAGGACAAGAGAGACAACAAACAATGTTAACCTGAGTGGAATTCTAATAGCATCTCCAATACATGACGTAAAATACATAACCACAAAGTGCTAGATGTAAAATACATCAGCCGCTCATCTCTGAACTTAACTGTCGAAACTGAATTTAACTGTCGAAACTGAACTGAACTGTCAAAACTGAACTTAACTGTCAAAACTGAATTTTGCTGTCGAAACTGAATTTTGCTGTCGAAATTGAATTTTGCTGTCGAAACTGAACGCACTAGCAAGGTGAGGCTACACGTCGGTCGACTGACTTTTTCATCTCTGGTCAGTTCATTTTGCAGCCGTTGGATATGAAATCAAGGGCCCGCGGTTCATCTTCAACCTCCACCCCCTGAGCCGCCAGCCACCACCGGCCAAACAGCAGCACCCGCCGCTCGCGACCGGCGGTGCGCCGCCCCGCCCGCCCCAAAAACACTCCCCACCGCCGGTCCGCCGCCGCCCCGGCCATGCCTCTAGGCCTCCCCGTGCCGAGCTTTTTCTCCGGCGATCCCCACGCCACCGCCCCGCCAACGGCCCGCCACCGCCGGCGACCACCGCCCCCATCCTGAACCCTAAGATAGATAGTGGGGTACCTCTCCGGCGAGCCCCCCTCCCCGCTGCGGCTGGTTCTTCCTTCACCCCGGCGAGCCCCCCCTGAAAATCGACTGACCCAAAAGTCAATTCAGTCGACTGAAGTGTAGCTAAATTGGAGCAGCATCACAAGCAAGAGCAAGAGCGAGAGCAGCAGCGCGAGCGAGAGCAGCAACACGAGCAAGGGCAATAGGAAGAGCAGACCAGGCAGGGGACCGAGAGCAAGAGCAGAGCAGCAGCGCGAGCGAGAGCTAAAGCAGCAGCAACTCCTACTGATGTGGACGTCGCCGCTGAGGGAGCGACGCCGTGGAGGAAGTGGCCGGCGATGCCGCCATGGATGGAACCGCGCCGTGTCGGCTCGGGACCAAGCGCCGGCAGCACCGTGAGATCGAATCAAGAAGAAAATGCAGTGATTAGTGTACAACCTCTGGTGGCGCCGATTAGGCCGCAGCTGCATCCAAGGAAACAGTGATGATGATGCTCTCCCGATGGTGCAGGTGAAGATGGCGGTGTGGGAATGGAGGTGGCGCGAAAGACGAGGGGAACATTGGGGCAGCTCCTTGGAGGTGGAGGACGGGGTGGCTGAACCGGCGGGGCGACGAGATCGACGACAGATCCTCATCCGGTACGGTGGATGAGGGACGTCGAGGTGTTTCTATGGACAACGTCGTCAGGGAAGAGGCTCCGGCTGGGTGGCCGACCGAGCAGGGTGTGGGGTTTTGTCGAGGGTTTTCCTGGCCTTGGTGTATGAATGGGTGGGCGGATGGGATGGCAGTGGGGAACCATGGCTTAGGGACGCGCTTGTCCGAAATGTGGGGTAAGTTACGAAAGTACCCCCACCGATTTGAGGCAGTTCTTTCGGTTCAGGGGTACCACGGGCATTTCGCGTGTCGGGATTTCACAGGAGGTGGGAGTGTTCGCGCGCGTTGTAATTTCGGGATAGCAAGGCGCGGGTTGAGATGGAGAGAGTTGTCAGAGCACAACGAGACAAAGATATATCTTAAATATTTCGGGCTAACAAGGCACGGGTTGAAGATGCGGGAGTTTCGCAGCACGATAGACAGAGATGCTAGCTTGAATTTTTGGCATAACAAGGCGCGGCTTGAAATTTTGGAAGAACAAGCTTAACGTGTACCCAAAAAAAGACAATTTGCACCTCAACACACACAACACACACACAAACACCATTTAGACTAGAGTAAGGTACACGTGCATTGCACGCATGAGATTTGGCAACAAAATTATGAATAGATACCACATTATAGCATGTATGCTTTGAGTCATATATGCATGATCTAGATGTTCGTTTAATTTTTATAGTTCATTTCATTCAAAATGATCTAGTTTTTATAAGAAAGCTAATCTATTTTAAGATTCATGGAATTGTGCGTTGTAAGACATAAAGTAAAACAAATAATGGCAAATCATGTAGAAAAACATTTGGGCAATTCTGATATGGAAGATTCTAGAACAAATAAGAAGTGCTTGTGTTTTGATGTTTCTGCATTATGCTTAAGTTCAACCATGGAGTCTTCTAGATTATACATGTGGCGAAATCTGGTGGAATCTAGATGATACCCAACGGCCAGTAGTGCTCAAATTTGCCATCTTTGGACCATCGGATTCGCCTCATCCAACGGCCATCTTTCAAAGTTAAAGTTACCCGCACACAATATAAAAAAATATAAAATATAATATATATATATAGGGGTATAGATATAGATATGTGATGCAAAAGCCGCCCATCATCTCCAATTAGAATAGTGTGTCCATGCATGGATGCGACGTGGCCAAATGATGTCTGCCATCGGTATCTCAAATTCAAACCAGTCTGACCTTGTTCAATGTGTATACATTACAACATGCTCGTTTCCAAACCACACCGCGCAGATCTCCGTTATATTCATGGATGCATGGGTTCCAAACATCAGGATCTCTTATTCTAATATTTGAATTCAACTTTACATTGATTATGACCTCACCTAGTCTTTTACACCCACACAGCCGTCTTCTCTTTATAATTGTACCACTAACTTTTTCTCGTGCACGCATGCACACACACTACCAGTCGGCATTATCCATCGCACACATGCAGTCTTTTTCTTCAGGTCGGTCTCCCATGAAGGCACACATCCACACACATCCCCCTCTCCATCATATCGGGCATTCTTTATCTCTCATGCGTGCATGCGCAACGATCGATGTTCCTCTATGCATGTGTGTATATAGCTAGGTCTTTCATAGTTTTCCACACAAACCGATCAATCGATATATCCAGTGAGGTCTCCCTCTTTCCCACGTCCACATCGATCAATCTATACCTCTCTATATATGATTAACATATATAGCTAATACACCCACATTAATTATATATCCAACGTCCCCCTCTCATCATCCATGCCTTCCGCTTCATCTCTCAGACGCGTGCACAATGGCGAAGACAGGGAGCAGTAAGTGCCCTGCCCCCCCTAACATCACTATATATGAAGGCTAATATGAATGTGATCATTAGACAATTGCTGCTAAAAATGGTTTAAGTTCATGAATTGACCCTCCTCATAAAGGATTAGCAATGCTTGGCCCCTTAGCTCATTTATTTTAAATGGCTCCGCCACTGCGTGCAACAGCACATGTTCTCGCCCCCTCTCTCTAAATATCGATCTCGCACTTGTGCATTCCTTCATAGTCTCCCTCCACTCAGCCCCTCGCACCATCTTCTAGCCCCCACCGGATTTTGCCACATGTACAATCTAGCAGACTCCATGGTTGAACTTAAGCATAATGCACAAACCTCAAAACAACAGTGGTTCTCTTTTGTTCTAGAATCTTCCGTATCATAACTGCCCAAACTTTTTTTCTAGTTGAATTGCCATTAGTTGTTTTTACTTTATGCTTTACAATGCACAATTTCACCCTGTGCGTTCGGTTTATTCGGTTTACATGGTTCGGTTTATAAGTTTTTTCAGTTTGTACGGTATTAATATTTCGGTAAATACGGTGTGAAAATAAAATACGGTTCGGTTTCGGTATATACCAAATTATTTCGGTATGGTTTCAGTATCTACCATAAAAACCAAAGTTGACACGAATTTGAAAATGAAGTAATAATAATTTGCAAATTTATGACTCAAAACACATACTATTTTACACAAATAGTATATGACTATATATATAAGTATGTATGCATGCATTGATTCATCTATTGATGGTTATATACGTGCTTAGCATTTTGAAAAGAGAAAATGACTATGTTACAAGAAAAATTTACGTGCTTAGTAGTGAATTTGACTCATGTACATGTAAAATGACAACTTGTACGGTTGTTCATCTCAAGAAATATAAGTTTATGTTTTACTTTGGTTTATTCGGTTAACCGTTCGGTTTTTTGGTATATACCATAAAAACCAATGTTCAAATCGTTATGAAAAGTCCATACCATACCGAAACCAGAAACCATAATAACCATAAAATCGGTTCGGTTCGGTTTATTTTTGGTATGGTTTTTCGGTTCGGTTTTAAAATGCACAAAGAGAGCACAATTACATGAATCATAAAATAGATTAAGGGCTTCTTTGATTCAAAGGATTCTCAAAGGAATTTTGGAGGATTCTAATCATTAGGAATTTTTCCTATCGTGGTTGTTTGATTCATAGGATTGTAAACCATAGGAATTTTTCCATATGATTCATTTGCACTATAGGGAACATCCATCCACTCAAACCTCTTTGAAAGAATTTTGCGTTTTTTCTATGCACAATCAAACACTTGTACAATCCTGTAGGATTCAAGACGACATTCCACTATAATCCCATGTTTTTCCTATTCCCGCGTTCTTAGCTTTTTATAAAAACTAATTGATTTTGAATGAGATGAACTATAAGAATTAAACGAAGGGCTACATCAGGCATATAAGACTCAGAGCTTACATGCTATAGTGTGGTATTTATTCATAATTTGGTTGCAAAATCTGATGCATGCAATGCACGTGCACCTTACTAGTACTTCGAGTATGTGCAAAACACGTAAATTAGAATACCAATGGCACGCTACACAGTGTCTCTCTTACAGTTCATGAAGCCACGTGGCACATGTGGAGGCGTTGTCGCGACCTCCTTGCGTGGATTGATCACAGTGACGTACCGCTGGTTCCAGAAGAATGTACTCGTCCTCCCTGAGCCATACTGGCGGTACATGCATGAAGCGAAGATGTGCACGCACGCCACGCACGCACTCATTCCCTCGCACGCACACGCGGGTACACAGGCGGACGCAATTTTGTACCAAGATCCACCCCATGTGATAATTTGACGCGTGTAAAGTTGTTCACTTCATTTATGGTCAATTAATACATCGCATGCAAATTGAGTGGACGTGAGGGCGGAAGAAAGACATTATTACTCCACTGCGCGCATGCGAGTAGTTAAATCATGGGTTGCTAGTAGTACTTCCATTGGTCTCCTTCGTATTTTGTGCCAATTTTTGATAGTAACACAATATTTACGCATTTGAGCAGTGTAGTACTTGAAATTTATGTTCTGCTAAACTCATCGGGAGCCGTTTCGGGCCTCGAAACCAAAACCATCAATTAATCTTTACCTTGTTCCCATCACATTCAAAAGCCTGCTCACACCTACTAGTACGTACCAAACCTGAACGTGTTTCCACTATGCAGGTATTAGTACTAGTGCTAGTACTTAGGTTATAAAAAGGGGAACTACCTAACCAAAAATTACTCTACCTTTCCTCCTCATAAGTGCTTCTTCTTCGTCCATCGTTGCCATGGACGGTGAGCAGAGCTCTAGGTCGAGAACTACTCGTAACAAGGGAGCGGCAACCAAGGCTGCGGAAAAAAAGAGAGGGCTCGCCGCCACGCAGAGACCTCGAAAGATCTCTCACGGGCAGGCGATGGCTCCCAGGAGCGCCCTAGCCGCGGAGGCGAACATGCCGAGCCGGCGGAGCTGGAGTCGTTATCCCTCGACGGCATGCCCGATTAGCTCAATAAGCACCTCAATAAGTAGAAGGAGTTCATCCAAGGCTTGATGGATTTGCTGAAGGAGAGCCTCGACGACATGCCCGCTGAGCTCAATAAGCAGGGGGAGTTGACCGTCGGCTTGGTGATGCTGCTAAAGAAGAGCATTGCCTCGGAGAAGAAGGCGACCGGTGAAATCCTGCGACTTTAGGAGGACAAGGTGAAGCCCTGCCACGAGATCGACCTATTGAAGGAGAAGATCGCCGGCTGGAAGAAGCCGCATGAGAATAGTAGTTCCTCGATGAAGATGCTGCAAGCCCTCGTCATGGAACAGAAGGAGGATTTGGCGAAGCTCCGCATTGAGCACCCGGCTGTTGTCAAGGTACGTAATGCGGCCATGGAACAGATGATGAAGGCTCGTGTCGAGAAATTCCGCGTCATGGACAGAATGAATAAGATGGCGGAGGAGACGCGCAAGGAGGTGGAGGTCGTGGAGGCCATGAAGAAGCAGTTACGACTCCGCGGCGAATTAGATCATTTGGGGTGATAATATTCCTTCTTACTTTGCTCCTATGTTTCATCTTTTGCTTTGGGTGTTTCGCCGCACGTGTCATGTTCTCTGCGAGGCATGAATAGAACAGTGCTTTTTTTGAGGGAATGAATAGAACAATGCTAACAATGAGATGACTAGCAAATTAGATCATTTTTTATCACCATATGGCACTGGGCTGGCGTGTTTCGTGCTCCTTAGTCGTAGTACTACTCTAGTGGAAAACTTGAGTATACCGCATGGTTCTTTGCTCCTCCTCAGGCCGTTGGCGCATTTATACGAGCAGTCAAATCACAAGGCCCCACCTTCCAGCAGTAATGAGCCGTCAAATCACAAAGGCCCTCGCCTCTCGTGAAACCGACCAAGCTAGACTACCCCGCCCTCTAGCCTTTTAAAAAATGTATACTTTTGTACAACAGTAGTATCGATGGATTGCGGCATGGAGCAAAACTTGAAATTAAAAAAAAGGTGATACATATAGAGAGCGCTCGTCGCCAAATTATGCATATAGTACTATTAAAAAGGCTAGTCACAATAATGGTGTCCAGCACAACCCACCCCTCAAATAAAACTAAGCATCCTGGAATTCTTTGACAAAATTAAGCACCCTGAAATTCTTTGGCAACTAAACTGCTGGCTATATGACTTTGGCCATATATATTGTACGTATATAATGTGAAGAAACGAGTGGTAGTACTATACCAACTAAAATATGAAATGCAAGAAATACTAGTATGTACGTACTGAAGAGTTAAAGTAACGAGAAGAAACATAACATAGTTCTGCTGGGGGCTCAGCACAACACACCCCTCAAATTAAATTAAGAACACCTGAAATTAAACTTTGCAACTATTCTGGTAGACACTACATTAGAACAACCATGAGCAACGACACTACCACCTTACTCGGAGTCCTCGTCCACGTCCTCGACTTCGTCCTTGTCCCTCTTCCTCTTGGCCGATACTTCTTTGCTTGAACCGCACACTTGGCTCTTGCTCTTCATCCAACCCTTCTAGATATTGAAACAAAGGTAGCCATCCACTGTAGCATAGTGGATGTGGTCTATATCTAGTACATTCCGCTGCCATGCATAACGATGAAACGTGTATGGAGGTTTCTCCAGTTTACCATACGAAGGATGAACCATGGCTCCTGCCAGGGTCAGCATTGAAGGCTGACGAGAGGACACCAACGATTCTTCTAGAGGTCGAAGATGTTGCCTACAATGAGGCCTATCCGACCCAGGACTTCTTTGTCGTTACCAAACTCTACAGTAACGAATTTTACTAGGTTACTCTCGAGGAAGTCCTTAAAATCCAGGCATTCAACATCGGCATGGCATATGTGGTAGACCAAGCATAAGTCATGCACGCAAACCTGGATCACGGCGGGCTTCTTCATCTCTTCGTCCTTTAGATCCTTCTCTCGTCCCAGGACTGTGGTGTACTCAACATCTAGCCCAGCGACCCACTCATCATCTGAGTCTTCGTATATGCGTCTGAAGCGAGAAAGGCATTCTTTCACCGTCATGGAAGAACATGTGTAGATGACGTCGAACTCATCACCGGTGATGGTTCTAACCTTGTACTCACCGCCGATCATGGAGATTTGGGACGCCATGGATTTGGGAGTAGGGTTAGGATTAGTGGAACTGCCGTAATGTGAATGGACGGGACGACTAGGTGAAAGTGCTAGTATCACCTAGAGGGAGGGTGAATAGGCAATTTTTATGAAAGTCTTCAAAACTTGGAAGTTTCGAAGACAAACAACAGAAATAACCTAGTTGATATGCAGCGGAAGATAAACTACCATAAGCAAGCCATAGTCAAGTGTGTAATGATGTGAAAGTACAAGACTAACAACAGCTAAGTAGTAGTAGGGATCAGGATGGAAGGTAGTATGAAGCCAATCAACAGTAGTATCCAAACGATGAAGTCAAACAGATAGACATATGGGCAGTGACTTCACGAAAACAAACTTAAGTAAAGGATGGAAGGGATAGAACCAGTTGCTTGTTGAAGACACAGGATTTGTTAGACCAGTTCCAGTTGCTGTGACAAACTGTACGTCTGGTTAGGGAGGCTGAGATTTAACTCAGAAGACCGTGTCTTCACCTTATTCCCCTTGAGCTAAGGACACCCAGTCCTCGCCCAATCACTCTGGTAAGTCTTCAAGGGAGACCTCCAAACCTTCACAGACTTCGTTCACCGTCAATCCACAATTACTCTTGGATGCTCAGAACGCGACGCCTAACCGGTTGGAGGATACACAGTCCTCAAGTGTAATAAGTCTTCAGGTCACACAGACAGGAAGACTTCAGTGATGCCTAACACTCTTTGGCTATGGGTGTTTTGGCTTTGTCCTCGCAAGGATTTCTCTCTCTCAAATGCTTCGAGGTGGGTTGCTCTCAAACGACAAAAGCCATATACAAACTCTGAGCAGCCGCCAATTTATGGTGTAGGGGGTGGGCTATTTATAGCCACTAGGCAACCCGACTTGATTTTTCCAAAATGACCCTGAGTCACTAAGGAACTGACACGTGTTCCAACGGTCAGATTTCAAACACATGCGGAAACTTTACTTGGGCTACAAGCAAAGCTGACTCATCCAGCTCTGGATAAGGTTTGCTCTCATTGTCTTCGCTCGAAGACATAGGATTTGAGTTGAGCATCACATCAGTCACTCTGACTTAGTTCACTTGGACCCCACTTAACAGTACGGTGGTTCCTATGACTCAACAAAGAAGAAAAGGAAACAACGAATCCACACAGTCTTCGCGCTGCATAGTCTTCACGCAATGTCTTCTCATGTCATAGTCTTCGTTAAGTATATATTCTCATACCACCATTGTGTTCAATGTCTTCATACATTTTTAGGGGTCATCTCCGGTAGGTAAACCGAATCAATGAGGGACACTACCTGCCTTATCCTGCAATTCTCACAAACGCATTAGTCCCTCAACCAAATTTGTCGTCAATACTCCAAAACCAACTAGGGGTGGCACTAGATGCACTTACACTAGGAGCGAACCGCCGTAGTATTGAAGGACGTGCGGGGACGAGTAGGAGCGAACTGCCAGCATGCGAACGGCAGGGTAGTGGCTTTCCATTCTCCCATGATACGGGCTTCTGAGAGCCCTTGGATCTAAGATCGAACGGTTGCATGGCGTGATTCTAGACCTATGGGTGATATATCCTGGAGGGTTATTCTGCAAATTTTTAGCAACTTAGCATGCGACCGTTTGATCTCAGATACCAGGGCTGCCAGCAGCCCGTATCATGGTCGCGCCTACCACGACCGTCGCGTCACTCGCGCGGTTGCGCCCTTGGAGATTTAACATGGTGCGTTAGGCTATCTCATGTTGGCATGTCATACATAGTCATCACTTAGTCACTCATACTACAACAAGGTTGGCTATAAGTGTATTTATTTTTTTACTTCTCTCTATCTCTTTGTACGGAGTATCTCACTGGTTGGAAAGGCATGCAAATTCACAAACCGCTTCCTACACCCTGAATCGAATTTTTTGCCTAACAAGTTGTGCCGTGCAATTGGAATTCCAACTTGAGTACTACTACTAGTAGGAGTACCAGGGGCCAGTTCTTTTAGGCTTCTAGATTAGTAATCCCATAACTACTATCTCCGTCCTGGTTTATTGGTCCCCATTGTAATCTGTGTCAAATTTTGATCATAAATTTAACTAATGAAATGTTAGTGCATGCATGCACTAACATTTTATAAGTTAAATCTTTGGTCAAAATTTAGCACAAATTACAATGGTGAGGAATAAACCAGGACGGAGGTACTGTACTACTAGTACTAGTTTAGAAGCCCAAATAAATGAGTGAGACTCCCATGCAGCGCCGCCCTCTACACTAGTACTACTACATCGGTCGTGGTTTATCCCCCATTGAATTTGACTGAAGATTTAACTGACAAAATGTTAGTGCATGTCAACAAAAACAATATCGTATTTAAACATAGTTTTCAATGATATAATTTTAGGTGACATGCATCATCATCTATCGTACTTTATATAATGTTAGTTCAATTTTTGGTAGTACTAATCTATAGTAGTAAGGTGCCCGTGCGTTGCACGGAAGAGTGAAGTGCATTGATCGGGGTGTTGTTTATTTTGACAAAGGATGTGGGGGTCATCTCATGTGTAACAGGTATCGATAGGTTTCTTCGGATATTATTTCATCTCTAGAGCTCAGAAACATCCAGGTGAAATAGATAAAAAAGTATCTTTTGCAAACAAAAGCGTTCAACTGTTCAACCTGCATCCAAAATTTGTGAAGAAATAACTCTTATTGTGCTTTGCAGGAAATTGTTCATCATAAGTCTTTCACCGGTAATGTAGTAAAAATTCATACATGGAAGATTCTAGACTAAACCATAAACGGATACACTTTTATTCATGCGCGATACTCCAATAGTGCAAGATCATGCATGGAAGTCTCCACATGCTTAGACAGCGGATTACATTGAGCGAAGACTAATGATCAACATTTAACTTAGTAATGCAGATGTCCAGGTGAACCTCCTTGGAGTCCCCATGCACATTGTTGGGGTTCAAATAATACCATGCGTCTTCCGTGTCCACATTGGCGGGAAGGTCCCAGCTCGGCAAAGTCCAAGTCAGCTTGACGTAGCCAGTGTCGCCGCCCACGGACCTCCGAGGGGTAGTAATAATGAGCACGCACCCATACATCGGCCTCGTGTCAGTGTCAGCGTCAGCGGCGTCACCCCTGACGCACACTATAGAGATGTGGCGGCGGCCTACGCGGGCCTCACTGGTGGCCACGATCAAGAGGAAGATGCTGCCGTCCTCCTCCGAGACTAGCAGGCGGTGCTGATCCTCCAGCGACTCCGGCATGGTGAACGGGTAGCATGTCTCATACTTGATGTTCTTTGCCAAGGGCCAGTAGTGATCGCCACAGGCCTGCGTCAGGTGATGCACGATGTCCGCCGGCGAGCCCCAAAACGGCACCGGGCACTCATAGCAGTAGACGAAGGGCTCCTTGGAGGCATCGACCAGGCCATCCATGAAACGGGAGTGGCTGTAGGGGATGTACCGCCAGTTGAATATATGAGCTAGTTACTATGAGATTTACTACAAAATAAATTATGATGGCTATAACAAAGATTAAACTAATCATGCGTACTAGCATAGTAGATGAACAGATCGAGTGTAGGACACAGACTAGAAACATGAATTCTACCATGATTTCAAACAGGAAGGAAAGAAACACATATGGTGCAACGGGAGCAGCACCATTGGCGTTGATGTTGTCTCCCATGTAGTTGAGGAAGAGGTTGTAGAATGACATGCATAATGAAAAATGGACGTCTGCAGAATGATCTAAGTGCGGAAGTTATCATTGCACATGCGGAATTTATCATCGCATCAAAGTAAAGCAGATAGGTAGCAGACGACCATCAAGTTTAGGTGTTACAACTCAAAGAATCAAATGTTTCAAAAGGCAAGAGTTGTAAGCACGCAACAAAATATAATGCAACCGCCCATATGAACCCGTTTGAAGACTATCAACTCATACGCTTCTCCCCCTTTTGTCAGTAAGGACCAAAAAGGTTTGAAGACATAGAGCATTTACTCGTCGGGAGTAGGTGAAGCAGCAGGGTTGTCGTCGTTGGGTAGCGGTGCAGATGAACTTGGTGCAGAGTCGAGGCGCACAGTAGTTTGAGGTGGTGAAGTAGCGTCATCTTCATCATCGATTACTTTGGCATTTACGGTTGCCGCGGAGGAAGAATATTCTGAGTCTTCAAGAGATGGAGTACGACGTAGGACAGCAGTCCGTGGAGGAGTGGTGTCAAACTGAAATCTCTCATTGAAGCCATCGTCTTGAAGATCTGCTTCAGCACTGAGCAAGGTCAAACTCTTCCATGATCGCCGGCAAGTTTCATGAGCAACAAATGCATTCTTGGTGGCAAGGTTGCGAATGTGATTGACATCCACCAAGAGGCTTTGCATCTGTCTCTTGAGCCAAAAATGATGTTTATCTTGTTTCTGATGAAGGGCCACGAGAAGTTCTCGGTCATTCAGAACACGAGAATGCTTCGGATGCCTTTGGGCAATGGTGCTTTCAGTGGCTTCAGTGGGTGCTCGATGAGGCAGACGAGTGTTTCCAGCTAAGGGATAAATTCGTGTCGCTGCTTGAACACCTTCAATGGGTTGAGTGAAGCTTTGGTGCTCGGCATTCTGAAGACAAAGAGGCTTCTTGGCAGGATCAGGGTATATGGCTTCAACTGACATATCAACCTCTGGTAAAAAGATCATATGATTGCGAGCAGAGGGCTGATAGTTGACAGATGAGTGTCGCTTGATGAGGCGCATGACCCATGGAGCATAAAACTTCAGACCAAATAGGTTAGAGCCGGAAGCAGCAAGTTTCCTGATGAAGAACTCTTGTGTGTTGAAGCTGATGCCATTGAGAATGTAGAAGACCAAAGTCTTCATAGCTCCTTCTAGCTTGGCCGCTGATGAATGTCCTTTGATAGGCCACAGAGTCCGCCTGATGATATGATATATGGTGTGAGGCAGATACTCAAGTTCTTCAACAAAGAAATTTGTTGGATATTCAGTGTCAGATGGCAAGGGCTTCATCATGCTCAACATCTGGCTCATATTGGGTTCTGGCTTGTGGAAGATACTCTCTACAGCATTGCGGTGTAGCTGACAGTCAGGTTCATATAGTTCTCCTGGAGTGGCTAGCCCTGTAAGCTCGATGATATCCATAGCTTTGGCTTCATGATGAACATTTCCAGTCATCCACTCGAGAACCCATGTCTTGATATCTCTGTTGTAGCCGCGAATGTGTAGAGTAGCATAGAATTGAAGCAATAGCTCTTCATTCCAGTGTTCTTTGTCTATCACAAAGCGGAGCAGACCAGCATCACGAAAGCAATCAAGTGCTTCTTCTAAGCACGGCAGTCCAGCAATAGCTTCTGTATCAAGGTGCATGTGAGGGAAAATGCGGCCTTGATCATATAGAACGCAGGAGTAATAGCTTTGCTATTGATAGCTCCAGAACCGATCTGATGATATTCTTGGCTTGGAGTAGGGGTTCTTGGCGCTGTCAAAGAAGGTATTGTGGCTTTTGAAGCCATTGGCATTGAAAGATCCTGGTGAGTTTGCAGTACCTAGAAACCTTGGCAATCTTGGTTTGGGCTTCTGGACCTGAGGCCTATGCTCAATGTGATAATCAAATTGAGGTCCTGAGGCAGTAGGCGGAGGCACCAGAATAGGCCATCGGACAGTGGTAAGCTGACCATGATTGTATGCTTGCTCAATTGTGTGAGGCCTTGGTGGCGGAACAGGAGCAGGGGCAACAGTTGAGGCGACATGCTGCGCAACAAGTGCTTCGAGAGCGATTGTCTCATTTGCTTCAGGTGCAGCAGCCTCAGTGGTTTCAGGTTCAGTGGCCACACTTGCTTCTGGCACACTGGTTGGTGCAGGCTCCACATTAGCGTCAGCCATGACTACGTCATTGGCTTCATTGGCGTTGGCGGTGGCAGCCTCAACATTGTTAACCTCCTCTTGACGAACAGGAGGGTCGCACACATGCACGTTCACATCAGGAACTGCTTCTTCTTCAATTGCTGGGGAAGTAGGAACACGTACTTCTTCTTGATTTTCCTCGGCTGATGCAGCCGGAATGTCTTCAACAGCATGTGCTTCAGACGCGGAGACATTCATAGTTGGAGTTGGTTCAGACAATACTTGATGTGCAACAGGCGAACGTTGTACTTCTCCTTCTAGAACGCTCGACAGAGGGACTTGAGGCCTTTGTCCTTTGCGAAGCCTGCGAAGTGCTGTCAACGCCTTTGGAGATGGAGTTGGCTGGGCCTGAAAGTCTTCATCCTCTTCTTGCACGGGGGGTGTAGCTTGTTGTTGTTGTGGAGTACAGGGGGAGTCTTGTAGTTGTGGGTGATCAGCCCACGATGCATCCCGAGCAATTGGCGTCAGTGGACGACCAATGCTGATGAGTTTGCTGTTCGTCTAAACAGGTGATGATACCACGTCATGTTCGATCTGAGGAAGGAGTTCATCATCGTCAACATTGTCATGATGACCAATGTCTTCAGCAGCGGTGGGTTCAGCTGCTGGAATATCTTCAGCTTCATGAGCCTCTGTGAGAGCAGGCTCATGGACTATCATTTGTCTTTCTTGATGTTCAGACACAGGGCGAACCATTGAGATGGGTTCAACGACGAGGGGCTCTGTGGGAGCAGCCCGATTTTTTCTTGGTCTTGCACTTCTTCTTGGAGGGAGCATCATCAGAGGCTTCAGTATTCTTCCTCTTTCTAGCTTCAGCCTCTACAGCCCTTGTCTTCTTCTGATCTGAAGCGGTTGTGGTGACCTTTGGCTGCGAGCCAGTCATGCTGCTGGGGAAGACAATGCGAGGGGCTTTTTGGCTTGAGGGTGCAGGCTGGTCAGCAGGAAGCTTCTTCTTTTTTCTTTGCAGCCATCCTGGGGTCAATGCTAGGACGGCCAAGTGACTTGTGCTTCTCAGCCTCATTGTATGCAAGCACACACTTATCAGCCAAATTCTTCATACGCTCGCGAGAGCCTTGAGCTTCTTGACGCTTCTTGAGAAAGGCTTCTTTGAGCTCATGCATCATGACCTTGAAGTTTTTGACGTCTTGAACGCTTAGACTGGCCATATGCTTCTTGAATTGAGCCTTCTCATAATCAATCTTGTTCTTGAGCTCAACAATTCGCTGAGCGATAGCCAGCTCAGAAGCAATGGCGCCATTGAAGGCGACGCTGAGGCCAATGGGAAGCTGCAAATCATCAAAGCTGACATTGGGGGTGTCGAACCATTCATCAATGAAGTTGTGAATAATTGCCACATCAAAGAGAGGCAAGTTGTTGAAGATTTCTACTTCTTCTTTGCTTTTGATCAATTGCTCAAGAGCATCATCAGCAAGATCTTCATCACTTGACAGATCAATGGGATCATCGCGCAGAATTGCGGCAGGAGTCAGGGCTTGATCAGTATGCTTGACAAGTTGCTTTTTCTTCTCCGTCTTCTTGGAGATACGGGATTGATCTTCAGACTACACACTGGCTTCAGGAGGTGCAGTGGCCACTGGCTTCGGGAGAATTGATATGATGTTGTAAGTATTCTGCAAACGAATGCAAACTATGAGAACCAAGGGACTCTCCCACGGACATGTACCTGTGACAGCATTAGAGATGCGAGGGAAGGAGAAGAGGTCATATGCATTCTCAGAAGATTTTGGAAGATAAACCAGTTTGAAGACATTGACCTCATGATGCGAAGACATTCACTTATATAGGTGAGTTGGTTCCAGATTTGTACCAATCCGTGAATAAGTACAAGTGAGGAATCAAACTATACTGGAAATCTAAGTGAATTGACTAGGCAGCATGAGATAAAGACAGAATAGATCTAACATTGAATAGGCAGAAACCACTTTTGGTAAACAGGATTAATCTTGAAGATCAAAAAGGTGGTAAAAATAGAGTTATAATTACCGCAAGATGAACTGCTAGATGGGAAGAATAGGAGACCGAGCAGTTCAACCCACCGTGCCCTAACTTGGCGATGGAGGACACCTACGGCGACGGCGGAGAGGACGATGTCCGCGGCCGGCGTGAGGACGGCGTCAGAAAGTCGCGGCAGCTAAGCGCTTCGTCGCCGGTGTTGTCGCGAGCTAGCGGTGGCGCTAGGGTTTTGACGAGGTGGAGAGGTGGAAGAAGGATTTCTTTACCGCAGGGGACAAGTATTTATAAGTAGGTTGGAGACACTGCGCAATTACGCAGGTGCCCTTGGCGGTTCACATTTGAGGGGCATGTGGCAAGCATGCAACATACTCAGAGTTGTCCCACGTTCCCACGCCCGCCAGGCATGTCGGAGAGTTGTTCCGGCTTCTCCGGATTTCAACAATAAAGATAAGTCATTTAAAACAGATTTAATGTTTGTCTCTTTGTCTTCTGCTGACTAGGATGCAGAGAAGACATTTGAAGTTTCAATAGAATGCATATGATTTGGACAGATAGTGTTTGAGATAGAAAGCATAGAGAGGTTAGGGTCCGATCACATTCACTTAGTTCAAAAGATTCAAATTGAAGACATAGCTATAAGTGAATGCTGTAGAGGACAGAACACTAATATATATATATATATATATATATATATATATATATATATATATATATATATATATATATATATATATATATATGCAATCAAATCATCATAGCGTAGAAGATCATGAAGATAAATTGAAACTGAAGACAAACCAAATGTGAAGTCATTGCAATATAACGCCATGGGTGAAACACTTCAAACAGAGAAAGTTGGTGGTGGCGTTACCCACCGTATAGGAAAAATTAGACCCAGACACGGCGCACAAGTATCGTGGTGCTCCGAAGTCAAATTCCATGTTAATGTATTCACTCTCAGAGAGTAAATCTTCATTGATTGAAGATATACATTACTTTGTGTGTTGCACATCTAAGTCATCAACATGCATAAGTGTTAGGATGTGTGCCTGATCACAGGACATTCGAGGATTCCAAGATATTTAGCTCACACCGTAACTTGCAAAACCTTTTCTCGTCCAAGGGCTTTGTGAAGATATCTACGAGTTGCTCTTCAGTGTTGACGTGCATGATATCTATATCTTTATTCATAACATGAGCTCTGAGAAAGTGATGACGTATTTCAATGTGCTTTGTCTTCGAGTGTTGGACTGGATTGTTGGCTATTTTTATGGCACTTTCGTTGTCGCAGAAGAGTGGTACTTGTTTCAGGTTGATGCCATAATCCTTGAGAGTTTGCTTCATCCATAGAAGCTGAGCATAACAAGATCCAGCAGCAATGTATTCAGATTCAGCAGTTGAGAGCGATACACAGTTCTGCTTCTTTGAAGACCAACAGACAAGTGATCGACCAAGAAAATGACATGTGCCAGATGTAGACTTGCGATCCACCTTGTCACCAGCATAATCAGCATCCGAGAATCCAACCAAATCAAATTTTGAGCCCTTGGGGTACCATAATCCGAGTGTTGGGGTGTAAGCCAAATATCTAAGAATTCGCTTCACAGCTAAGTGATGCCATTCCTTTGGTGCCGCTTGGAATCGAGCACACATGCAAACACTAAGCATAATATCTGGCCTAGATGCACATAAATAAAGCAAAGAACCAATCATGGAGCGGTATACCTTTTGATCGAACTCTTTACCATTGTCGTTGGGACCAAGATGGTGTTTGGCAGGCATTGGCGTCGTGTAGCCTTTGCAGTCTTCCATTCCAACTTCTTCAGACAATCTTTGAGGTATTTTTCTTGAGATATGAAGATGCCATTGCTTTGCTGACGAATTTGAAGACCAAGGAAGAACTTCAGCTCACCCATCATGGACATTTGATATTGCTCTTGCATCATGTACCCAAACTCATCACTGTACTTCTGGTTGGTGCAGCCGAAGATAATGTCATCCACATATATTTGGCACACAAACAGTTCACCATCATATGTCTTCGTGAAGAGTGTGGGATCGAGGGATCCAGGTTTGAAACCTTTGCTCATCAGGAAGTCTTTGATCGTATCATACCAGGCACGAGGAGCTTGTTTGAGGCCATACAGTGCTTTGTTTAGCTTGTACACCATATCAGGATGCTTTGGATCTTCAAAGCAGGTGGTTGTGCGACATATACTTCTTCTTCAATCTTGCCATTGAGAAATGCACTTTTCACATCCATTTGATGTAGCAAGATGTTGTGATGATTAGCATAGGCTAGCAGTATGCGAATAGCTTCAAGCCTAGCAACCGGAGCAAACATTTCATCGAAGTCAATTCCTTCAACTTGAGTATAACCTTGAGCCACAAGACGTGCTTTGTTTCTGACGACTTGACCATGCTCATCTTGCTTGTTTCGATATATCCATTTTGTTCCAATAATGTTATGCTTGCGAGGGTCAGGTCGCTTGACAAGTTCCCAAACATTATTCAGCTTGAACTGTTGAAGTTCTTCTTGCATGGCTTGAATCCATTCAGGTTCCATAAAGGCTTTAGCAACTTTCTTGGGTTCAGATATTGACACAAATGAAAAGTGCCCACAGAAGTTTGCTAGCTGTGTTGCTCTTGATCGAGTAAGCGGACCAGGTGCATTGATGCTGTCAATTATCTTCTCTATTTGAACTTCATTTTCAACACGGGGATGAACAGGACGAAGATTTTGCTCTGGCTGATCATTGTCATCATTGGGAGGATTGTCTTCGGTCTGAGCATTTTCTTCAGGTTGATTTGGTGCAGAGATGATAAGTTCCTCTTCAGGCTGTGCTTCAGAGGGCATGATTTCACCAGTTCCCATCAGCTTGATAGACTCGTTTGAAGGAGCTTCATCTAGTGTACTTGGCAGAAACTCTCTCTGTGAACCATTGGTTTCATCAAACTTCACATCCACAGTTTCAACGATTTTGTAAAGAAAAAGGTTGAAGACTCTGTAGGAGTGTGAATCCTTTCCATAGCCAAGCATGAAGCCTTCGTGAGCTTTAGGTGCAAATTTTAACTTGTGATGGGGATCCTTGATCCAGCATCTAGCTCCAAATACTCTGAAGTAACTGATGTTTGGCTTCTTGCCAGTTAGTAGCTCATAAGATGTTTTGTTCAGAAGCTTATGGATGTAGACACGATTGATGATGTGACATGCAGTATCAATAGCTTCTGGCCAGAACTTCCTTGGTGTCTTGTATTCATCCAGCATTGTTCGAGCCATCTCAATGAGGGTTCTGTTTTTGCGCTCAACGATGCCATTTTGCTAAGGTGTGTATGGAGCAGAGAATTCATGAGTGATTCCCATTGTATCCAGATACAGATCAAGTCCAGTGTTCTTGAATTCAGTGCCATTGTCACTTCTGATGTGCTTGATCTTCACGCCATAGTTGTTCATTGCTCGATTTGCGAAGCGCCTGAAGACATCTTGCACTTCAGTCTTGTAAAGAATTATATGAACCCATGTGTATCTTGAGTAGTCATCAACAATGACGAAGCCATAGAGACAGGCAGTTGTTGTGAGGGTGGAGTAGTGAGTAGGTCCAAATAAGTCCATGTGTAACAACTCGAAGGGTTGAGATGTTGTCATGATTGTCTTCGAGGGGTGCTTTGCCCTTGTCATCTTCCCAGCTTCACAGGCACCACACAGATGATCCTTCTTGAACTTGACATCTTCGATGCCTATGACATGCTTCTTCTTGACAAGTGAGTGCAAATTCCTCATGCCAGCATGCCCCAGCCTCCGATGCCAAAGCCAGCACTCTGAAGCTTTTGTGAGAAGACATACGGCAAGCTGTGGACCTGCTGAGAAATCTACCATGTATAGATCATCTTTTCGATACCCTTCAAAGACTAGAGATTTGTCAGATTCCATTAGTACAAGGCAACGATATTTGCCAAATATCACAATCATGTTCAAGTCACAAAGCATTGAGACAGACATTAAGTTGAAACCAAGGGATTCAACAAGCATCACTTTATCCATGTGTTGATCCTTTGAGATTGCAACTCTACCTAGACCCAATACTTTGCTTTTACCAGTGTCAGCAAATGTGATTTGACTCTTGTCGGATGGACGTAAGGTTGAGTCCATGAGAAGACTTCGATCACCGATCATATGATTTGTGCATCCACTGTCCATAATCCATTCTGAAGCTTTTGGTGATGTACCCTACAGTGCAGTTAGAAGGATAGGCTTCACAAGAGTGTTGTGAAGCATAAGCATTTGACACATATAGGGACAGTCACATCACATATCAAGGTTAGGACATAGTATGACTGATAAGAGAATCAGATTTGAAGTATAAAGATTGACACTTTTGTGTGCGTCCAAGTGAGTTTTAGGTCCCCAGCAATAGTATCGGACGCCATTGATTGCTGGCTGGAGACCACATTCTGCAAAAAGAGAGTTAATTCTTCTTCACCACCCACATTTTCAGGGGTGGCTTAGAAGCAATGAGTCTAAGTGCAGCATCTGAGAATTTCGGCTTTGAAGCCCTAGCAAATAGCCTTGCAGGAGATGAATGATAGTCATGTGAATAAGCAGAAAAGTTCTTAGTTCTATGAACATAGCGGTTTGAAGACACACGCTCATATTCATGAGTCTGAGTATGATTTCCCTGCAAAACATTGGCGTTAGGGTGACTCAAGTGAGTCCTGTGTTCATAAGTAGCCGTGGGACCATATGATGCCTTTGGTCTGGGGTTTGTCTTCTTCACTTGTGGTGTCATGATGACATTCACTGGAAGATTCTCAAGGCAGCTTTTGGGAACCCAGATCTTCTTCATAGGAGGTCCATTCCTGCAGTTAGTACCAATATACCTGGCAAACACTTCACCATTCTGATTTTTGAACAGTTTATAGTTTGCATCAAAGGATTCATCAATGATAATAGGATTAGCACAGGTAAATCTAGATAAAGTGGATGGATCCCCTAAAGGTTCCTTTGCAGCAACCCATGTGGTTTTGGGATACTGCTCAGCCTTCCAGTAGGAACCATTAGCATTCATTTTCCTCTCGAACCCAACACCCTCTTTCCTAGGGTTTCAGTTCAGAATCTACTTTTTGAGGACATCGCAGAGTGTCTAATGTCCCTTCAAACTTTTGTACATCCCTGTTTCAAGCAATGTCTTCAACCTAGCATTTTCATCAACAATACTAGTGGTATCCTCCGCAGAGGGGTTAGCAACCACTTCAGTAGGTGAAGACAATGAAACAGCAGCAGTAGTGGAACATTTAGCAACAAATGTAGCGTTATCACGCTCAATGCATTTTAAACATGGTGGTTCAAATCCAACCTGAGCGAAACTGATCTGTTGAGCAAGTAATGAATCTCGCTCCTTCTGAAGATCTTCATAATCCACTCTCATCTTTTCAAGGTCTAGCTTTCTTTGAAGACATTCAGAAGAAAGCTTCTCATGATCAGACAAGAGAGCATTATGTTGATCTTGAAGGGCGTCAAACTTAGCATGAAGTCTCTGAATACTATCAGCCAAAGCTTTTGACTGATCCATTTCTTCACCCAACATATCATCGCTCTTACTAAGCATGTCTTGAACCTTTTCCAGGATTCTTTGTTGTTTAGTGGCAAGGGAAGCAAGCTTGTCATAGCTGGGGCCAAATTCATCACCTAATTCATCATCACTAGATTATGAGAGATAGCATTCAGTTACCTTATCACCCCTTTCCATGTGGCACGATGAGGATGATGATGATTCAGGTGCAAACGTCATCTCCTTAAGAGACTCCTTGTAGTCCTCAAACCATGGATCTTGACGAGTGCGATGACCTTCATATACCGCAGAAAGCCGGTCCCAGATTAGCTTCGCGTGGTTGAGGTGCATAACATTCCTGAACTGATTTCGGGACAAATGAGAGCAAATGACATCCTTCGCTGTAAGATTCAGTAGAGTTTACTTGCGAATGTCATCAGCCTCTGCCATCTTGCATAGATCAGTGAGTCCAATCTCAGTGATGGTCCACAGTTCAATATCCATGGACATGAGTCGCTTCTTCATCATGGCCTTCCATCGGGGATACTCATGACCATCAAAGGTGGGACAAGATATGTTCCTCAATCCTGCAGTCGACATAGCTGAAACTCCAGGTGGTTAAACCGAATCACATAGAACAAGGGAGTACCTTGCTCTGATACCAATTGAAAGTGCTAGTATCGACTAGAGGGGGGTGAATAGGCGATTTTTATGAAAGTCTTCAAAACTTGGAAGTTTCAAAGACAAACAACAGAAATAACCTAGTTGATATGCAGCGGAAGATAAACTACCATAAGCAAGCCATAGTCAAGTGTGTAATGATGTGAAAGTACAAGACTAACAGTAGCTAAGTAGTAGTAGGGATCAGGATGGAAGGTAGTATGAAGCCAATCAACAGTAGTAGCCAAACGATGAAGTCAAACAGATAGACATATGGGCAGTGACTTCACGAAGACAAACTTAAGTAAAGGATGGAAGGGATAGAACCAATTGCTTGTTGAAGACACAGGATTTGTTAGACCAGTTCCAGTTGCTGTGACAACTGTACGTCTGGTTAGGGAGGCTGAGATTTAACTCAGAAGACCGTGTCTTCACCTTATTCCCCTTGAGCTAAGGACACCCAGTCCTCGCCCAATCACTCTGGTAAGTCTTCAAGGGAGACTTCCAAACCTTCACAGACTTCGTTCACCGGCAATCCACAATTACTCTTGGATGCTCAGAACGCGACGCCTAACCGATTGGAGGATACACAGTCCTCAAGTGTAATAAGTCTTCAGGTCACACAGACAGAAAGACTTCAGTGATGCCTAACACTCTTTGGCTCTGGGTGTTTTTGCTTTGTCCTCGCAAGGATTTCTCTCTCTCAAATGCTTCGAGGTGGGTTGCTCTCAAACGACAAAAGCCGTATACAAACTCTGAGCAGCCGCCAATTTATGGTGTAGGGGGTGGGCTATTTATAGCCACTAGGAAACCCGACCTGATTTGTCCAAAATGACCCTGGGTCACTAAGGAACTGACATGTGTTCCAACGGTCAGATTTCAAACACACGCGGCAACTTTACTTGGGCTACAAGCAAAGCTGACTCATCCAGCTCTGGATAAGGTTTGCTCTCATTGTCTTCGCTCGAAGACATAGGATTTGAGTTGAGCATCACATCAGTCACTCTGACTTAGTTCACTTGGACCCCACTTAACAGTACGGTGGTTCCTATGACTCAACAAAGAAGAAAAGGAAACAACGAATCCACACAGTCTTCGCGCTCCATAGTCTTCACGCAATGTCTTCTCATGTCATAGTCTTCGTTAAGTATATATTCTCATACCACCATTGTCTTCAATGTCTTCATACATTTTTAGGGGTCATCTCCGGTAGGTAAACCGAATCAATGAGGGACACTACCTGCATTATCCTGCAATTCTCACAAACGCATTAGTCCCTCAACCAACTTTGTCGTCAATACTCCAAAACCAACTAGGGGTGGCACTAGATGCACTTACACTAGGAGCGAACCGCCGTAGTATTGAAGGACGTGCGGGGACGAGTAGGAGCGAACTGCTAGCATGCGAACGGCAGGGTAGTGGCTTTCCATTCTCCCATGATACGGGCTTCTGAGAGCCCTTGGATCTAAGATCGAACGGTTGCATGGCGTGATTCTAGACCTATGGGTGATATATCCTGGAGGGTTATTCTACAAATTTTCAGCAATTTAGCATGCGACCGTTTGATCTCAGATACCAGGGCTGCCAGCAGCCCGTATCATGGTCGCGCCTACCACGACCGTCGCGTCACTCGCGCGGTTGCGCCCTTCGAGATTTAACATGGTGCGTTAGGCTATTTGATGTTGGAATGTCATACATAGTCATCACTTAGTCACTCATACTACAACAAGGTTGGCTATAAGGTTGGCTATAAGTGTATTTATTTTTTTACTTCTCTCTATCTCTTTGTACGGAGTATCTCACTGGTTGGAAAGGCATGCAAATTCACAAACCGCTTCCTACACCCTGAATCGAATTTTTTGCCTAACAAGTTGTGCCGTGCAATTGGAATTCCAACTTGAGTACTACTACTAGTAGGAGTACCAGGGGCCAGTTCTTTTAGGCTTCTAGATTAGTAATCCCATAACTACTATCTCCGTCCTGGTTTATTGGTCCCCATTGTAATCTGTGTCAAATTTTGATCATAAATTTAACTAATGAAATGTTAGTGCATGCATGCACTAACATTTTATCAGTTAAATCTTTGGTCAAAATTTAGCACAAATTACAATGGTGAGGAATAAACCAGGACGGAGGTACTATACTACTAGTACTAGTTTTGAAGCCCAAATAACTGAGTGAGACTCCCATGCAGCGCCGCCCTCTACACTAGTACTACTACATCGGTCGTGGTTTATCCCCCATTCAATTTGACTAAAGATTTAATTGACAAAATGTTAGTGCATGTCAACAAAAACAATATCGTATTTAAACATAGTTTTCAATGATATAATTTTAGGTGACATGCATCATCATTTATCGTACTTTATATAATGTTAGTTCAATTTTTGGTAGTACTAATCTATAGTAGTAAGGTGCCCGTGCGTTGCACGGAAGAGTGAAGTGCATTGATCGGGGTGTTGTTTATTTTGACAAAGGATGTGGGGGTCATCTCATGTGTAACAGGTATCGATAGGTTTCTTCGGATATTATTTCATCTCTAGAGCTCAGAAACATCCGGTGTGAAATAGATAAAAAAGTATCTTTTGCAAACAAAAGCGTTCAACTGTTCAACCTGCATCCAAAATTTGTGAAGAAATAACTCTTATTGTGCTTTGCAGGAAATGGTTCATCATAAGTCTTTCACCGGTAATGTAGTAAAAATTCATACATGGAAGATTCTAGACTAAACCATAAATGGATACACTTTTATTCATGCGCGATACTCCAATAGTGCAAGATCATGCATGGAAGTCTCCACATGCTTAGACAGCGGATTACATTGAGCGAAGACTAATGATCAACATTTAACTTAGTAATGCAGATGTCCAGGTGAACCTCCTTGGAGTCCCCATGCACATTGTTGGGGGTCAAATAATACCATGCGTCTTCCATGTCCACATTGACGGGAAGGTCCCAGCTCGGCAAAGTCCAAGTCAGCTTGACGTAGCCAGTGTCGCCGCCCATGGACCTCCGAGGGGTAGTAATAATGATCACGCACCCATACATCAGCCTCGTGTCAGTGTCAGCGTCAGCGGCGTCACCCCTGACGCACACTACAGAGATGTGGCGGCAGCCTACGCGGGCCTCGCCGGTGGCCACGATCAAGAGGAAGACGCTGCTGTCCTCCTCAGAGACTAGCAGGCGGTGCTGATCCTCCAGCGACTCCGGCACGGTGAACGGGTATCACGTCTCGTACTTGATGTTCTTTGCCAAGGGCCAGTAGTGATCGCCGCACGCCTGCGTCAGGTGATGCACGATGTCCGCGGGCGAGCCCCAAAATGGCACCGGGCACTCATAGCAGTAGACGAAGGGCTCCTTGGAGGCATCGACCAGGCCGTACATGAAACGGGAGTGGCTGTAGGGGATGTTCCGCCAGTTGAATATATGAGCAAGTTACTATGAGATTTACTACAAAATAAATTATGACGGCTATAACAGAGATTAAACTAATCATGCAGACTATCATAGTAGATGAACAGATCGAGTCTAGGACACAGACTAGAAACATGAATTCTACCATGATTTCAAACAGGAAGGAAAGAAACACATACGGTGCAATAGGAGCTGCACCATTGGCGTTGAGGTTGTCGCCCATGTCGTTGAGGAAGGGGTTGCCGAGGTCGGGGAAGAAGTCATCATTGGTGAAGTCGTCGCTGCTAGCAGTCGTGAGAGTGCGCTCTCCAAATGTCAACAGCGCCCGCCGAATGGAGCGCAGGAGGGAGTGGCTGTAGGGGACGTTGCGGCCGCCGAATGGAGCGCAGGAGTAGCCCACGAAGCAGTAGATGGTGCTCCTCCCTAGTCTCTATTCTTATCTCTATCTCTACTACTCTTCTTTGTTTTTTATAATATACTAGTTGTAGTTGTCAAATCGAATAGTTCTGCGCCATCCACTACACGCCCGGTTGAACACGCCTCCTCGCCTCCATTAAACCCGCATGCAAAGCGAGAAACCTACTCCAGCCCGCGGGAGGAAATTTGCCGGTTGCCGTGGGAGGGTTATTCTACAAATTTTCAGCAACTCAACATGCGACCATTTGATCTCAGATCCAAGGGCTGCCAGCAGCCTGTATCATGGTCGCTCCTACCACGACCATCGCGTTGCATGCACGGTCGCGCCCTTGGAGATTTAACACGATGCGTTAGGCTATCTGATGTTGGCATGTCGTACATAGTCATCACTTAGTCACTCATACTACAACAAGGTTGGCTATAAGGTTGGCTATAAGTGTATTTTTTTACTCCTTTCTATCTCTTTCTTCGTACTCCCTCCGTCTCATAATATAATAACGTTCTTACACTAGTGTAGTGCCAAAAATGTTCTTATATTATGGGAAACAGGGAGTACTAGTATTTATTGCATTTGCCAAGGAGTGACCTCTTCCAATGAAATGGTGTGCTTATAGTTTTTTGTTGCTAAGTTTGCTTCATTTAATTAGCTATAGACCAAGGTACACCAAGGTACACACGCTTTTTTGTTGCCAAGGAGTGACCTCTTCCAAAATTGTCTTTTCACCAAGGTACACGTGCTTAGCACCGTTTCTTCCTTGGATCAGCAAACTAGTCTCTCTCTTCTTGATTAACTTGCCACATCAGACTTTATTCCTATGTGGCAAGCTTAGCACCTGTAGGAGCAAGTAAGTACAACAGTGCGCTTTACATGGCATTTTTGCATATGTGGAGGAAAGAGAAGCAAGGAAAAAGTGGAGAAGTGGGCTCTCATGCAAGAGCCAGCCTCTACTACATGGTGGAGCATTGGGAGAGGCACCTGTATGGAGGTGGTCAGGAATCGGGAGACTCACGCCGGTCGTAGCACCGCAATTAAAAAGATAATGGCAAGTCAAATCACGTGGCCCCACCTGTCCAGCAGTAACTCGCTGTCAAATCACACAGCCCTACGTTTGCAGCAGCCTACTCCCTAGTCTTCTTGTATCTCTGTCGAACCGACTAGGCGGAACTGCCCCGCCGCCTACCGCGCAGGAAAAGCCCCGCCCTCGACTTTTAAATAGTATACAGTATACTAGTAATTTTGTACCCATGGATTGCGCCATGGAGCAAAGCCTCTAGAAAATGGCGGTGCACATGTATGGAGTATACAGCACGCCCGTCGTGTTCAGTTGCACCCCAGACGGTCGGTCGGTCTGGCACGCTGCTCTCCGAATGGAACGCGCGTCATATTGCGTTTGCACACACATGTGGGACCGCAATTGAGAACCAACCATAGGCACACTCCCCGGCCCCGCAAGTCAGGTCACTTAATAGAAGAGGGAGCCAAGCGATAGTACTAGAGAAGTGTTGTACTACGTTGGTGCCTGGACAATCCCTGCAAGACACGGAAGATCAGTTTGTCCATGCATGTGACCAGACTCCAGTAGACACGCCTGGATTGGCTTGTTGGGGAACGTTGCAGAAAATAAAAAAAATTCATACGGTTTCACCAAGATCCATCTATGAGTTCATCTAAGCAACGAGTCATGGGAGAGAGATTTCATCTACATACCACTTGTAGATCGTGTGCGGAAGCGTTCAAGGGAACGGGGATGATGGAGTCGTACTCACCGTGATCCAAATCACCGATGACCAAGTGCTGAACGGACAGCACCTCCGTGTTCAACACACGTACGGAGCGGATGACGTCTCCTCCTTCTTGATCCAGCAAGGGGTAAGGAGAGGTTGAGGAAGATGTCTCCAGCAGCAGCACGACGGCGTGGTGTTGGTGGAGAAGCAGCACTCCGGCAGGGCTTCGCCAAGCAGGTGACGCAGGAGGAGAGGTGTAGCAGGGGAGAGGGAGGCGCCAACATGCAAGGGTGCGGCTGCCCCCTCCCCCCCTTTATATAGGCCCCCGGGGGGGCAGCCCTGGGAGATCCAATCTCCCAAGGGGGCGGCGGCCAGGGGGGGTGGAGTACCCCCCAAGGCAAGTGGGGCGCCCTCCCCCACCCTAGGGTTTCAACCCTAGGCGCAGGGGGTGGGCCTAAGGGGGACGCACCAGCCCACTATGGGCTGGTTCCCCTTCCCACTTCAGCCCATGGGGCTCTCCGGGATGGGTGGCTCCACCTGGTGGACTCCCGGGAACCTTCCGGTGGTCCCGGTACAATACCGGGTGACCCCGAAACTTTCTCGATGGCCGAAACAGCACTTCCTATATAGTTTTCTTTACCTCCGGACCATTCCGGAACTCCTCGTGATGTCCGGGATCTCATCCGGGACTCCGAACAACTTTCGGTAATCACATACAAGTCTTCCTAATAACCCTAGCGTCATCGAACCTTAAGTGTGTAGACCCTACGGGTTCGGGAGACATGCAGACATGACCGAGATGGCTCTCCGGTCAATAACCAACAGCGGGATCTGGATACCCATGTTGGCTCCCACATGCTCCTCGATGATGTCATCGGATGAACCACGATGTCGAGGATTCAATCAACCCCGTATACAATTCCCTTTGTCAATCGGTACGTTACATGCCCGAGACTCGATCGTCGGTATCCCAATACCTCGTTCAGTCTCGTTACCGGCAAGTCACTTTACTCGTACCGTAATGCATGATCCCGTGACCAAACACCTAGTCACTTTGAGCTCATTATGATGATGCATTACCGAGTGGGCCCAGAGATACCTCTCCGTCATACGGAGTGACAAATCCCAGTCTCGATTCGTGTCAACCCAACAGACACTTTCGGAGATACCTGTAGTGCACCTTTATAGTCACCCAGTTACGTTGTGACGTTTGGTACACCCAGAGCACTCTTACGGTATCCGGGAGTTACACGATCTCATGGTCTAAGGAAGAGATACTTGACATTGAAAAAGCTCTAGCAAAACGAACTACACGATCTTGTGCTATGCTTAGGATTGGTCTTGTCCATCACATCATTCTCCTAACGATGTGACCCCGTTGTCAATGACATCTAATGTCCATAGTCAGGAAACCATGACTATCTGTTGACTAACGAGCTAGTCAACTAGAGGCTTACTAGGGACGTATTTGGTCTAAGTATTCACACGTGTATTACGATTTCCGAATAATACAGTTATAGCATGAATAAAGACAATTATCATGAACAAGGAAATATAATAATAATCCTTTTATTATTGCCTCTAGGGCATATTTCCAACAGTCTCCCACTTGCACTAGAGTCAATAATCTAGTTACATTGTGATGAATCGAACACCCATAGAGTTCTAGTGTTGATCATGTTTTGCTGGCGAGAGAGGTTTAGTCAACGGATCTGCGACATTCAGATCCGTATGTACTTTGCAAATATCTATGTCTCCATCTTGAATATTTTCACGGATGGAGTTGAAACGACGCTTGATGTGCCTGGTCTTCTTGTGAAATCTGGGCTCCTTCGCAAGGGCAATAGCTCTAGTGTTGTCACAGAAGAGTTTGATCGGCCCCGACGCATTGGGTATGACTCCTAGGTCGGTGATGAACTCCTTCACCCAAATAGCTTCATGCGCTGCCTCCCAGGCTGCCATGTACTCCACTTCACATGTAGATCCCGCCACCACGCTTTGCTTGCAGCTGCACCAGCTTACTACTCCACCATTCAACATATACATGTATCCGGTTTGTGACTTAGAGTCATCCAGATCTGTGTCGAAGCTAGCGTCGACGTAACCCTTTACGGCGAGCTCTTCGTCACCTCCATAAACGAGAAACATGTCCTTTGTCCTTTTCAGGTACTTCAGGATATTCTTGACCGCTGTCCAGTGTTCCTTGCCGGGATTACTTTGGTATCTTCCTACCAAACTTACGGCAAGGTTTACATCAGGTCCGGTACACAGCATGGCATACATAATAGATCCTATGGCTTAAGCATAGGGGATGACACTCATCTCTTCTTTATCTTTTGCCGTGGTCGGGCATTGAGCCGAGCTCAATCTCACACCTTGCAATACAGGCAAGAACCCTTTCTTGGACTGATCCATTTTGAACTTCTTCAAAATCTTATCAAGGTATGTGCTTTGTGAAAGACCTATGAGGCGTCTTGATCTATCCCTATAGATCTTGATGCCTAATATGTAAGTAGCTTCTCCAAGGTCTTTCATTGAAAAACACTTATTCAAGTAGGCCTTAATGCTGTCCAAAAGTTCTATATCATTTCCCATCAAAAGTATGTCATCTACATATAATATGAGAAATGCTACAGAGCTCCCACTCACTTTCTTGTAAACGCAGGCTTCTCCATAAGTCTGCATAAACCCAAACGCTTTGATCATCTCATCAAAGTGAACGTTCCAACTCCGAGATGCTTGCACCAGCCCATAAATGGATCGCTGGAGCTTGCATACTTTGTTAGCATTCTTAGGATCGACAAAACCCTTTGGTTGCATCATATACAGTTCTTCCTTAAGATGCCCGTTAAGGAATGCCGTTTTGACGTCCATCTGCCATATTTCATAATCATAGTATGCGGCAATTGCTAACATGATTCGGACGGACTTCAGCTACGCTATGGGAGAAAATGTCTCATCGTAGTCAACCCCTTGAACTTGTCGATAACCCTTAGCGACAAGTCGAGCTTTATAGACGGTAATATTACCATCCGCGTCCGTCTTCTTCTTAAAGATCCATTTGTTTTCTATCGCTTGCCGATCATCGGGAAAGTCAGTCAAAGTCCATACTTTGTTTTCATACATGGATTCTATCTCGGATTGCATGGCTTCAAGCCATTTGTTGGAATCTGGGCCCGCCATCGCTTCTTCATAGTTCGAAGGTTCACCGTTGTCTAACAACATGATTTCCAGGACAGGGTTGCCATACCACTCTGGTGTGGAACGTGTCCTTGTGGACCTACGAGGTTCAGTAGCAACTTGATCCGAAGTACCTTGATCATAATCATTAATTTCCTCTCCAGTTGGCGTAGGCACCACAGGAACATTTTCCTGAGCTGTACTACTTTCCGGTTCAAGAGGTAGTACTTCATCGAGTTCTACTTTCCTCCCACTTACTTCTTTCGAGAGAAACTCTTTTTCCAGAAAGGATCCATTCTTGGCAACAAAGGTCTTGCCCTCGGATCTTAAGTAGAAGGTACACCCAATGGTTTCCTTAGGGTATCCTATGAAGATGCATTTTTCCGACTTGGGTTCGAGCTTTTCAGGTTGTAATTTCTTGACATAAGCATCGCATCCCCAAACTTTTAGAAACGACAGCTTAGGTTTCTTCCCAAACCATAATTCATATGGCGTCGTCTCAACGGATTTAGACGGTGCCCTATTTAAAGTGAATGTAGCTGTCTCTAGAGCGTATCCCCAAAATGATAGAGGTAAATCGGTAAGAGACATCATAGACCGCACCATATCCAATAGAGTGCGATTACGACGTTCGGACACACCGTTACGCTGAGGTGTTCCAGGGGGCGTGAGTTGTGAAACGATTCCACATTTCCTTAAGTGTGTACCAAATTCGTGACTTAAGTATTCTCCTCCACGATCTGATCGTAGGAACTTTATCTTTCGGTCACGTTGATTCTCTACCTCATTCTGAAATTCCTTGAACTTTTCAAAGGTCTCAGACTTGTGTTTCATCAAGTAAACATACCCATATCTACTCAAGTCATCAGTGAGAGTGAGAACATAACGATATCCTCCGCGGGCCTCAACACTCATTGGACCGCACACATCTGTATATATGATTTCCAATAAGTTGGTTGCTCGCTCCATTGTTCCGGAGAACGGAGTCTTGGTCATTTCGCCCATGAGGCATGGTTCGCATGTGTCAAATGATTCATAATTGAGAGACTCTAAAAGTCTATCAGCATGGAGCTTCTTCATGCGCTTGACACCAATGTGACCAAGGCGGCAGTGCCACAAGTATGTGGGACTATCGTTATCAACTTTACATCTTTTGGTATTCACGCTATGAGTATGTGTAACATTACGCTCGAGATTCATTAAGAATAAACCATTGACCATCGGGGCATGACCATAAAACATATCTCTCATATAAATAGAACAACCATTATTCTCGGATTTAAATGAATAGCCATCTCGTATTAAACGAGATCCAGATACAATGTTCATGTTCAAACTTGGCACTAAATAACAATTATTGAGGTTCATAACTAATCCCGTGGGTAAATGTAGAGGTAGCGTGCCGACGGCGATCACATCGACCTTGGAACCATTCCCGACGCGCATCGTCACCTTGTCCTTCACCAATCTCCGCTTATTCTGCAGCTCCTGCTGTGAGTTACAAATATGAGCAACGGCACCGGTATCAAATACCCAGGAGTTACTACGAGTACTGGTAAGGTACACATCAATTACATGTATATCAAATATACCTTTAGTGTTGCCGGCCTTCTTGTCCGCTAAGTATTTGGGGCAGTTCCGCTTCCAGTGACCCTTCCCCTTGCAATAAAAGCACTCAGTCTCAGGCTTGGGTCCATTCTTTGACTTCTTCCCGGCAGCTGTCTTACCGGGCGCGGCAACATCTTTGCTGTCCTTCTTGAAGTTCTTCTTACCCTTGCCCTTTTTAAACTTGGTGGTCTTATTGACCATCAACACTTGATGTTCTTTCTTGATTTCAACCTCTGCTGACTTTAGCATGGAAAATACTTCAGGAATGGTCTTCACCATCCCTTGCATATTGTAGTTCAACACAAAGCTCTTGTAGCTCGGTGGGAGCGACTGAAGGATTCTGTCAATGACCGCCTCGTCCAGGAGGTTGATCTCCAGCTGGGACAGGCGGTTGTGCAACCCAGACATTTTGAGTATATGCTCACTGACAGAACTGTTTTCCTCCATCTTACAACTATAGAACTTGTCGGAGACTTCATATCTCTCGACCCGGGCATGAGCTTGAAAAACCATTTTCAGCTCCTCGAACATCTCATATGCTCCGTGCTTCTCAAAACGCTTTTGGAGCCCCGGTTCTAAGCTGTAAAGCATGCCGCACTGAACGAGGGAGTAATCATCAGCACGTGACTGCCAAACGTTCATAACGTCTTGGTTCTCTGGGATGGGTGCTTCACCTAGCGGTTCATCTAGGACATATGCTTTCTTGGCTGCTATGAGGATGATCCGCAGGTTCCGGACCCAGTCCGAATAGTTGCTGCCATCATCTTTCAGCTTGGTTTTCTCTAGGAACGCGTTGAAGTTCATGTTGACATGAGAGTTGGCCATTTGATCTACAAGACATATTTTGCAAAAAGTTTTAGACTAAGTTCATGATAATTAAGTTCATCTAATCAAATTATTGAATGAACTCCCACTCAGATTTGACATCCCTCTAGTCATCTAAGTGTTACACGATCCGAGTCGACTAGGCCGTGTCCGATCATCACGTGAGACGGACTAGTCATCATCGGTGAACATCTCCATGTTGATCGTATCTTCCATATGACTCATGTTCAACCTTTCGGTCTCTTGTGTTCCGAGGCCATGTCTGTACATGCTAGGCTCGTCAAGTTAACCCTAAGTGTTCTGCATGTGTAAATCTGTCTTACACCCGTTGTATGTGAACGTAAGGATCTATCACACCCGATCATCACGTGGTGCTTTGAAACGACAAACTTTAGCAACGGTGCACAGTTAGGGGGAACACTTTCTTGAAATTATTATAAGGGATCATATTATTTACTACCGTCTTTCTAAGTAAACAAGATGCATAAACATAATAAACATCACATGCAATTATATAAAGTAGTGACATGATATGGCCAATATCATATAGCTCCTTCGATCTCCATCTTCGGGGCTCCATGATCATCTTCGTCACCGGCATGACACCATGATCTCCATCATCATGATCTCCATCATCGTGTTTTCATGAAGTTGTCACGCCAACGACTACTTCTACTTCTATGGCTAACGCGTTTAGCAATAAAGTAAAGTAATTTACATGGCGTTCTTCAATGAGACACAGGTCATACAAAAATAAAGACAACTCCTATGGCTCCTGCCAGTTGTCATACTCATCGACATGCAAGTCGTGATTCCTATTACAAGAACATGATCTCGTACATCACAATATATCAATCATCATTCATCACAACTTCTGGCCATATCACATCACATGACAATTGCTGCAAAAACAAGTTAGACGTCCTCTAATTGTTGTTGCATCTTTTACGTGGCTGCAATTGGGTTCTAGCAAGAATGTTTTCTTACCTACGATTAACCACAACGTGATTTTGTCAACTTCTATTTACCCTCCATAAGGACCCTTTGCGTCGAATCCGCTCCAACTAAAGTAGGAGAGACAGACACCTGCTAGCCACCTTATGCAACTAGTGCATGTCAGTCGGTGGAACCTGTCTCACGTAAGCGTACGTGTAAGGTCGGTCCGGGCCGCTTCATCCACAATACCGCTGAAGCAAGAAAAGACTAGTAGCGGCAAGCAAGTTGACAAGATCTACGCCCACAACAAAATTGTGTTCTACTCGTGCAATAGAGAACTACGCATAGACCTAGCTCATGATGCCACTGTTGGGGAACGTTGCAGAAAATAAAAAAATTTCCTACGGTTTCACCAAGATCCATCTATGAGTTCGTCTAAGCAACGAGTCATGGGAGAGAGATTGCATCTAGATACCACTTGTAGATCGCGTGCGGAAGCGTTCAAGGGAACGGGGATGATGGAGTCGTACTCGCCGTGATCCAAATCACCGATGACCAAGTGCTGAACGGACAGCACCTCCGCGTTCAACACACGTACGGAGCGGATGACGTCTCCTCCTTCTTGATCCAGCAAGGGGTAAGGAGAGGTTGAGGAAGATGTCTCCAGCAGCAGCACGATGGCGTGGTGTTGGTGGAGAACCAGCACTCCGGCAGGGCTTCGCCAAGCACGTGACGGAGGAGGAGAGGTGTAGGAGGGGAGAGGGAGGCGCCAAGATGCAAGGGTGCGGCTGCCCCCTCTCCCCCCCCTTTATATAGGCCCCCAGGGGGGGCGCCGACCCTGGGAGATCCAATCTCCCAAGGGGGCGGCGGCCAGGGGGTGGAGTAC
>NC_041385.1:718356817-718412721 GCF_002162155.2 Triticum dicoccoides
AGGGTTTCAACCCTAGGCGCAGGGGGTGGGCCTAAGGAGGACGCACCAGCCCACTATGGGCTGGTTCCCCTTCCCACTTCAGCCCATGGGGCCCTCCGGGATGGGTGGCCCCACCCGGTGGACCCCCGGGACCCTTCCGGTGGTCCCGGTACAATATCGGGTGACCCCGAAACTTTCCCGATGGCCGAAACAGCACTTCCTATATAGTTTTCTTTACCTCCGGACCATTCCGGAACTCCTCGTGACGTCCGGGATCTCATCCGGGACTCCTAAAAACTTTCGGTAATCACATACAAGTCTTCCTAATAACCCTAGCATCACCGAACCTTAAGTGTGTAGACCCTACGGGTTCGGGAGACATGCAGACATGACCGAGACGACTCTCCGGTCAATAACCAACAGCAGGATCTGGATACCCATGTTGGCTCCCACATGCTCCTCGATGATGTCATCGGATGAACCACGATGTCTAGGATTCAATCAACCCCGTATACAATTCCCTTTGTCAATCGGTACGTTACATGCCCGAGACTCGATCGTCGGTATCCCAATACCTCATTCAGTCTCGTTGCCGGCAAGTCACTTTACTCGTACCGTAATGCATGATCCCGTGACCAAACACTTGGTCACTTTGAGCTCATTATGATGATGCATTACCGAGTGGGCCCAGAGATACCTCTCCGTCATACGGAGTGACAAATCCCAGTCTCGATCCGTGTCAACCCAACAGACACTTTCGGAGATACCTATAGTGCACCTTTATAGTCACCCAGTTACGTTGTGATGTTTGGTACACCCAAAGCACTCTTATGGTATCCGGGAGTTACACGATCTCATGTTCTAAGGAAGAGATACTTGACATTGAAAAAGCTCTAGCAAAACGAACTACGCGATCTTGTGCTATGCTTAGGATTGGGTCTTGTCCATCACATCATTCTCCTAATGATGTGATCCCGTTGTCAATGACATCTAATGTCCATAGTCAGGAAACCATGACTATCTGTTGACTAATGAGCTAGTCAACTAGAGGCTTACTAGGGACGTATTTGGTCTAAGTATTCACACGTGTATTACGATTTCCGGATAATACAGTTATAGCATGAATAAAGACAATTATCATGAACAAGGAAATATAATAATAATCCTTTTATTATTGCCTCTAGGGCATATTTCCAACATGGCTATCGTCTACATATCATGCAGGCTATGTTGTACATGGTTGTAGTTGTGGTGAGAAATCTAAAAAAAGGTTTCTTGTCATCTCGCAAAATTAGGTGTCATGTGCTTTGGATCACTGCGAGGGTTAAACAGCAACAACTGAGTTGGCCTAGTCATTGGGGGAACATGCACGAAGACTACTCGGCTGCCATCTAAGTCAAGCCGTCTATGTTAATTAGGACATCTATCGACGGACCCCTTATCTACGAGTTTATCTTTAATTTGAGCTTTGTTCCTCGTCTAGTTTGTCCGTCGGGATGCATGTTGTCTCCTTTGGGCAGTGAGGTTATGATTTCTTGTCATGTGGAATTTTTCGTGTTGTATGTTATAATCCGGCACTTTAGATCAAAATGATGACAACTGCGCCTCCGGGCCACGTGCATGAAGACTTCTCGACAGTCACTGATGAGGTCAAGCCGGCTCCGGTAGACAAAACAAACTAGTACTACTGCACTATATAGGCAGGAGCCTCCGCGCTTGCTTGCTAGTGTTGCTCTCTTCACACTGTCTCGGCCTCTCCAGATCTAAACACGACAGCGGTGGCCACACTCTCTCTCTCTCTCTCTCTCCGCTCACCGCTGGTCACAGATCCAGCCGGATCCTCTCCGTTGGGGAAGGTGAGAAGGTGCAACGTCCACGTGGTCATCCTCGGCGACGGCTCTTACCCACTGCTGGCGCGTCCCGATCAGCCTGCTTTGTCGTTCTCTCCCAAGCACCGCTGGCGAGGGAGGGCCTCCGACCCCTTCTTCCTCGTTGCCACAGTGTGGGCAGATCCGGCCTCCCGCCGCCCACCTAGCGACATCCCGGCGACCATCAGGTATAACTTCCTTCAAAACCGGACTTGCTCTACTTCCCGAGCTCCTAATGTCGCTGCATTTGTATCTTTTACTATTTCTCGGGCCCCCTGGTAGATAGGATCGATCGGTTGTTCGAAAACCACCTAATTTTTTTACGTTTAAGAGGTAAAACTAGTTCATGCACTCAAATCTAGTACTACTTGGTTCAAACAAGGAAGAAAGGGGGTGGGGGTGGGGGAGGATTTGTTACCTAAATCTAGGACTTGGTCGAAAGAGGAAATAATGGGGGCGAAAAGTAGCAGAGACTGGCTATCCAACTGGTCTCTAGGTCTAATAGGGAAATAAAGGGAAACGCAGTATAAACTCAATATAAACCCGATCTATTGGTTGAAAAAGGAAAGAAAGTGGGGACTGGGGGACAAGTCAACAGAGTAGGTCCAACACTAGATTTGCTAGCCTCACACAGTATAAGGTGGCTATACCGAACAAAAATGGGACCAACCCAGATATCCTGTTCTGATGTTTGTTGCCCCGAGCCACTCTTATGTAATGCCACAAGTAAAATGTAGCAGTCACACTGTTAAAAGTAAGGACACGTTAAACCAATGTTGTTTTCAATGTAATGCCTCCAGTAATATGAATCAATGGCACTTCTTTACATGTCCTGCTAAAATTTCCCATTAAGATAAGTTGGTTCTTTTTGTTAGAAATGCAACTGTCCTGGTCTGCCTACTCTCCCATGCCCAAAGTAATGTTGTATTTAATGGTTGTCATAGTTAATCCTAATGCCCACACTAATATCTGGCAATGCCACTGCTTTAGAAATTGCTACTGTCCTTGTAGGATTGCCATTCAAATAAGGAACATGCTTCTTTTCATTTGATGCATGTTTCATCACTTGTTAGTCACCCTCCTTTCCACCTTTTTTGTGCAAACAGAGATATACATTTCACGCTCGATCTTAGTTGAACTGCACAAATGATATCCAAATTATAGTTGAGCATTCCAGGAGCTTCACAACCAACCTTGATGTTGCTCAATTTTATTGCAAGTAATGAAGAAGAAGCTCTGTGGGTTTCGTTTTCTGATGGAAATGGAACCGGGGCTAGAGCCCTTTTCTTAAAAAAATTGAAGAAGAAGTTGCTAGCTCACGGGACATTGCTTCATTTTAGGTGAACTGCACCAAAAGGTCCCACGAATTGAATCATCCATGTTGGTGACTGAAAGAGCCAGCTTCAGCATCCCAGTCTAAGCACCCCCGGCCTCCATCCTTGCAATGCACGGTACACCTCGTTTTCCACCTGCTAGACCCTAGTGTCACTGATAAAATGAAGTAATAATACAGTTAAAATAGAGAGAGTGTCATCTCTATCATTTCATTTCCAATGTAGATAAAGAAAGTGCTTTTCTTTGTTAATGTATGTTTCATCAACTAGTCCCATTGTTAATGTTTAAGCGTTTCTGCAAATTGGGGTGCTTAATTTTAGTTGATCTATACAAAAATAGAGATTTGAATGTCTCAAGGCGCCTCCTTGTACTACCATTGTACACTGATGTTCATCACTGGCAGAAGGTGTATCTGGGAGACTTGGGACAATGTCCAGTATGAGGCGTACCATATGAGGCATCACAGGGCCCATCTCGTCCTTGCAGCATGGCATACTATGATACTATCACAATATTTTCTTCTATTTATTTTGTGTGTTTCATCAACTAGTGCCACTATAATGTAATCACGCTTTTTCATTATCTGTGCAAACAGGGTTATTCAGGTGCATTTTGGTGGAACTGCACAAATGTACGTATGGAACCGGCATATATGTAGAGTGCGAGGTGTGCCAAGTAAAAATTACCGACACCAACCATGCTGCATGCACGCATTGGCATCCACCACCACCAGTGGATGTGTGGCGCTCTTTGTGGATGGATCTTTCTCGGCAGCAAATCCTCTAACCAAATACTAGTAGCTTATATTGGCAGTTTTCTAGGGAGTACTCTTTTCTAAAAGAAGCACCAATCTATTTTTCTTTATTTGTACACTGTGTCACAACTTTGACCCAAAGGTCCAGAGCTATTTTAGGGTGATTGGCATAGTACTCGGAGACTGATTGTAAGCATGATTTTCATTAGCTGACACACTGATTATAAGCATGAGCAGGTGGAAGATTAGGTTAGTGCGAAGCTTACCTTAAACCCTACCGTCGCCGTTGAAACGAGGCGAGCATCGAGGGAACCATGGAGAACGGCGGGGAAGCGACGTCGCGCCATCCGCCCTCCTGTTGCGGTGGGAGAAAGAATACTCCTGTGGCTCCGGCTGGCTCTGCACCCTCACAAACAGCACACCATACCCGATCGATTCGTTATCCTCTGGGTGCTCGACCTTCGACCTGTACGCCCACCACCTCCGCCTGACCGTCACCTCGGGCGAATCTGTCTACTCCATCGCCCAGAGGAGATACTCGATGAACTCGGAGGACTGCGGCATGACTACCACCAAGGAGTACATGTACATCGCCGCCCTCATCGCCGCCATCTCGCTCTTTCGCATACATTGCCACATGGCCCGCACCGTCCTCGAAATCTCCCACTCATTGTCAAACCAAGTAAGGATCTCCTTCAACCTGGCTAACTTTGCCTGGTCGCCGCCGGCGATCTGCCTGATTTGCTGCTGCATCCTCTCCATAGATGTCCTTCTGAGTGGTCTGGTGCTAGCTTTGGAAGATGGGAGGAGAGACGATGGTCTTGCAATAGAGAAGAGGGAGAGGCGAGACGGTGGTTTCAGAATGGAGATGATGGAGAGGAGAGGAGTTGGTTTTGCAATGGAGAATATCGGAAGAGGGAGAGGCGAGACGGTGGTTTTGGAATGGAGATGATGGAGAGGAGAGGAGGTGGTTTTGCAATGGAGAAGATTAGAAGAGGGAGAGGCGAGACGGTGGTTTTGCAATGGAGAAGATCAGAAGAGGGAGAGGTGAGACGGTGGTTTTGGAATGGAGATGATGGAGAGGAGAGGAGGTGGTTTTGCAATGGAGAAGAGGGAGAGGAGCGTGTGTCAGCGATTTAGGATTGGACGAGAGGGCCGGCGCGCTGTGACTGGATCAAAATCAAAATCAATTTACCCTTCAATTAAGAAAGCGACCCCACATTAACTAGTCTCCCTTTTATTCTGGGTCATAATTCACCATGATTTTCGCACATAAAATATATGTTATACGTTGCAAAAATAATATAATTTGAAAGTACATTCAGATATGAACCAAACGATACAATTTTTGGTGACATGCATTCACATTTTTCTTATCAAATACAATACGTGGTCAAACTTTGACCCAAAATACGCAAAACAACAAAAAAATACTTCCATGACCAGCGCCGCTCTTCCGCTCTTCTCCTCTTAAACCACCGCCACTCCTCTCCTATTCCAATCTAAATCCAGCGCCGCTCCTCTCCTCTTCCATTTCAAAACCACCGCCCCTACTCTCCTATTCCATCCAAAACTAGCGTCGCTCCTCTCCCGTTCTAATCCAAAACCAGCGTTGCTCCTCTCCTCTTCCATTCAAAAACCACCGCCGGCGGGTGAAGGTGCTGTGGAGAAGTAGATCGATGGAGGAGTACAACCGATACATGAGGATCGCAGATGGCGACCCTATGAAGCTAGCTAGGATGTTGGAGATACAGTCTTGGTTTGACAACAAGGACCAACTAGCGGCGACGGCGACATCCATGGCCAAATATCCGCAACAGAGTGAAAAGGCGGCGATACTCCCGGAGGGAGTCGCGCCGGAGTACATAGAGCTGCTCCTTTGGGCCATGGAGCAAATAGATTCACGAATCCGATTGTGAGGGAGCGGTGGCGGGAGTATCGATCCCAGATGGAGCATCCACCAGAGATTGAAGGATCGAGCATATACAGGGTGCCGTTTGTGAGGGTGTCCTGCCAGAGCGAGCCGGTGGAGTCTTCGTCGACCGAACCCAACTGCCAGAGGAGAAAAGCAGTTGGCCCGACGACGCTTCCCCACCATCGTCTCCCTCGTCGTTCACATCGTCTCACGGGGCGGCTGTCTGCCGCCGAGGAATAGGAGGGGACTGCCCCCCCCCCCAGCCCAATAGTCGGGCAGGTTGTGAATTGTCAAGAGGAGCTTAGGGTTGTCAGTATTTGCAGGTTGTGAATTGTGTTTTGTGTTGTGTATTTTGAGAGTACTTTCAGATATGAATGTCTTTTGAATTTCAGATTTGCAGTATTGAGCATATGAAGTATTTTATGAATTCTAGAGATCTATTGTTAGCACTTTAAGAAATGTAGTTTCATAGGAGTATAAAAGTGCAAACAATGTGATTCTCAGAGAAGAAACTGCAAGTTTTAGTTTCAGATAAGAAACTGCAAGTTTCAGTTTCAGATAAGAAACTGCAAGTTTCAGTTTCAGATAAGAAACTGCAACTTTCGAGGCAGAGCATTTATATTAACATGGCCTTTTCAAACATGGTTAACATCATGTTGGAAGTTTTATTCATGGTCGAAAATGGAACTACCAGCCAGTTAACATCATGCTGATCAACATTCATGCATAGCACATCTTCATATGATGCACAGTCAAAATGCCCACACAATGTCGAGTGTGCGAAGCATAGAGAAAACGAGGGACGAAGTTTTGGCCAGTGTTGGACGTGGTTTTGGGCTGCCCCGTCTATGCTTTCATTTTTAACATGCGCAGCCCACGACCCCGGATGGGAGGTCCATAGGCCTGTTTGTATTTTCTTGAGGGCCATCATGTATCGACCGGCCTATGGACCTTCCATCCGAGCTTTTATTTTTCCTGAATATCGGCAGCCCAATTTATGTATTTTTTTGAAGAAACACAGAGGTCTGTTCTATTTTTCTATATAAGAATAGGAATGCCAGGTCCAACTTATGTTTCCCTTATAACTATATTATATATATTTAAATTATTTTATATGTTATTATATATTATATTTTTGCCATCATATATTTAACAGATACTTACAAATGTAAGAAAACAATGTCCCACATCTTATTAACTCATAAAAATAATTTCTTAACAATAAAATCCTAGATTGTTTTGGCACGAAAATCCTAGTGATTGTGTACAAAAGCTTGGTAAGATTTAAGGACGAATGTAATAATATCACTTATTATTTAAATATATTTATAACAAAATGCTCAACCCCTTTTTATTTTTGATAACATTGCTGGCCCAACCCAACATTATAATTAGAATCAGCCCAGCAAAATCGTGTATTTCGAGAAAGTGCAAATGGCCTGTAATTTTTTAGGAAATAAAATAAATGGGCCGCATGGACACTACATAATTTGTTCACCCAGCCCAGCTAATGGCTGTAATTCAAAAAAAAGATCAAATTGACTGTAAATTCTATTGCGCAAAAAAAGACTGTAAATTCTGAAAAAATGGGTTGAATACGTGCCACATTTTTGGAGGCTGAAATGTGGGCCAATAGGTCAAAGCCAACGCAAGTCGTTGTCAATTTAGTCAACAAATGATTCTGACATGTTAGCCGTTGGATTTACATCCAACGACCCGCATCCATCTTCAATCTCTCGTCTTCTTCCTCCAGCACCGCTGGGACCACCTCCCTCCTCCTGCTGCTAGCAGCTCTGCTTAGCACGCTTCGCTATGAAGCGCTACGACACCGTTGGCCAGGCCATCCCTCCACCCCTCCACACCTCCTATTCTTCTCCACCGACTACCGAACCACACCGCACTAGAACCAGTTAACCCTCGTACACCTCTCCGTCTGCGACTCTACTCCCGCATCTTCCCATCTGCGGCTCGTTGCTGTCCGGGGCCTCGCCTTTGTCCACAACCTTAGATGCGCTCGGCGTGGCATGGTCAACGTGGTCTACGAACGACACCATCGGAAGTAGACTGTGCGTGGAGAGGCTGACAGCTGGGTCCACGGCCGCACACAAGGAAATGCCTCCATATTACACGCAAAATAATGATTCCTCCACCTGATATCTGGGACCCACCGGAAGGGCCTCTGTATTTCACGAAAAAAATGTGCCCCCCGCTGACAGGTCGGACCCACCAGCTATCTTCGCATGCAAGGAAGTGCCTCCTTATTACTCACAAAAAAATGAATACTCCCCCTGCCAGCTGGAACCCAGCATAGTGGGAGGCTGACTTGTGGGCCTAGCAAGTTGGCGGGGACGGAGGGCTTTGTCAACTTAGTAAATATGAACGATTCTAGCTCCTGTTAATGTACTATGTTCATCCAACGGCCGTAGTGCTTCTTCAACCTCTGGTCTTCTTGCTCCAGCCGCCCAAACCAGCGCCGGTCGTGCCGCGTGCTCCTGCCTCCTGCGGCCGGCTGTGATGCCGCGGAGGCCTCACCGCCCCCTACTACTCCCACCGCTGGCGAGGCCATCCATCTACTCACCCACACCCCCTGTTATTCTACGGCGACAACAGCCTCACACCGCAGCTAAACCAGTGAACCCTCGTACTCCTCTTCGCGTGGGCATCCACTGCTGCGTCTTCCCCGGCTCCGTGTCGTCCCCTTCCTAGGCCTCACCGTCGTCCACCGCCGTGGAGCTCTTGGCGCGGCGTGGTCAATGTGGTCAACGACTGAATTCCTTCGGAAGAGTATTGTACATGGAGAGGCTGACAGCTGGGTCCACGGCAGCCGCAAAGAAGTGCCTCCTTATTACGTGGAAAATAATGGTTCCTCCACCTGACAGCAGGGACCCATCGGACGGGCCACCGTATTTCGCAAAAAAAATGTTTCCCCCCTGACTGTTGGGACCTACCAGCTACATCTTCACACGCAAGGAACTGCGTCCATATTATGGGCAAATAAATGATTCGCCCCTGACTGCTAGGACCCACCAGCTACATCTTCGCACGCAAGGAAGTGTGTCAGGGCAAAAAAACCAATTCGCCCCCCTGACTGCTGGGACCCACCAGCTACATCTTCGCACGCAAGGAAGTGTGTCCGGGCAAAAAAACGATTCACCCCCCTAACTGCTGGGACCCACCAGCTACATCTTCGCACGCAAAGGAAGTGCGTCCAAGCAAAAAAAACGATTCGCCCCCCTGACTGCTGGGACCCACCAGCTACATTTTCGCACGCAAGGAAGTGCCTGACAGTCGGGACCCACCTGGTCGAAGCGTACGTAGCGTTGTCATTCTGGTCGCAAACGTGTACGTACATATATACTGATCGATGTAGAGGTGCGCATGTAGCATGTACACGTACGTACAACGGCCAGTCTGCAAGAAAGAAAATACGGCCACGTATGTGTACATACGGGCGGGGTCTCGAACTCCTACTCGCGCATACGTACGGCCAGGGCTCGTGTACATGGTTGGGTCGGAACGGAGAAACAGCGTCATCATCGTGTTCATGGGGAGGCAACGGAATGCGTCGTGTTCATGGGGAGGCAACAGAATGTGTCGTGTTCATGGGGAGGCAACGGAATGCGTTGTGTTCATCGGGAGGCAACGGAACGTGTGGGAGCCAATCGGCTGGGTCGGAACGGAATGCGTCGTCGTGTTCATCAGGAGGGCTTGGATGGAACAGGCGACGGAAGCGAGGCCTGGCGTACAGCACAACGGAGTAAACGTCCTTGTGTTCGACCGGCCACGATCAAAACGGGATCTTGTTCATCGGGAGGGGTGTGGCGTACCACAAAACGGACGAAACGGACCTCCTACGGTCGAAACGGGGGTCCTGTTGATCGGGAGGGGTGTGGCGTACCGCAAAACAGACAAAACGGACCTCCTACGATCGAAATGGGGGTCATGTTGATCGGGAGGGGTGTGGCGTACCGCAAAACGGACGAAACAGACTCGTGTTGGAGCGCTACGGTCGAAACGGGGGTCCTGTTCATCGGGAGGGGTGTGGCGTACCGCAAAACGGGACTCCACGGGATAATATTCATCTCCACCGTCGACCTCCTCCAGCCTCCACGGGCTACCGTCGACCTCCTGCAGCCTCCATGAGCTCCTGTTCATCCAGCCTCCACCGCGCGCTACTCCACCGGCTACTGTTCAACCACCCCTCCACGGGCACCCCTCCACCGTCTACTGTTCATCCAGCCCTCCACACCATGGGGTCCTGTTCATCCAGAGGCAACGCCATCGCTCACTGTTCATCCAAACCCCCTGCAACGCTCACTGTTCATCCAATCGACCGGCTTCAGTTAGCAGCAGTAGCGAAGGAATCGCTCGATCGGGTCCAGTTAACAGCCATCGATCGATCGCTCGGGTTCAGTAACGAGTAGCCTGCAGTGCAATCGCTCGGGTTCAGTTAGAGCCCAACGCCTCACTCGGGTTCAGTTAGAGACAACGCCTCGCACACACATGCGTACGTGTATGAGAGAAACGCGCATCGCTCGGCCCTCGACCTCCCACCGTAACCGGGAACTCGCCGAAATTTTCCTCGCCCTCGCTTCTACTATGGTTTTTTCCGTCATGGACGGACCAAAGAATGTCATGCAGCTGCGTCTCCGGCCCGCCCAGGATGAAAAGCCCATTTTCTGTCACGATTTTTTGTCATAGAAGTGGGAGCCCACCACATCTATGATGATACCGGGTTTTGTCACAATTATCGTCATAGAAGCGTCATATGTATGATAGAAAAAAAATCGTTCGGCCCAAAATGTCACGGGTGTGTCTTTTTTGTAGTGAGTATTAAGTTCATAAGAACAGAGTAACGCATTAAGAAAGATGACATGATGTAGAGGGATAAACTCATGTAATATGATATAAACCCCATCTTTTTATCCTCGATGGCAACAATACAATATGTGCCTTGCTGCCCCTGCTGTCACTGGGAAAGGACATCGCAAGATTGAACCCAAAGCTAAGCACTTCTCCCATTGCAAGAAAGATCAATCTAGTAGGCCAAACCAAACTGATAATTTGAAGAGACTTGCAAAGATAACTCAATCATACATAAAAGAATTCAGAGGAGATTCAAATATTTCTCATAGATAAACTTGATCATAAACCCACAATTCATCAGATCTCGACAAACGCACTGCAAAAAGAGTTACATCTAATACATCTCCAAGAAGATCGAGGAGAAAATGGTATTGAGATCCAAAAAGAGAGAAGAAGCCATCTAGCTAATAACTATGGACCGGAAGGTTTGCGGTAAACTACTCACAACTCATCGAAGGGGCTATGGTGTTTATGTAGAAGTCCTCCGTGGTCGATTCCCCCTCCGACGGAGCACCGGCGAGGGCTCCAAGATGGGATCTCACGGATACAGAAGGTTACGGCGGTAGAAATTGTTTTTTGTTGGCTCCCTGGATGTTCTCGGGGTACGTGGGTATATATAGGAGGAAGAAGTAGGTCGGTGGCCGCCCGAGGGGCCCACGAGATAGGGGGCGCGCCCTGTCGGGGTGGGCGCACCCTCCACCCTCGTGGCCGCCTCGGCTACTTCTTGACTTACACCCCAAGTCCTCTGGATCACGTTCGTTCCAAAAGTCATGCTCCCGAAGGTTTCATTTCGTTTGGACACTGTTTGATATTCCTTTTCTTCGAAATACTGAAATAGGCAAAAAAACAGCAATACGGGCTGGGCCTCCGGTTAGTAGGTTAGTCCCAAAAATGATATAAATGTGTAAAGTAAAGCCCATAAACATCCAAAACGGGTAATATAATTGCATGGAACAATCAAAAATTATAGATACGTTGGAGATGTATCAAGCATCCCCAAGCTTAATTCCTGCTCGTCCTCGAGTAGGTAAATGATAAAAACAGAATTTTTTATGTGGAATGCTACCTAGCATATTTCTCAATGTAATTTTCTTTACTGTGGCATGAATGTTCAGATCCAAATGATTCAAAATAAAAGTTCATATTGACATAAGAAATAGTAATACTTCAAGCATACTAATCAAAGCAATCATGTCTTTTCAAAATAACATGGCTAAAGAAAGTTCATCCCTACAAAATCATATAGTTAGGCTATGCTTCATTTTCGTCACACAAAATGCTCCCAAATTCTACACCCCCGATGACAAGCCAAGCAATTGTTTCGTACTTAAATAATCTCAAACTTTTTCAACTTTCATGCAATACATGAGCGTGAGCCATGGATATAGCACTATGGGTGGAATAGAATATGATGATGGGGATTGTGTGGAGAAGACAAAAAAGGAGAAAGTCTCACATTGACAAGGATAATAAACGGGCTATGGAGATGCCCATCAATTCATGTCAACATGAGGAGTAGGGATTGCCATGCAATGGATGCACTAGAGCTATAAATAAATGAAATCTCAACAAAAGAAAACTAGTGGGTGTGCATCCAACTCGCTTGCTCATGAAGACCTAGGGCATTTTGAGGAAGCCCATCGTAGGAATATACAAGCCAAGTTCTATAATGAAAAATTCCCACTAGTATATTAAAGTGACAACATATGAGACTCTCTATATGAAGAACATGGTGCTACTTTGAAGCACAAGTGTGGAAAAGAGATAGTAACATTGCCCCCTTTTATTTTTTTTATTTTTTTCTTTTTCTTCTTTTTTTCTTTTTTTGGGCCTTTCTTTTTTTTGGCCTTTCTTCCTTTTTTTCTTTTTTTTCTTTGGCCTTTCTCTTTTTTTGGCCTTTCTTTTTTTTTCTTTTTGGGGACAATGCTCTAATAATGATGATCATCACACTTTTATGGATTTACAACTCTTGAATTACAACTGAAAACTAGAACAAGATATGACTCTATATGAATGCCTCCAGCGGTGTACCGGGATGGACAATGAATCAAGAGTGACATGTATGAAAAATTATGCAAAGTGGCATTGCCACAAATACGGTGTCAACTACATGATCATGCCATGGCAATATGACAATAGTAATGTGTGTCATGATGATAAACTGAACGGTGGAAAGTTGCATGGCAATATATCTCGGAATGGCTATGGAAATGACATAATAGGTAGGTATGGTGGCTGTTTTGAGGAAGATATAAGGAGGTTTATGTGTGATAGAGCGTATCATATCACGGGGTTTGGACGCACCGGTGAAGTTTGCACCAACTCTCAAGGTGAGAAAGGGCAATGCACGGTAACGAAGAGCCTAGCAATGATGGAAAGGTAAAAGTGCGTATAATCCATGGACTCAACATTAGTCAAAAGAACTCATATACTTATTGAAAAAATCTATAAGTCATCAAAAACCAAGCACTACACGCATGCTCCTAGGGGGATAGATTGGTAGGAAAATACCATCGCTCGTCCCCGACCGCCACTCATAAGGATGCACAATCCAAGGACACCTCATGTTTCAAATTTGTTACACAACTTTAACCATACGTGCATGCTACTGTACTTGCTAACTTCAACACAAGCATTCTTTAAATTCATAATCACCCAACTAGCATGACTTTAATATCACTACCTCCATATCTCAAAACAATTATCAAGTATCAAATTGATCATAGCATCCAATTCACTTCCTATGATAGTTTTATTATACCCAACTTGGATGCCCACCATTCTAGGACCAATTTTATAACCATAACAAATACCATGCTGTTATAAGATACTCTCAAAATAAGTGAAGCATGAGAGACTAGCAATTTCTACAAAATTAAGCCACCGCCGTGCTCTAAAAGATATAAGTGAAGCACTAGAGCAAAAACTATCTAGCTCAAAAGATATAAGTGGAGCACATAGAGTATTCTAATAAACTCCAATCAAGTGGGCTTCTCCCAAAAGGTGTGTACAGCAAGGATGATTTTGGAAAACTAAAAAGCAATACTAATATCATACAAGATGCTCCAAGCAAAACACATATCATGTGGCAAATAAAAATATAGCTCCAAGTAAAGTTACCAATGAACGAAGACGAAAGAGGGGATGCCTTCCGGGGGCATCCCCAAGATTAGGCTTTTGGCTATTCTTGAATATCTTGGGGTGCCATGGGCATCCCCAAGCTTAGGCTTTTGCCACTCCTTATTCCATAGTCCATCAAATCTTTACCCAAAACTTGAAAACTTCACAACACAAAACTCAATAGGAAATCTCATAAGCTCCGTTAGTGAAAGAAAGCAAAACCACCACATAAGGTACTGTAATGAACTCATTCTTTATTTAGATTGGTGTTAAACCTACTGTATTTCAAGTTCTCTATGGTTCATACCACTTAATACTAGCCATAGATGCATCAAAATAAGCAAACAACACACCAAAAACAGAATCTGTCAAAAACAGAACAGTTTGTAACAATCTGTATCCCACGAATACTTCTGGAACTCTAAAAATCCTATAAAAGTCCCGGGAAATTTGTCTATTGATCTACAGAAAAATGAATCAACGCAAAAGCATGTTTCTGTGATTTAACAAAACTAATTCCGTGCATGCAAAGTTTCTGTTTTTCAGCAGAATCAAATTAACTATCACCATAGGTTATTCTATAGGTTCTACTTGGCACAAACACTAACTAAAACATAAAAACACATCTAAACACAAGGTAGATGCAAAATTTATTACTAAACAGAAACAAAAACAAAAAACACAAATAAAATTGGGTTGCCTCCCAACTAGCGCTATCGTTTAACGCCCCTAGCTAGGCATAAAAGCGAGGATAGATCTAAGTAGTGCCATCTTTGGCACTTATTTCCTCAATAGAGCACTTATAATCTTTAGGGGTTGATCCCTTTTTAGCGATGATTAAACCCTTAGGCAAGAATTCAAGAAATTCATTTGTAGCAAAAGGTTCCTTAATGATAGAAAGACAGTTGGGATGAACACTTATTGATTTGAGATCCACATTTCCCTTACTAGAAGATTCACCCTTATTTTTAGGAACACAGATAAATTTGGCAGTTTTGGTAGGAGGATTTGGAGTGTTTTTCATGGAAGAAAATGCCGACCCTAAGTTGGTAATGATATCCTCAAGTTTACCGATTCTCGTAGAGTCTAGATCTATTCTTTCATTAACTATAGGTTTTTTCTCTTTAAAAAATTCAAAGTAACTCCAACCCTAGATCCATATTGGGTAATTTGATTATGAATCTTTTTATCCAAATTTTCAATCAACTCAACAGTGGCAACTTTATTTTCGATAATTTCAAGCCTTTGCATCACATGTTCCAAAGTTAAAACAGTTCCATTAACCAAAAGAGGTGGTGGGCCAAACAAATCTAACATAGCATTATAAGAATCAAACATATGGCTACTCAAGAAATCCCCTCCGGTAATGGTATCAAGAATGCATATATTCCAAGGAGTAATGCCTACATAAAAATTGCGAAGAAGAACGGAAGTAGAAAGCTTCCTAGTAGATTTATTTTGAGCATTGCAAATTCTATGCCAGGCATCTTTTAAATTCTCTCCCTCCCTTTGCTTAAAGTTAAGAATTTCATGTTCGGGAGTAATAATAAGGATAGGAGGACTAGCCACTACGACAAGGTAAACGATCTAACACACGAGCAAACAAAAAGGCAAACAAAAGAGAGAGAGGAGATTGGGAAAGAGAGGGCAAATAAAACGGCAAGGGTGAAGTGGGGGGGAGGAAAACGAGAGGCAAATGGAAAATAATGTAATTGCGAGGGAGATGAGTTTGTGATGGGTACTTGGTATGTCTTGACTTGAGTGAAGACCTCCCCGGCAACGGCGCCAGAAATCCTTCTTGCTACGTCTTGAGCTTGTGTTGGTTTTCCTTGAAGAGGAAAGGGTGATGCAGCAATAGTAGCGTAAGTATTTCCCTCAGTTTTTGAGAACCAAGGTATCAATCCAGTAGGAGGCTCCTCAAAAGTCCCATGCACCTACACAAACAAACAAAGAACTCGCAACCAACGCAATAAAGGGGTTGTCAATCCCTTCACGGCCACTTGCGAAAGTGAGATATGATAGAGATAGTATGATAAGATAAATATATTTTTGGTATTTTATAATATAGATTGGAAAAGTAAAGATGCAAATAAAAGTAGATTGAAAGCTTATATGATAAAAGATAGACCCGGGGGCCATATGATTCACTAGTGGCTTCTCTCAAGATAGCATAAGTATTACGGTGGGTGAACAAATTACTGTCGAGCAATTGATAGAAAAGCAAATAATTATGAGATTATCTAGGCATGATCATGTATATAGGCATCACGTCCGTGACAAGTAGACCGACTCTTTCCTGCATCTACTACTATTACTCCACACATCAACCGCTATCCAGCATGCATCTAGAGTATTAAGTTCATAAGAACAGAGTAACACATTAAGAAAGTTTGACATGATGTAGAGGGATAAACTCATGCAATATGATATAAACCCCATCTTTTTATCCTCGATGGCAACAATACAATACGTGCCTTGCTGCCCCTGCTGTCACTGGGAAAGGACACCGCAAGATTGAACCCAAAGCTAAGCACTTCTCCATTGCAATAAAGATCAATCTAGTAGGCCAAACTAAACTGATAATTCGAAGAGACTTGCAAAGATAACTCAATCATACATAAAAGAATTCAGAGGAGATTCAAATATTTATCATAGATAAACTTGATCATAAACCCACATTTCATCGGATCTCGAGAAACGCACCGCAAAAAGAGTTAGGTTCAATAGATCTCCAAGAAGATCGAGGAGAACATGGTATTGAGATCCAAAAAGAGAGAAGAAGCCATCTAGATAATAACTATGGACCCGAAGGTCTGTGGTAAACTACTGACAACTCATAGGAGGGGCTATGGTGTTGATGTAGAAGCCCTCCATGGTCGATTCCCCCTCCGGCGGAGCGCCGGTGAAGGCTCCAAGATGGGATCTCACAGATACAGAAGGTTATGGCGGTGGAAATTGTTTTTCGTTGGCTCCCTGGATGTTCTCGGGGTACGTGGGTATATATAGGAGGAAGAAGTAGGTCGGTGGTCGCCCGAGGGGCCCACGATATAGGGGGCGCACCCTGTAGTGGTGGGCGCGCCCTCCACCCTCGTGGCCGCCTCGGCTACTTCTTGACTTGCACTCCAAGTCCTCTGGATCACGTTCGTTCCAAAAAATCATGCTCCCGAAGGTTTCATTCTGTTTTGACTCCGTTTGATATTCCTTTTCTTTGAAATACTGAAATAGGCAAAAAAACATCAATATAGGTTGGGCCTCCGGTTAGTAGGTTAGTCCCAAAAATGATATAAATGTGTAAAGTAAAGCCCATAAACATCGAAAACGGGTAATATAATAGCATGGAACAATCAAAAATTATAGATACGTTGGAGACGTATCACTACCCCATTGTGAAGTGGATGCCACCTTCCATGCACGACACGGAAGGCCTGCCGTTTATGAAGCATGGTTGTGTCTTCAGTGCGCACCACCGGATGAACGACATGCTGGGACACACTATCCCTGATTTATGCCGCTTCATCTTGGATGAGTCTCCATCGTGTGGAGCCGGACTATAAAGCTGCAACAATGATTCCCGTTGCCCACCGCTATGGATTGTGCCATCCATGAAGAACACCTGGGACTGGAACCTGGAGGAGGACATGTAGCCCATCTATAACGTGTAAGTGGTGTACGGTAAATTGTGAACGGCAGCGCTGTGGATATATGTAGACTAGTCGTGCACAAATTTATCACATGAATTGGAGATGAACTTGTGTGGCATACTGGCAGTTGTCCTTTAGAATTTATTACTAGTAAATGTGTTATGTGTACGTGCATGTGTGGTTGTTGCACTGGCTCCAACACGCTCTTTGAGAAAAAAAGGTGGCACAGCTTTGGATATACATGACGTGGCGACATCATACAGTAGCATCATTCGCTATACCTGTAGTACACTCCTACTAGGATGACAACTCCTATAAAACCTTGCGCTTGGCTCTTTGCCTCTTCGGGAGGTTCAACAGTTTGTACTCGTGTGAACCTTGCACTTGGCTCTTCACCTCTTCGGAAGGTCCAACAATGATGATACTACAGTACAATATGCTTCTGGCAATCTGACACCGATTGAACTGCTGCACGTCCACCACGAGGGCGAGGGCGAGGGAGAGGGAGAGGGAGAGGGCGCTGTAGTCAAAACCCTCTCCTCGTCCTGTGAACCACCGCGCGCGTGGGCAAGGGAGAGGCGTAGTAAGCAAGCTTCTCCTCGTTCGGCAATTTGACGGGACACATCAACGCAATACTAGTACTAGTCCATACTGCGTCCTTTCCAGTTAATATGGCTTAATTTGAAACAAGAAAAATACACTATGGTTATGTAACAATACGCTCTTTACGGTCACTATATATAGTTTTGCGGTGATTATACGATCACTAGCTCATCGTAGAGCACCGTATTGCATCCTACTAACTGGCCACATAGTCGACGTGGCACTTTGTTGACTGGTTAAATTGTCACCTAGTTTATGGGTCCTACCTGTCAGTTGGCAGAGCAAAGAAATCAGTTAAACAAAACTTTACGCAGGCGCAACAGGAGTCCAACCCTTGCCCGCGAACCACCCTGGCTGTGTATGTGAGTGCATGCATGTGTACTCCCTCGGTCTTCCAACAAAGAGTGTACATCGGCTAAAAAACTAAGAGTGTAGTACATCTACACTTCCAATGCATTTATCCTTTAATCTAAATCTATATTGATTGACTAATGCACCAACTTGTGCTCTAGGTATAGGCTACATGTCTATCCTTAATTACAGCATGCAACGGCCTTCATTTAATCTTCTTCTCTCAATGGTCGCATGCACACATAAGTCTGCTACTTTTGGGCGTTAATTATGCCCTGGTCAATGTGTAAATCTCTAAATGTACAGTCTTTCACGGACATAGGGAGTAGGTTGAGCACTTGAGCGTGAGCGTGTGTGTTGCGTCATGTGCTGTGTGCCACATGGGTGCGCGAGTGTTGCGTGCGTCCATGTGTACGTGTGAGTGTTGCATGTTGCATGCATGCATGCATGCATGCATGGGGCTTACTCCCTCCCATTGACATGTTCATATTTCAAGCTTCCTCTGTTCCCTCCATATGGTGATACTCCCTTTGTTCCCAAATACGGAGTAAAAGCCTCCCTCTGTTCCCAAATACAGAGTATTTGTCTTTCTAGAGATTTCAACAAGTGACTACGTACGGAGCAAAATGAGTGAAGTGAGCGTAGAGGCATAGGGATACTGTAGAAAGGAAGTCTTTGCGATCCATTATTTCCCCATCTCGGTCAAAGAGAACTATTCAACTAGTATTTGCAGTGAAGTGACAATACACGTTGCAGCAAATGGGACACTTAATTAATAAGCTGAATCAGCATGTTGGTGTTACTAAGTCAGCCTTACCCAGTACTGCCATCTTGTTTGCCAGTAGGGCACGCTTCCGCAAATACGCCTACGCACCTCTGTCCTCCATTAACTGACATATGGGCCCTCTTGTGGTAGACCGACATGTCATCGGTGTAACTATTTACACTCCGAAGGACGGTATATCCTGGTAGTAGTACTAGTAGAATTGAGATTTAATGCACTTTCTTCCCTATCTTCCACTCTTCTTCCTCCTCTCTTCTTCTTCTCCTCTCTTCCCCATCGTCGGCCGCACACCATTTACCCCCGCTCACTGCTCGCCCGCCCGCGCCATCTTCCTTGGTAGCTCGCGCGTACCATATCCCCCCGCTCACTGCTCGGCTACACGAGGAGAAGCTTCTTCACTCGCCCGCCCGAATCCACTTCACTGTTGGCTCGCAGGCACTGAAAACCCCAATGGCAGAACCGACTGACACACAGAGCCGCGATTGGAATTCCCTCCCCGATGTTCTCTTGGAGCAGATCTGTAATCATATGGACCTACTCAGCACCGTCAGTCTGACCGCATGCTCGGTGTCTTTGTACCGTCTACTCGTCTGCAACCGGCCGGCTCTTTTCAAGACACCCTGCTTGCTGATGCCCAATCCTCCCAGGTGGCCCAGACACCGACTTGACGATCCTACGGAGGTTTCCATGGTGCCCCTCGACATGCTACCACTACCCTTCCACCTGTCCTTCATGCGCGGCCACTATTGGGCGGGCATGAAGACTAATTGGATCGTCCTCATCCACCAATCCGGTAGTCCATGGCGTATCATGGATATCTACACCCAGTGAGAGATCACCCTTCCATCGTTGGATACCGCCGCCATCGAGCCTCGCGGCCCGCCGGACACTCCTGCCTACTACGCACGAGACGCGTCAAGCTTTTGGCTCGACCTCTGTTTGCTGAAAGTTGTAATCTGTGAAGTGCCCACACCATCAGAAGACTACATGGATTACAAGATCATTGCCTTGTTCAACATGGGATTAGTCTATCTGGAATCCGGTCGCCATACATGGTTATGGCTCATCGACAATCCTGTTGAGGCAACATTTATGTCTGATGCTATAGTGCATGATGGCATCGTTTACGTGGTCGACGCACAGATTGGCTGCCTATACTTGGAATCTATCGTCGCATAATTGTTCTATCTCATCTCATTTTTACCTTATGAATACGACTGCATGTTCATTGTTACAAATTTAGAATATATAGTATGTCTATAACCACATCATTGCTATATGTTCCTCTCATTTCCTAGATTTTTATGACCACACATGTTATTGTTAGAGTTGATATGAGAACAATTGGCATGTAATGATTGTTAGAATAGATATTATGAGCATAACATCATGATTGCTATATGTTACTCTCATTTCCAAGATTTTTATAACAACACATGTTATTGCTTAGAGTTGATATGAGAACCGTAGTAGTAAGTGCTATGGTAGAATATGAGTAGGCTCTGTCATAGTTGTTTTCCTCTCATTGTTACATGATGTTTGAACATGACATATTGCTAGAATATGAAAGCCATTGGCTTATTTTTTTGAACTTGGGGTATGATTATGACCACGGCATTGCAATTCTTTGTCTATGATATGTGTCACTGTTATAATAATCTTAATTCCACACATACTCTGAACATGATTATTTATTTTTATCCTTTTGGTCTCCAATTTGAATTGTTGCAGTAGACACAAATGCGCTGGCCTTCATGATTCCAGGACCTGGAATCATACCAGCCGATGGGTGGTGGTTTATCGCTCGTTCAGCTGACGGCGGTCATTTGATGCTCATTCGCACGTACCAAATTGACCAAACCATTAAATCAAACAACATGCAGTACAATGCGTGGGGCATTCGTGACATTGATGACTATGGCTGCTTTGTGTTTGAGAAACATCCCAGCTCCATTGGGCCAGGCGTATTCAACTGGAGGCGGGTTTACAACCTCGGCAACCACTCCACGTTCCTCGGGCTCAATTATCCGATCATCCAACCAATCATCGATCATATCGCGGGCGATGATTACCGTGCTATGCAACTTCCATTCGCCAGGGGGACTGTGTTTACACATAATACCATGGGTTTCATGAATCACCATATCCAGAGATTCATCGACACAACTTGTTGCCAGATAATCTTCAGTGTGTGAAAGGCATCAAGCTTCCATGCGATGGATGGCTTTTGCAAACCCGACGTGCAGCGATGTGGTTCATGCCAACAGCAAATATGCACAACTTGATTCGTCCTGATATCTAGACTGAGCCATGTATTCTTCTGCTGTAGCACGACCCTCTTTTGTTGGATATTATGTACAATTGTTAGTTTGAAGCACTCCTCTGGTTTGAAGGATAGATACCTTCCTGGGATCAAGTACATCCTAGCTCACCCGCATAGGATGTACTGATAATGATGATGGAGATGTTGTGCAGAAGCCACACACACACACACACACACACACACACACACACACAGATATATATATATATATTATATATATGACACTAAATATGACTAGTAAGTAGTACAGTAGCAGTACTAGTATACGTCGGTCAAATTATTCATCATGTCCACACATTGAATTGACGTGACAACACGCTGCGCGTGAGGGGACACAAGAATCCCAGTGGCGTGTTCGAGTATTCTGGACTTCAGATTTGGAGTACTACTTATCTGTCGAAATCTTTCATCATTCACTTAAAACAGTCAATTGATCATATATTGAGTACCATATAACTGGAATTAACCGATGCAAGTCGAAGAAGGATTGGCCGGTGCTGCCGGCTGGCATCAAGTTCGATCCCACAGATCAGGAGCTGATCGAACACCTTGAGGCCAAAGTGAGTGCTGACAGCGCGAGATCTCACCCTCTCATCGATTTGTTCATACCAACCATCGACAGCGAGTACGGCATATGCTACACCCATCCTGAGAAACTTCCAGGTAAGACATTGATAGGCCGTCTACTTGCACAAACATATTCCTTTGTTTATAGCTCTACTTTTATTTTTAGACGCAGACCTGGTGAAGCAATTACAATTTGACAGTTAATAAAAAGTGAAACAAGTGACTGCAACATGCCAAAGATGTTATGAAAATGCCAACTACATACACTAAAACCTGTATTCGAAAATACTGCAGGTGTTACACTGAGTGGCCTAAGCAAGCATTTCTTCCAGCGCAATTCCAGGGCATTCAAAAGGGGCACGTGGACGCGTCGCAAGATACAGTCGGAGTACGGCATGCATGCGATGTGGCACAACACCGACAATACCTTGCCAATGATGGTCAATAGCCGGCAGACGGGCAGCAAAAAGGTTCTGGTGCTGCACACCAACAAGAACTTCAACCAGCAGAGGACCAACTGGGCGATGCACAGTACCACCACGGGGACCTGGAGCAAGAGAAGGAGCGGGAGCTGGTCCTCTGCAAGATTTTCTACCAGACAAACACTAGGGCCAGGCGTAAAAAGAATATAAGTTAGTTTGGTATTGGTACTTGTACTACCTTGTCGTCCGCAAGTTAGTATTGTTGTTAACAATCTTTTGGTGTGAACTTGCATTTGCTTCCAACCATCATGCTGAGTGTTGACGTGGATATAAAGCTGAATCGTCTGTTTCAAAACAAATTTTCAGGCACCTGATTTTTATTGATGGGTAGCATAAGCACCTGCCATTCGAATTCCCAGTTCTCAAATTTTTCGAAACAAGTTCATGCACTTATTATCACGATGAAAAAACAATATCCCTGCTGCATCCCAGTTATCAGTCTGTACTTGCAGAATTCTCTCGTTTATTGAGCACGTATATTGTTTTTACAGGTTGAGCAAGTTTCAACTGGGTTGTAGACTGCCCAGGCTTGGTTTTCTTTTTAACAGGCCCAGCCCATGACGACAACGGGGCACAAAGATCCAGCAGGTATCTACTGGCTCTGGCCCACTAGCGTTAGTTATATTTTGTCTTACAACATCCGCAGGCAGTTTTTTACTGAATCAAACACACAGCCCAGTTCTATTTTCCTCTTGGAGCGCATGTCCTACATCCGTTTTCCAATCTCTACCTATAGTTTTACTAGTTCATATACACGTATCATTATATTGAAAATACATAAAATTCCCTTTTCATATTTACATCCTTATTTTTGTTATTGTTTTCCCTCCCAGTGCTGATTTTTTTACCACTGGTTTTCCCTTAAACCAACTCAATTGTCCCATGTCTTATTTGCTTACAAAAACAAAACTATTTTTTTGGCAAATCAGTAAGTTCTTAAAAAATGTTTATCATTTCGGGATTACAACAGTTCGGACTCCACCGAAATATGCAAAATAAGGTTGAACTTTTTGACCGTGGTCCTGAGTAGAAAATGGGTTGTAATAAATTACTTAAGAATTAGCAAATGGGCTGCAAATTATTAGAAAATAGCAAATGGGCTCTATGTTGTCAGCCACAGATTTGGAGGCTGACTTGTGGGCCTATTAAGTTCATGCGTACACAAGGTTTCTCAAAAAAGAAACTTAGTCAACAATCGACTCTACCAGTGTCAGACTGTTAGATGTCAATCTAACGACAATCGTGCTTCTTCAGTCTCTGATCTTCCTGCCCCAGCCGCCCAAACCAGCGCCGTCGAAACCGCCTTCTCCCGCCTCCCGTGGCCGGCTGTGCTGCCGGGCAGGCCTCATGGCCCCATCATACTCGCATCCCTGGCCTGTCTATCCCTCTACTCACCCACACCTCCTATTATTTTTCAACGACGGCAGCTGAACCAGTCAACCCTCATACTCTCCACCGCGTGGGCAGCCACTGTCGTGTCTTCCCCGGCTCCGTGTCATTCCCTTCATAGGCCTCGCCGTCGTCCACCGCCCTGGTGCTCTCGGCGCGGCGTGGTCAACGTGGTCAACGAACGACATCCATCGGAAGTGGACTATACGTGGAGAGGCTGACAGCTGGGTCCACGACCGCACACAAGGAAATGCCTCCTTAATTATTACGCGCAAAATAATGATTCCTCCACCTGACATCTAGGAGCCACTGGAAGGGCTATTTTGCAAAAAAAAAAGTTCCCTCTGCTGACATGTCGGACCCACCAACTATATCTTCGCACACAAGGAAGTGCCTTCTTATTGCGCACAAAAAAATGAATACCCCCTGCCAGTTGGGACCCACCATTGTGGGAGGCTGACTTGTGGGCCTACTAAGTTGACGGGGACGGAGGGCTTTGTCAACTTAGTCAATATATGAACAATTCTAGCTCCAATGACCGTACGATGTCCATCCAATGGCTGTAGTGCTTCTTCAACCTCTGGTCTTCTTGCTCTAGCCGCCCAAAGCAGCACCGGTCGTGCCACCTGCTCCTGTCTCCCATGGCCGGTTGTGCTGCCATGGAGGCCTCACCGCCCCCTACTACTCCCACAGCTGGCCAGGCCATCCCTCCACTCACCCACAGCACCTATTATTCTGCAGCGACGGTAGCCTCACACCATAGCCGAACCAGTGAACCCTCGTACTCCTCTCCGCGTGGGCATCTGATAACCCACAAGTACAGGGGATCGCAACAGTCTTTGAGGGTAGAGTATTCAACCCAAATTTATTGATTCAACACAAGGGGAGCCAAATAATATTCTCAAGTATTAGTGGTTGAGTTGTCAATTCAACCACACCTGGATAACTTAGTATCTGTAGCAAAGTATTTAGTAGAAAATTAGTATGGAAGTCACGGTAACAGTGGTAAAGGTAACGATAGCAGTTTTGTAGTAATTGTAACAGTAGCAACGGTAAAGTAAATAAGCAAAGCACAATATGTGAAAAGCTCATAGGCATTGGATCAGTGATGGATAATTATGTCGGGTGCGATTCCTCATGTAATAGTTATAACATAGGGTGACACAGAACTAGCTCTAGTTCAACAATGTAATGTAGGCATGTATTCCGAATATAGTCATACGTGCTTATGGAAAAGAACTTGCATGACATCTTTTGTCCTACCCTCCCGTGGCAGCGGGGTCCAATGGAAACTAAGGGATATTAAGGCCTCCTTTTAATAGAGTACCGGACCAAAGCATTAACAAATAGTGAATACATGAACTCCTCAAACTACGGTCATCACCGAGAAGTATCCCGACTATTGTCACTTCGGGGTTGTCGGATCATAACACATAATAGGTGACTATAGACTTGCAAGATAGGATCAAGAACTCACATATATTCATGAAAACATAATAGGTTCAGATCTGAAATCATGGCACTCTGGCCCTAGTGACAAGCATTAAGCATAGCAACGTCATAGCAACATCAATCTCAGAACATAGTGGATACTAGGGATTACATGGTAAATCTCATCCAACCCATCACCGTCTAGCAAGCCTACGATGGAATTACTCACGCACGGCGGTGAGCATCATGAAATTGGTGATGGAGGATGGTTGATGATGACGACGGCGACGAATCCCCCTCTCCGGGGCCCCGAACGGACTCCAGATCAGCCCTCCCGAGAGAGATTAGGGCTTGGCAGCGGCTCCATATTGTAAAACACGATGAAACTTTCTCTTTGATTTTTTTTCTCCGCGAAAGCCAATATATGGAGTTGGAGTTGAGGTCGGTGAACATCCAGGGGGCCCACGAGGCAGGCGGCGCGGCCCCCACCCTCGTGGACAGGGTGTGGGCTCCCTGACGCTAATTATTTCGCCAATATTTTTTATTTATTCTAAAAAGTTGCTCGTGGATTTTTAGGTCATTCCGAGAACTTTTATTTCTGCACAAAAATAACACCATGGCAGTTCTGCTGAAAACAGCGCCAGTCCGGGTTAGTTCCATTCAAATCATGCAAGTTAGAGTCCAAAACAAGGGCAAAAGTGTTTGGAAAAGTAGATACGACGGAGACGTATCAACTCCCCCAAGCTTAAACCTTTGCTTGTCCTCAAGCAGTTCAATGGACAAACTGAAAGTGATAAAGAAAAACTTTTACAAACTCTGTTTGCTCTTGTTGTTGCAAATATGTAAAGCCAGCATTCAAGTTTTCAGCAAAGATTATGAACCAACCATATTCACAATAACACTTAGGTCTCATGTTTACTCATATCAATGGCATAATCAACTAGCGAGCAATAATAATAAATCTCGGATGACAACACTTTCTCAAAACAATCATAATATGATATAACAAGATGGTATCTTGCTAGCCCTTTCTAAGACCGCAAAACATAAATGTAGAGCACCTTTAAAGATCAAGGACTGACTAAACATTGTAATTCATGGTAAAAGAGATCCAGTCATAGTCATACCCAATTGCAGGCAAACGACATCGGTGCTCTCCAGCGGGTGCTTTTTAATAAGAGGGTGATGACTCAACATAAAAGTAATTAGATAGGCCCTTCACAGAGGGAAGCATGGATTTGTAGAGGTGCCAGAGCTCGATTTTGAAATAGAGTTGAATAACATTTTGAGCGGTATACTTTCATTGTCAACATAACAACTATGAGATCTCGATATCTTCCATGCTACACACATTATAGGCGGTTCCCAAATGGAATGGTAAAGTTTATACTCCCCCACCACTAACAAGCATCAATCCATGGCTCGCCCGAAACAATGGATGCCTCCAACTAACAACAATCCTGGGGGAGTTTTGTTTAATTATTTTGATTTGATTTGAGCATGGGACTGGGCATCCCGGTGACCAGCCATTTTCTCGTGAATGAGGAGCGGAGTCCACTCCTCTTGAGAATAACCCGCCTAACATGGAAGATATAGACAGCCCTAGTTGATACATGAGCTGTTCAAGCATACAAAACAGAATTTCATTTGAAGGTTTAGAGTTTGGCACATACAAATTTACTTGGAACAACAGGTAAATACCGCATATAGGAAGGTATGGTGGACTCATATGGAATACCTTTGGGGTTTATGGAGTTTGGATGCACAAGCAGTATTTCTGCTTAGTACAGGTGAAGGCTACAAAAAGACTGGGAAGCGACCAACAGAGAGCGATAACAGTCATTAACATGCATTAAAATTAATCAACACCGAGTGCAAGCATGAGTAGGATATAATCCACCATGAACATAAATATCGTGAAGGCTATGTTGATTTTTTTTCAACTACATGCGTGAACATGTGCCAAGTCAAGTCACTCGAATCATTCAAAGGAGGATACCACCCTATCATACCACATCACAACCATTTTAATAGCATGTTGACACACAAGGTAAACCATTATAAGCTCCTAGATAATTAAGCATGACATAAGCAACTATAATCTCTAATTTTCATTGCAAACATGCTTATTCATAATAGGCTGAATCAGGAACGATGAACTAATCATATTTACAAAAACAAGAGAGGTCGAGTTCATACCGGCTTCTCTCAATCAGTCCATCATATATCGTCATTATTGCCTTTCACTTGCAGGACCGAACGGTGTGGATAATAATAATAGGGCACATGCATTGGACTAAGATGGAATCTGCAAGCATTCAATTCAAGGGAGAAAACAAGGTAATATGGGCTCTTGGTTAAATCAACAATCATGCATATTAGAGCCACTAAAAATTTTCATTATGGTCTTCTCCTCTCGACCCCCAAAGAAAATACAAAGAAATAAAACTATTTACACGGGAAAGCTCCCAACAAGCAAAAGAAGAACGAGAAATCTTTTTGGGTTTTGTTTTAATTACTATTACAAGCATAGAAATTAAACTAACTAATTTTTTTGGTTTTTTTAAGGTTTATCCAACACACAAGAAGAAAGCTAGAAAAAGAACTTAAACTAGCATGGATAGTACAATGAAAGACTGTGAGCACCGACAACTTGAATGAGTGTGTGAACATGAATGTAATGTCGGTGAGAAATACGTACTCCCCCAAGCTTAGGCTTTTGGCCTAAGTTGGTCTATGCCCATGGATCGCGGGTACTCTCCCCGGTGTACTGAGGAGTGTCATTGTACAGCCACTGACTGGCGATCTCCTCTGGATCCCACTGATAAGATGATGGACGATAAGGCTCAAGTGGTGGTTCCGGCTCAGGCTCTGGAGTTGATGTCTGGCCCCGCTATGCATAAACGGCCGCCGGCAAGACGAGGTAATGGCCTGCAGTTAAATCAAACAAAGAGGGCGCATGTAAGATAATAATCTCATTGTGTTTCTTATTAAATCTTAAATTATACAAAAGCATTTTATCATCATTATGAACAATAAACTCATGTGCTACCATGCTCTTATAGTCTAGAAAATTAGGGGGCAGCAGTTTTTCCTCTTTCTCATAATGCCTAATAGGTATCTCGAAGTGTTTAGCAAGGCGTGAAGCATAGATACCTCCAAAGATGGGGCCTTTTGTACAGTTCAGGCTTAATCGTTTAGCAATAATAGCACCCATACTAACAGAGTTATCACGAAATAAAGCATGGAACAAAATAATAATATCAGGAACACTAAGGTCTCCACAGTTTCCGCGACCAATTAAGCATCGACTAGCAAATATTGCAAAGTAGTGTAAAACAGGAAAATGTATGCTAGTAATTCTTGCATCAGAAACCTTCCTCGATTCCCCTACAGTAATAGTATCAATAAAACCATCCACATCTTTACGATGTGGTTCCTCTAAGCTGCCCTCGAAGGGTATTTTGCAAACCACGCAAAAATCACGTAATGACATCTCCCTAGCCACATCATATAAATGAAAAGCTACTGAAGGAGGTGATTTCTTAGGATAATAGTAGAAGTTTTGCACGAAAGTATTGGTGAGTAAGAGATAATGTTTGATCCAGTCGTGGAGGAAGTCAGTGAGGACCGCATTATCAGCCAATGAATAAAAGTCATCATAAATCTCGGCTGCTCTCAAGAGATCATCACAAGGCCATTCACACGGCCGTACTTCCGCCACACGAGGGAGATTATACTTGGGCTTTTCATTCTCCTTAGCTTTCTTATCCTTGGACCCTTGGCTAGAAGAGCCCCTCAAAAATCCCTTAATCATTTTCTGAAAATTTCTGAAATTTTTAGTAACTCAAAATAAAAGTGAATCAAACTCAATAAAATTGATAGCAACTATTCCCATGAGTTCCTAGAGACTATATCATGCATTAGAATTACTTGGGACCATATAAATTTGACATGCAAGCTCAAGAATAGGGTCACCTAGGTAGCAAAAATTCGCAATGAATAAAGCACTAGAACAAAAACTAATTGGATCATTGGAGGAGTCACATACCAAGGAACAATCCCCCAAAGCAGTTTTGTGAATGGAGCTTCGAGCAAGGAGATCGAAAATGGTAGCAAAATGAGCTAGAACTCGTGCTTGAGCTGGATGGTGATTTTTTTGGGAGGAAGATGAAGTGTGTGGGTGCAGGAATAAGTGGAGAGGGCTACCATGGGCCCACGAGGTAGGGGGCGTGCCCTGTAGGGGTGGGCGCGCCCTAGACCCTCGTGGCCAGGTGCCATCTCCTCCTGTTGTTTTCTCAGTGCCAGATATTCTCAAATATTCCAGAAAAAAATCATATTAAATTGGCAGGGCATTTGGAGAACTTTTATTTTCGAGGTATTTTTATTGCATGGATAATTCAGAAAACAGACATAAACAACTATTTTTGCTTTATTTATTCTAAATAACATAAAGTAAAAAGAGGGTACAGAAGGTTGTGCCTTCTAACTTCATCCATCTCATGATCATCAAAAGGAATCCACTAACAAGGTTGATCAAGTCTTGTTAAAAAAACTCATTCCGAATAACATGGAACCAGAGAAATTTCAAATAACACTAGGTTACCTCAACGGGGATATGAACATCCCCAATAATAAGAATAACATATTTCTTCTTGACAGTAGGTAGAGGAAATTCAAAACCTCCAATAATAATAGTTGGGATTTTTCCAATAGAATTGATGCTATGAACTTGAGGTTGTTTCCTCGGAAAGTGTACCGTATGCTCATTATCACTAACATGAAAAGTGACATTGCCTTTGTTGCAATCAATAACAGCCCCTGCAATATTAAAAAAGGGTCTACCAAGGATAATTGACATACTGTCGTCCTCGGGGATATCAAGAATAACAAAGTCCGTTAAGATAGTAACGTTTGCAACCACAACAGGCACATCCTCACAAATACCGACAGGTATAGCGGTTGATTTATCGGCCATTTGCAAAGATATTTTAGTAGGTGTCAACTTATTCAATTCAAGTCTACGATATAAAGAGAGAGGCATAACACTAACACCGGCTCCAAGATCACATAGGGCAGTTTTAACATAGTTTCTTTTAATGGAGCATGGTATAGTTGGTACCCTTGGATCTCCAAGTTTCTTTGGTATTCCACCCTTAAAGGTATAATTAGCAAGCATGGTGGAAAATTCAGCTTCCGATATCTTTCTTTTATTTGTAATAATATCCTTCATGTACTTAGCATACGGATTTACTTTAAGCATATCAGTTAAGAGCATATGTAAGAAGATAGGTCTAATCATTTCAGCAAAACACTCAAAATCCTCATCATCCTTTTTCTTAATGGCTTAGGAGGAAAAGGCATGGGTTTATGAACCCATGGTTCTCTTTCTTTACCGTGTTTCCTAGCAACAAAGTCTCTCTTATCATAACATTGATTCTTTGATTGTGGGTTATCAAGATCAACAACAGGTTCAATATCTACATCATCATTGCTAGGTTGAGAATCAACATGAACATTATCATTAACATTATCACTAGGTTCATGTTCTTCACCAGATTGTGTTTCGGCATCAAAAATAGAAATATCATTGGGATTCTCAGGTGTGTCTACAACGGGTTCACTAGAAGCATGCAAAGTCCTATCATTTTTCTTTTTCTTCTTTTTAGAAGGACTACATGCATCAATATTATTTCTCTGAGAATCCTGCTCAATTCTCTTATGGTGGCCTTCAGGATACAAACGTTCTTGAGTCATTTTACCATTTCTAGTAGCCACTCTAACAGCAAAATCAAGTTTATTATTTAATTCATCGAGCAAATCACTTGAAGTTTAAGTACTTGTTCTGCTTGAGTGGTAACCATAGAAGCATATTTACTAATGAGTTTAAGTTCACCTTTAAATCTAGCCATATAATCACTCAAGCGTCCAATCATGTAAGTATTAATCTTTAATTGTCTACCAATATAAGCATTGAAGTTTTCTTGTCTAGCCATAAGGTCATCAAATTCATCCAAGCATTGGCTAGGAAACTTAGTAGATGGGATTTCAACTTTATCATATCTATAGAGAGAATTTACCTTTACTACCTGTGTCGGGTTATCAAGACCATGTATTTCTTCAATAGGAGGTATATTAAGGCCATGTATTTCTTCAACAGGAGGTAAATTTTTAACATCTTCGGCTTTAATACCTTTCTCTTTCATAGATTTCTTTGCCTCTTGCATATCTTTAGGATTGAGAAATAGAACACCCCCCTTCTTCGGAGTTGGTTTAGGAGTTGGTTCAGGAATTGGCTCAGGAGTTGGTTCAGGAATTGTCCAATTATTTTCATTAGTCAACATATTATTCAATAGCAATTCAGCTTGATCGACTGTTCTTTCCGTGAAAACACAACCAGCACAACTATCCAAGTGGTCCTTGGAAGCATCGGTTAGTACATTATAAAAGATATCAAGTATTTCATTTTTCTTAAGAGGATGATCAGGCAAAGCATTAAGTAATCGGAGAAGCCTCCCCCAAGCTTGTGGGAGACTCTCTTCTTTAATTTGCACAAAATTATATATTTCCCTTGAAGCAGCTTGTTTCTTATGAGCAGGGAAAAATTTAGCAGAGAAGTAATAAATCATATCCTGGGGACTACGCACACAACCAGGATCAAGAGAATTAAACCAAGTTAGAGCATCACCCTTTAATGAATGAAATATCTTAAGAATATAATAGTAACGAGATTTCTCATCATTTGCGAACAGGGTGGCTATATCATTTGACTTAGTAAGATGTGCCACAACAGTTTTAGATTCATAGCCATAAAAAGAATCAAATTCAACCAAAGTAACTATCTCCGGATCGATAAAGAATTCATAATCCTTATCAGTAACAAAGATAGGTGAAGTAGCAAAAGCAGGGTCATATTTCATTCTAGCATTTAGAGATTTCTATTTCAGTTTAGCTAATAACTTCTTAAGATCAGATCTATCACTACAAGCAAGAATATCTCTAGTAGTTTCTTCATCCATAACATAACCCTCTGGAACAACAGGCAATTCATATTTAGGGGGAGAACCTTCATCATCACTATCTTCAATAATTTCATTCTCTCTAGCCCTAGAAAGTTGTTCATCAAGAAATTCACCTAATGGCACAGTAGTATCAAGCACAGAAGAAGTTTCATCATAAGTATCATGCATAGCAGAAGTGGCATCATCAATAATATGTGACATATCAGAATTCATAGCAGTAGCATGTTTAGGTGTCGCAAGCTTACTCAAAACAGATGGTGAATCTAGTGCAGAGCTAGATGGAAGTTCCTTACCTCCCCTCGTAGTTGAGTGAAAAATCTTAGTTCTTTCGTCTTTCAAGTTCCTCATAGTGATCAGCAGATATACATCCCAAGTGACTCAAAGAATAGAGCTATGCTTCCCAGCAACAACGCCAGAAAATAGTCTTGATAACCCAAAAGTATAGGGGATCGCAATAGTGTTCGAGGGTAGAGTATTCAACCCAAATTTATTGATTTGACACAAGGGGAGCCAAAGAATATTCTCAAGTATTAGCAGTTGAGTTGTCAATTCAACCACACCTGGATAACTTAGTATCTGCAACAAAGTATTTAGTAGCAAAGTAGTATGGAAGTAACGGTAGCAGTGGTAAAGGTAACGATAGCAGATTTGTAGTAATTGTAACAACAGCAGCGGTAAAGTAAATAAGCAAAGCACAATATGTGAAAAGCTCGTAGGCATTGGATCAGTGATGGATAATTATGTCGGATGTGATTCCTCGTGTAATAGTTATAACATAGGGCGACACAGAACTAGCTCCAGTTCATCAATGTAATGTAGGCATGTATTCCGAATATAGTCATACGTGCTTATGGAAAAGAACTTGCATGACATCTTTTGTCCTACCCTCCCGTGGCAGCGGGGTCCTAATGGAAACTAAGGGATATTAAGGCCTCCTTTTAATAGAGTACCGGACCAAAGCATTAATACATAGTGAATACATGAACTCCTCAAACTACGGTCATCACCAAGAAGTATCCCGATTATTGTCACTTCGGGGTTGTAGGATCATAACACATAATAGGTGACTATAGGCTTGCAAGATAGGATCAAGAACTCACATATATTCATGAAAACATAATAGGTTCAGATCTGAAATCATGTCACTTGAGCCCTAGTGACAAGCATTAAGCATAGCAAAGTCATAGCAACATCAATCTCAAAACATAGTGGATACTAGGGATCAAACCCTAACAAAACTAACTTGATTACATGGTAAATCTCATCCAACCCATCACCGTCCAGCAAGCCTACGATGGAATTACTCACGCACGGCGATGATTCCACTATTTTGGAAGAGGTTCCAATTGATTATGAGAACAAAGTTGCTATCTATGATGATTATTGTGATGACTTGTATGCTATTAAGAATAATGATAACCATGAAACTTGTCATCATTATTTTAGTTTTCAATTGGATTATGCCTCACATGATAATTATTTTGTTGAGTTTGCTCCCACTACTATTCATGAGAAGAAGTTTGCTTATGTGGAGAGTAATTCATTCATGATTCTACTGAAAATTATTATGAGGGAGGAACATATGCTTGTAGGAATTGCAATAATATCAAGTTTCCTCTCTATGTGCTTCAAGTTTTGAACTTATGCTTGTTTTGCCTTCCTATGCTAGTTGATTATTGTTCCCAAAGTTGTTTGCTCACAAAATCACTAGGCTTAGGAAGTGGTTAGGCTTAAATGTGCTAGTCATATGCTTCATGATGATCCCGTTATGTTTCAATTCTTATCTTTTATGTGAGCATCATTGTCATCATCATGCCTAGCTAGAAAGGCATTAAAGAAAAGCGCTTGTTGGGAGACAACCCAACATTTACCCTTATGTTTTTGTGTGTTCACATGATTATGCTACTGTATTAATCATGTTTTATAGCTTTTCTTTCAATAACGTGCCAAGTAAGACCTTTAGGATAGCTTACGATGATAGTTGTGTTGGTCCTGCTGAGAATCAGAAACTTTTGCACCCAGTAAATTAGTTTTGATAATTCACAGAAACGTGCTTCTGATATGATTCCTTTTGCTCTGGATTTGTACAAAAATTTCTCAGGTTTTTCCAATTTGGTAGGATTTGTTGAGTTCCAGAAGTATACGTTTGATACAGATTACTACAGACTGTTCTGTTTTTGACAGATTCTGTTTTCTATGTGTTGTTTGCTTATTTTGATGAATCTATGAGTAGTATCGGAGAGTATGAACCATAGATAAGTTGGAATACGGTAGATATTACATCAATAAGAATTTAGAATGAGTTCATTACAATACCTAAGTGGTGGTTTTATTTTCTTATACTAACGGAGCTTACGAGTTTTCTGTTGAGTTTTGTGTTGTGAAGTTTTCAAGTTTTGGGTAAAGGTTCGATGGACTATGGAATAAGGAGTGGCAACAGACTAAGATTGGGGATGCCCAAGGCACCCCAAGGTAATATTCAAGGACAACCAAGAGCCTAAGCTTGGGGATGCCCCGGAAGGCATCCCCTCTTTCGTCTTCGTCTATCGGTAACTTTACTTGGAGCTATATTTATATTCACCACATGATATATGTTTTGCTTGGAGCGTCATTTTCTTTTGTTAGTATTTGCTTGCTGTTATTTAGAATAATGTTTTGCATCTTTAGTTTCAATAAAAATGTCAAGGATAGCCTTTACCATGCTTATTTTGCTAGTATACATGTTGCTGTTTGAAAAAAGAAAGTTTACCGTTGTTGCAAAAATTCCCTAGAAAAGTCAGAGAATGGTATAATGTTGAAACTTTTTGCATATTGAGCTCTGATAAATCTTCTACATTAAGGTATTTCCCTCATAATTTTTGGAGTTAGGTAAGTGTTGATACTCTTGCATTCTTTACAAACTGTACTGTTTTGACAGATTGCTGTTATGTTTGCATTGTTTGCATATGTTTGCTTGTTTAATGATTCTATTTGAGGATAGGAGTATTAAATATATAGAGGCATTTAGTATGCAATGTTGAATAATAATTTTAGTGATTTGTTACAGTATAAAATGATAAGGTTTTGCATTGGTTTATACTAACCTATCTCACGAGTCCTTGTTGAGTTTGTTGTGGATGAAGATTTTGATAAAAAGAGAAACCATGATATGAGAGGAATTAAGGAGAAACAAAAGTTCAAGCTTGGGGATACTCAAGGCACCCCAAGATAATATTTCAAGAAGTCTCAAGCATCTAAGCTTGGGGATGCCCCGGTACGCATCCCACCTTTCTTCTTCAACAACTATCGGTTAGTATCGGTTGAGCCTAAGTTTTTGCTTCTTCACATGAGTTGTGATATCCTTGCAATGCTATTTTATTTTGATTTGCTTGCTGTTTGAATAAAATACTTAAGATCTGAAATTCTTTAATGAGAGAGAGTCTTCATATAGTTGCATAATTATTTAGCTACTCATTGATGTTCACTTATATCTTTTTGGAGTAGTTTGTCACTTACTCGTGTGCTTCATTTATATCCTATGAGTAAATGGTTGAATGAGTTGAATGTCATAAATCTGAAATTATATATGTCTCATTTGCTTATCCCATGGGGAGTAATGACTTCACATCTAAGAAGTAGAGGTTGTAAATTTATTGAAGGTTAGCAAGCATTCTATTGGTCATTTGAACAATTCATGAAAGAATATTGAAGGAAGAGAGATTTCACATATAAATATACTATCTTAGACATCTTTTATAATTGTAAGCACTCATTAAGTATGACATGCTAAAGAGTTGATGTTGGACAAGGAAGACAACATAATGGGTTATGTTTTCTCACATCTCAGTTAAAGTATATTGTCATGGATCATTCAAACATGTTGAGCTTGCCTTTCCCCCTCATGATAGCCAAATTCCTTGCACCAAGTAGAGATACTACTTGTGCTTCCAAATATCCTTAAACCCAGTTTTGCCATGAGTGTCCACCATACCTACCTATGGATTGAGTAACATCCTTCAAGTAAGTTGTTATCGGTGCAAGCAATAAAAATTGCTCTCTAAATATGTATGATCTATTAGTGTGAAGAAAATAAGCTTTATACGATCTTGTTATGGAAGCAATAAAAGCGACGGACTGCATAATAAAGGTCCATATACAAGTGGCAATATAAAGTGATGTTCTTTTGCATTAAGATTTTATGCATCCAACCTTAAAAGCGCATGACAACCTCTGCTTCCCTCTGCGAAGGGCGTATCTTTTACTTTATGTCTTTTACTTTATGCAAGAGTCAAGGTGATCTTCATCTTTCCCTTTTTCATTTTATCCTTTGGCAAGCACCTCGTGTTGGAAAGATCCTGATATATATATATCCAATTGGATGTAAGTTAGCATGAACTATTATTGTTGACATCACCCAAAGGTGAATACATTGGGAGGCAACACTATAAGCCCATATATTTCTCAGTGTCCGATTAAAACTCCATAACCATTAGTATTGCGTGAGTGTTAGCAATCATGGAAGACTATATGATAGTTGAGTATGTGGAGTTTGCTAAATCAAAGCTCTGACATAGACCCTTCCTGAAAATAAGATGAATTGTAATTGTTTGATGACTAAGAATGAAGTCTGCTAGTTTTTCAAGAAAGTTTATGGTCTATGCTTTAACATGTGAATAGCTTGTTCCTTGATCGTGAGAAGTTTTATGATATGAACTATTGTTATGACATATAATCATGCTAGAAAAGGTGATTGAAATTATCATCGATCAAACTTGTGCACCTTCTAGCATTCACACTTCATAAATTCTTTCTTTTATCATTTACCTACTCGAGGATGAGCAGGAATTAAGCTTGGGGATGCTGATACGTCTCTAACGTATCTATAACTTATGAAGCATTCATGCTATTTTATTATCTATTTTGAATGTTTATGGGCTTTATTATACACTTTTATATTACTTTTGGGACTAACCTATTAACCGGAGGCCCAGCCCATATTGTTGTTTTATTGCCTATTTCAGTGTTTCGAAGAAAAGGAATATCAAACGGAGTCCAAACGGAATGAAACCTTCGGTAGCGTGATTTTTGGAACGAACATGATCCGGGAGACTTGGAGTACAAGCCAGGGAAGCTTCAAGGAGGCCAGGAGATAGGAGGGCGCGCCCACCCCCTGGGCGCGCCCCTTGTCTCGTGGGCCCCTCGAGCCTCCACCGACCAACTTCTTTCGCCTATATATTCCCATGTACCCTAAAACCATCGAAGACAAAGATAGATCGGGAATTCCGCCTCCGCAAGCCTCTGTAGCCACCAAAAACCTCTCGGGAGACCATTCCAGCACCCTGCCGGAGGGGGGATCCCTCACTGGTGGCCATCTTCATCATCCCGACGCTCTCCATGACGAGGAGGGAGTAGTTCACCCTCGGGGCTGAGGGTATGTACTAGTAGCTATGTGTTTTATCTCTCTCTCTCTCGTGTTCTCTCTATGGCACGATGTTGATGTATCGCGAGCTTTGCTATTATAGTTGGATCTTATGATGTTTCTCCCCCTCTACTCTCTTGTGATGAATTGAGTTTTCCTCTTGAAGTTATCTTATCGGACTGAGTCTTTAAGGATTTGAGAACACTTGACGTATGTCTTGCCGTGCTTATCTGTGGTGACAATGGGATATCACGTGATCCACTTGATGTATGTTTTGGTGATCAACTTGGGGTTCTGCCCATGAACCTATGCATAGGGGTTGGCACACGTTTTCGTCTTGACTCTCCGGTAGAAACTTTGGGGCACTCTTTGAAGTACTTTGTGTTGGTTGAATAGATGAATCTGAGATTGTGTGATGCATATCGTATAATCATGCTCACAGATACTTGAGGTGACAATGGAGTATCTAGGTGACATTAGGGTTTTGGTTGCTTTATGTCTTAGGGTGTTATTTTAATATGAACTCTATGATAGATTTAACGGAAAGAATAGCTTCATGTTATTTTACTACGGACTCTTGAATAGATAGAACAGAAAGGATAACTTTGAGGTGGTTTCATACCCTACCATAATCTCTTCGTTTGTTCTCCGCTATTAGTGGCTTTGGAGTGACTCTTTGTTGCATGTTGAGGGATAGTTATATGATCCAAGTATGTTATTATTATTGAGAGAATTTGCACTAGTGAAAGTATGAACCTTAGGCCTTGTTTCCTATCATTGCAATATCGTTTACGCTCACTTTTATCATTAGTTACCTTGCTGTTTTATATTTTCAGATTACAAATACTCATATCTACCATCCATATTGCACTTGTATCACCATCTCTTCGTCGAACTAGTGCACCTATACAATTTACCATTGTATTGGGTGTGTTGGGGACACAAGAGACTCTTTGTTATTTGGTTGCAGGGTTGTTTGAGAGAGACCATCTTCATCCTATTCCTCCTACAGATTGATAAACCTTAGGTCATCCACTTGAGGGAAATTTGCTACTGTCCTACAAACATGTGCACTTGCAGGCCCAACAACGTCTATAAGAAGAAGGTTGTGTAGTAGACATCAGCGCGCCCTAGGGGAGGGGGCGCGCCCCCCACCCTCGTGGACAGGGTGTGGGCCCCCTAATGCTAATTCTTTTGCCAGTATTTTTTATTTATTCTAAAAAGTTGCTCCGTGGATTTTTAGGTCATTCCAAGAACTTTTATTTCTGCACAAAAATAACACCATGGTAGTTCTGCTGAAAACAGCGTCAGTCTGGGTTAGTTCCATTCAAATCATGCAAGTTAGAGTCCAAAACAAGGGCAAAAGTGTTTGGAAAAGTAGATACGACGGAGACGTATCAGCATCCACTGCCGCGTCTTCCCCGCTCCGTGTCGTCCCCTTCCTAGGCCTTGCCGTCGTCCATTGCCGTGGTGCTCTCGGCACCACGGCGCAGCGTGGTCAATGTGGTCAACGACCCACTTCCATCGGAAGAGTACTGTACGTGGAGAGGCTGACAATTGGGTCCACGGCAGCCGCAAGGAAGTGCCTCCTTATTACGTGCAAAATAATTATTCCTCCACCTGACAGCAGGGACCTACCGGACGGGCCATCATATTTCGCGAAAAACATCATTTCCGCCCTGACTGCTGGGACCCACCGGATGGGCCACCATATTTCGTGAAAAAAACGTTTCCCCCGCTGTCAGCTCAGACCCACCGGAAGTGCCTCCTTATTACGCACAAAAAAAATGAATACTCCCCCTGCTAGCTGGGACCCACCTTGGTGGGAGGCTGACTTGTGGGCCTACTAAGTTGACGGGGACAGAGGGCTTTGTCAACTTAGTCAATATGAACGATTCTAGCTTCAGTGCCCTATGATGTCCATCCAACGGCCATAGTGCTTCTTCAACCTATGGTCTTCTTGCTCCAGCCGCCCAAACCAGCGCCGGTCGTGCTGCATGCTCCTGCCCCCCGTGGCCGGCTGTGCTGCCATGGAGGCCTCACCGCCCCTACTACTCCCACCGCTAGTCAGGCCCTGCGCCGATGGCAGCCTCACACCGTAGCCGAACCAGTGAACCCTCTTACTCCTCTCCGCGCGGGCTTCCACTGCCGCGTCTTCCCCGGCTCCACGTCGTCCCCTTCCTAGGCCTCGCCATTGTCCACCGACCTGGTGCTCTCGGCGCGGCGTGGTCAACATGGTCAAGGAACGACTGCCATCGGAAGAGTACTGTACATGGAGCGACTGATAGCTGGGTCCACGGCGGCCGCAAAGAAGTGCCTCCTTATTACGCACAAAATAATTGTTCCTCCAGGTGACAGCGGGGACCCATCAGACGGGACACCGTACTTCGCGAAAAAAAATATTCCCCCTAACTGCTGGGACCCACTAGCTACATCTTCGCATGCAAGGAAGTGTGTCCGGGCAAAAAAAATGATTCGCCTGCCTGACTGCTGGGACCCACCAGCTACATCTTCACACGCAAGGAAGTGCCTGACAGTCGGGACTCACCTGGTCGAAGCGTATGTAGCATTGTCATTCTGGTCGTGAACGTGTATGTACATAGTGGTCGATGTAGAGGCACGCACGTGTCGTAGTAGAGGCGTGCACGTAGCATGTACACGTACGTACAGCGGCCAGTGTGCAAGAAAGAAAATACACCCACGTACGTACATACGGGAGGGGTCTCGAACGCCTACTTGCGCATACGTACGTCCAAGGCTCGTGTACATGACTGGGTTGGAACAGAGAAACAGCATCGTCGTCGTGTTCATGAGGAGCCAACCGGCTGGGTCAGAACAGAATGCATCGTTGTGTTCATCGGGAGGGCTTGGACGGAACAGCCAATAGAAACGAGGCCTGGCATACCGCAGAACAGAGGAACGACCTTGTGTTCGACCGGCCACGTTTGAAACGGGATCCTGTTCATCGGGAGGGGTCTGGCGTACCGCAAAACGGAGGAAACGGACTTGTGTTGGACCTCCTACGGTCGAAACGGGGTCCTGTTGATCGGGAGGGGTGTGGTGTACCGCAAAACAGAGGAAACGGACTTGTGTTGGAGCGCTATGGTCGAAACGGGGGTCCTGTTCATCAGGAGGGGTGTGGCGTACCGCAAAACGGGACTCCACGGGATACTGTTCATCTCCACTATCAACCTCCTCCAGCCTCCACGGGCTACTGTTCATCCACCGTCGACCTCCTCCAGCCTCCACCTGCGACTGTTCATCCACGGGCTCCTGTTCATTCAGCCTCCACTGTGCGCTACTCCACCGGCTACTGTTCAACCGCCCCACTCCACGGGCTCCTGTTCAACCACCCCTCCCGGGCTACTGTTCATCCACCCCTCCACCGTCTACTGTTCATCCGCCCTCCATGGGGCCGTCCTGTTCATCCAGCCCTCCACGGGGTACTGTTCATCCATCCCCAACCGGCTCAATCAATCGGGGCCCTTTTCATCCAGAGGCAACACCACAGGGTCCTGTTCATCCACCCCCACCGCTCACTGTTCATCCAAACCCCCCTGCAACGCTCACTGTTCATCCAGAGGCAGCATCGATCGGCTTCAGTTAGCAGCAGTAGCAAAGGAATCGCTCGATCGGGTTCAGTTAACAGCCATCGATCGATCGCTCGGGTTCAGTAACGCATAGCCTGTAGTGCAATCGCTCGGGTTCAGTAGGCGAACGCCTCGCTCGGGTTCAGTTAGAGCCCAACGCCTCGCACCCACGCGCGTGCGTGTATGAGAGAAATGTGCAAATCTCCATGCATCGCTCGGCCCCGACCACCCACCGTAACCGGGAACAACCCGATATTTTCCTCTCCCTCGCTTCTACCACGGTTTTTCCATCATGGACGGCCCAAAGAATGTCATGCAGCTGCGTCTCCAGCCCGCCCAGGACGAAAAGCCCATTTTCTGTCATGATTTTTTGTCATAGAAGTAGGAGCCCACCACATATATGATGATACCGGGTTTTGTCACAATTATCGTCATAGAAGTGTCATAAGTATGACAGAAAAAAAATTCATTCGGCCCAAAATGTCACGGATGTGTCTTTTTTTTGTAGTGTGAGACCATCTTGTTTCGGAAAGTGCAGCTATTTCGTTCTTGCCATATCTCCCAGGTGCATAGGATGAGGAGAGACTTGATCGCCTTTGCTTCAGCCCGCAGTTCGGCTTGCTGTACAATTTTTTCGATGACTTCAGGGGAGGTTGTTGGAAATATGCCCTAGAGGCAATAATAAAAGGATTATTATTATATTTCCTTGTTCATGATAATTGTCTTTTATTCATGCTATAATTGTATTATCCGGAAATCATAATACACGTGTGAATACATAGACCACAATATGTCCCTAGTGAGCCTCTAGTTGACTAGCTCGTTGATCAATAGATAGTCATGGTTTCCTGACTAGGGACATTAGATGTCATTGATAACGGGATCACATCATTAGGAGAATGATGTGATGGACAAGACCCAACCTAAGCATTGCACAAGATCGTGTAGTTCGTTTGCTAGAGCTTTTCCAATGTCAAGTATCTTTTCCTTAGACCATGAGATCGTGTAACTCCCGGATACCGTAGGAGTGCTTTGGGCGTACCAAACGTCACAACGTAACTAGGTGACTATAAAGGTATACTACGGGTATCTCCGAAAGTGTCTGTTGGGTTGACACGGATCGAGACTGGGATTTGTCACTCCATATGACGGAGAGGTATCTCTGGGCCCACTCGGCAATGCATCATCATAATGAGCTCAAAGTGACCAAGTGTCTGGTCACGGGATCATGCATTACGGTACGAGTAAAGTGACTTGCCGGTAACGAGATTGAACGAGGTATTGGGATACCGACGATCGAATCTCGGGCAAGTAACATACCGATTGCAAAGGGAATTGTATACGGGGTTGCTTGAATCCTTGACATCGTGGTTCATCCGATGAGATCATCGAGGAGCATGTGGGAGCCAACATGGGTATCCAGATCCCGCTGTTGGTTATTGACCGAAGAGCCGTCTCTGTCATGTCTACGTGTCTCCCGAACCTGTAGGGTCTACACACTTAAGGTTCGGTGACGCTAGGGTTGTAGAGATATGAGTATGCAGCAAACCGAAAGTTGTTTGGAGTCCCAGATGTGATCCCGGACGTCATGAGGAGTTTCGGAGTGGTCCGGAGGTAAAGAATTATATATAGGAAGTGCAGTTTCGGCCATCGGGAGAGTTTCGGTGGTCACCGGTATTGTACCAGGACCACCAAAAGGGTCCCGAGGGTCCACCGGGTGGGGCCACCTATCCCGGAGGGCCTCGTGGGCTGAAGTGGGGAGGGGACCAGCCCCTGGTGGGCTGGTGCGCCCACCTTGGCCCCCCCCTGCGCCTAGGGTTGGAAACCCTAGGGTGGGGGGCGCCTCCACTTGCCTTGGAGGGCACTCCACCCCCCTGGCCGCCGCCCCCCTTGGGAGATCCCATCTCCAGGGCCGGCGCCCCCCCAGGGGGCCTATATAAAAGGGGAGGGCAGCCGCACCCTGAAGTCTTGGCGCCTCCCTCTCCCATTGCTACACCTCCTCCTCCCGTAGTCGCTTGGCGAAGCCCTGCCGGAACTCTGCTGCATCCACCACCACACCGTCGTGCTGCTGAATCTTCATCAACCTCTCCTTCCCCCTTGCTGGATCAAGAAGGAGGAGACGTCACGCTAACTGTACGTGTGTTGAACGCGGAGGTGTCGTCCGTTCGGCGCTAGGATCTCCGGTGATTTGGATCACGACGAGTACAACTCCCTCAACCCCGTTCTCTTGAATGCTTCCGCTCGCGATCTACAAGGGTATGTAGATGCACTCTCCTCTCTCGTTTCTAGATGAACTCATAGATTGATCTTGGTGAACGTAGGAAATTTTTTATTTTATGCAACGTTCCCCAATAGTGGCATCATGAGCTAGGTCTATGCGTAGTTCTCTATTGCACGAGTAGAACACAAATCTGTTATGGGCGTAGATGTTGTCAACTTTTTTGCCACTACTAGTCTTATTTTGCATCAGCGGTATTGTGGGATGAAGCGGCCCGGACCGACCTTACACGTACGCTTATGTGAGACAGGTTCCCCCGACTGACATGCACTAGTTGCATAAGGTGGCTAGCGGGTGTCTGTCTCTCCCACTTTAGTTGGAGCGGATTCAATGAAAAGGGTCCTTATGAAAAGTAAATAGAAGTTGACAAATCACGTTGTGGTTATTCGTAGGTAAGAAAACGTTCTTGCTAGAACCCTATTGCAGCCACGTAAAAGATGCAACAACAATTAGAGGACGTCTAACTTGTTTTTGCAGCAATTGCTTTGTGATGTGATATGGCCAAAAGTTGTGATGAATGATGAATGATATATTGTGATGTATGAGATCATGTTCTTGTAATAGGAATCACGACTTGCACGTCAATGAGTATGACAACCGGCAGGAGCCATAGGAGTTGTCTTAATTATTGTATGACCTGCGTGTCAATGATTTAACGCCATGTAATTACTTTACTTTATTGCTAAACCGTTAGCCATAGTAGTAGAAGTAATAGTTGGCGAGCAACTTCATGGAGACACAATGATGGAGATCATGGTGTCATGCCGGTGACGAAGATGATCATGGAGCCCCAAAGATGGAGATCAAAGGAGCTATATGATATTGGCCATATCATGTCACTACTATTTAATTGCATGTGATGTTTATTATGTTTTTGCATCTTGTTTGCTTAGAACGATGGTAGTAAATAAGATGATCCCTCATAATAATTTCAAGAAAGTGTTCCCCCTAACTGTGTGTCATTGCTAAACTTCGTCGTTTCGAAGCACCACGTGATGATCGGGTGTGATAGATTCCTACGTTCACATTCAACGGGCGTAAGACAGATTTACACATGCAAAACACTTAGGTTAACTTGACGAGCCTAGCATGTACAGACATGGCCTCGGAACACAGAGACCGAAAGGTCGAACATGAGTCATATGGAAGATACGATCAACATGGAGATGTTCACCGATGATGACTAGTCTGTCTCACGTGATGATCGAACACGGCCTAGTCAACTCGGATCATGTAACACTTAGATGACTAGAGGGATGTCAAATCTGAGTGGGAGTTCATTAAATAATTTGATTAGATGAACTTAATTGTCATGAACTTTGTCTAAAACCTTTGCAAATATGTCTTGTAGATCAAATGGCCAACGCTCATGTCAACATGAACTTCAACGCGTTCCTAGAGAAAACCAAGCTGAAAGATGATGGCAGCAACTATACGAACTGGGTCCGAAACCTGGGGATCATCCTCATAGCTGCCAAGAAAGCATATGTCCTAGAAGGACCGCTAGGTGAAGCACCCATCCCAGAGATCCAAGACATTATGAACGCTTGGCAGTCACGTGCTGATGATTACTCCCTCGTTCAGTGTGGCATGCTTTACAGCTTAGAACCGGGGCTCCAAAAGCGTTTTGAGCAACACGGAGCATATGATATGTTCGAGGAGCTGAAAATGGTTTTCCAAGCTCATGCCCGGGTCGAGAGATATGAAGTCTCCGACAAGTTCTACAGTTGTAAGATGGAGGAAAATAGTTCTGTCAGTGAGCACATACTCAAAATGTCTGGGTTGCACAACTGCCTGTCCCAGCTGGACATTAACCTCCCGGACGAGGCGGTCATTGACAGAATCCTTCAGTCGCTCCCACCGAGCTACAAGAGCTTTGTGATGAACTACAATATGCAGGGGATGGTGAAAACTATTCCTGAAGTATTTTCAATGCTGAAGTCAGCAGAGGTAGAAATCAAGAAGGAACATGAAGTGTTGATGGTCAATAAAACCACTAAGTTCAAGAAGGGCAAGGGTAAGAAGAACTTCAAGAAGGACGGCAAGGATGTTGCCGCACTCGGTAAGCTAGTTGCTGGGAAGAAGTCAAAGAATGGACCCAAGCCTGAGACTGAGTGCTTTTATTGCAAAGGGAAGGGTCACTAGAAGCGGAACTGCCCCAAATACTTAGCGGACAAGAAGGCCGGCAACACTAAAGGTATATGTGATATACATGTAATTGATGTGTACCTTACCAGTACTCGTAGTAACTCCTAGGTATTTGATACCGGTGTCGTTGCTCATATTTGTAACTCACAGCAGGAGCTGCGGAATAAACGGAGACTGGCAAAGGACGAGGTGACGATGCACGTCGGAAATGGTTCCAAGGTCGATGTGATCACCGTCGGCATGCTGCCTCTACATTTACCCACGGGATTAGTTTTAAACCTCAATAATTGTTATTTAGTGCCAAGTTTGAGCATGAACATTGTATCTGGATCTCGTTTAATATGAGATGGCTACTCATTCAAATCCGAGAATAATGGTTGTTCTATTTATATGAGAGATGTGTTTTATGGTCATGCCCCGATGGTCAATGGTTTATTCTTAATGAATCTCGAATGTAATGTTACACATATTCATGGTGTGAATACCAAAAGATGTAAAGTTGATAATGATACTCCCACATACTTGTGGCACTGCCGCCTTGGTCACATTGGTGTCAAGCACATGAAGAAGCTCCATGCTGATGGACTTTTAGAGTCTCTCGATTATGAATCATTTGACACATGCGAACCATGCCTCATGGGCAAATGACCAAGACTCCGTTCTCCGGAACAACGGAGCGAGCAACCAACTTATTGGAAATCATACATACTGATGTGTGTGGTCCAATGAGCGTTGAGGCTCGTGGAGGATATCGTTATGTTCTCACTCTCACTAATGACTTGAGTAGATATGGGTATGTCTACTTGATGAAACACAAGTCTGGGACCTTTGAAAAGTTCAAGGAATTTCAGCATGAGGTAGAGAATCAACGTGACCGAAAGATAAAATTCTTACGATCAGATCGTGGAGGAGAATATTTAAGTCATGAATTTGGTACACACTTAAGAAAATGTGGAATCGTTTCACAACTTACGCCGCCTGGAACACCTCAGCATAACAGTGTGTCTGAACGTCGTAATCGCACTCTATTGGATATGGTGCGATCTATGATGTCTCTTACCGATTTACCGCTATCATTTTGGGGATACGCTTTAGAGACAGCTATATTCACTTTAAATAGGGCTCTGTCTAAATCCGTTGAGACGACACTGTATGAATTATGGTTTTGGAAGAAACCTAAGCTGTCATTTCTAAAAGTTTGGGGATGCGATGCTTATGTCAAGAAACTTCAACCTGAAAAGCTCGAACCTAAGTTGGAAAAATGCGTCTTCATAGGATACCCTAAGGAAACCATTGGGTATACCTGCTACTTAAGATCCGAAGGCAAGATGTTTGTTGCCAAGAACAGATCCTTTCTGAAAAAGAGTTTCTCTCGAAAGAAGTAAGTGGGAGGAAAGTAGAACTCGATGAAGTACTACCTCTTGAACCAGAAAGTAGTGCAGCTCAGGAAAATGTTCCTGTGGTGCCTGCACCGACTAGAGAGGAAATTAATGATAATGATCAAGGTACTTCAGATCAAGTTGCTACTGAACTGCATAGGTCCACAAGGACACATTCCACACCAGAGTGGTATGGCAACCCTGTCCTAGAAATCATGTTGTTAGACAACGGTGAACCTTCGAACTATGAAGAAGCGATGGTGGGCCCAGATTCCAACAAATGGCTTGAAGCCATGCAATCCGAGAAAGGATCCATGTATGAAAACGAAGTATGGACTTTGACAGACTTGCCCGATGATCGGCGAGCGATAGAAAACAAATGGATCTTTAAGAAGAAGACGGACGCGGATGGTAATGTTACCATCTATAAAGCTCGACTTGTCGCTAAGGGTTATCGACAAGTTCAAGGGGTTGACTACGATGAGACATTCTCTCCCGTAGCGAAGCTGAAGTCCGTCTGTATCATGTTAGCAATTGTCGCATACTATGATTATGAGATATGGCAGATGGACGTCAAAACGGCATTCCTTAACGGACATCTTAAGGAAGAACTGTATATGATGCAGCCAGAAGGTTTTGTCGATCCTAAGAATGCTAACAAGATATGCAAGCTCCAGCGATCCATTTATGGGCTGGTGCAAGCATCACGGAGTTGGAACATTCGCTTTGATGAGATGATCAAAGCGTTTGGGCTTATGCAGACTTATGGAGAAGCATGCGTTTACAAGAAAGTGAGTGGGAGCTCTGTAGCATTTCTCATATTGTATGTAGATGACATACTTTTGATGGGAAATGATATAGAACTTTTGGACAGCATTAAGGCCTACTTGAATAAATGTTTTTCATAGGTCTTTCGCAAAGCACATACCTTGATAAGATATTGAAGAAGTTCAATATGGATCAGTCCAAGAAAGGGTTCTTGCCTGTATTGCAAGGTGTGAGATTGAGCTCGGCTCAATGCCCGACCACGGTAGAAGATAAAGAAGAGATGAGTGTCATCCCCTATGCCTCAGCCATAGGATCTATTATGTATGCCATGTTGTGTACCAGACCTGATGTAAACCTTGCCGTAAGTTTGGTGGAAGGTACCAAAGTAATCCCGGCAAGGAACACTGGACAGCAGTCAAGAATATCCTGAAGTACCTGAAAAGGACAAAGGACATGTTTCTCATCTATGGAGGTGACGAAGAGCTCGTCGTAAAGGGTTACATCGATGCTATCTTCGACACAGATCTGGATGACTCTAAGTCACAAACCGGATACGTGTATATGTTGAATCGTTGAGCAGTAAGCTGGTGCAGTTGCAAGCAGAGCGTCGTGGCGGGATCTACATGTGAAGCGGAGTGCATGGCAGCCTCGGAGGCAGCGCATGAAGCAATATGGATGAAGGAGTTCATCACCGACCTAGGAGTCATACCCAATGCGTCGGGGACGATCACTCTCTTCTGTGACAACACTGGAGCTATTGCCCTTGCCAAGGAGCCCAGGTTTCACAAGAAGACCAGGCACATCAAGCGTCGTTTCAACTCCATCCGTGAAAATGTTCAAGATGGAGACATAGATATTTGCAAAGTACATACGGATCTGAATGTCGCAGATCCATTGACTAAACCTCTTCCGCGAGCAAAACATGATCAACACCGGAACTCATATGGGTGTTAGATTCATCACAATGTAACTAGATTATTGACTCTAGTGCAAGTGGGAGACTGTTGGAAATATGCCCTAGAGGCAATAATAAAAGGATTATTATTATATTTCCTTGTTCATGATAATTGTCTTTTATTCATGCTATAATTGTATTATCCGAAAATCATAATACACGTGCGAATACATAGACCACAATATGTCCCTAGTGAGCCTCTAGTTGACTAGCTCGTTGATCAACAGATAGTCATGGTTTCCTGACTATGGACATTAGATGTCATTGATAACGGGATCACATCATTAGGAGAATGATGTGATGGACAAGACCCAATCCTAAGCATAGCACAAGACCATGTAGTTCATTTGCTAGAGCTTTTCCAAAGTCAAGTATCTTTTCCTTAGACCATGAGATCGTGTAACTCCCGAATACCATAGGAGTGCTTTGGGTGTACCAAACGTCACAACGTAACTGGGAGACTATAAAGGTATACTACGGGTATCTCCGAAAGTGTCTGTTGGGTTGACAAGGATCGAGACTGGGATTTGTCAATCTGCATGACGGAGAGGTATCTCTGGGCCCACTCGGTAATGCCTCATCATAATGAGCTCAAAGTGACCAAGTGTCTGGTCACGAGATCATGCATTACGGTACGAGTAAAGTGACTTGCCGGTAACGAGATTGAATGAGGTATTGGGATACCGACGATCGAATCTCAGGCAAGTAACATACCGATTGACAAAGGGAATTGTATACGGGGTTGCTTGAATCCTCGACATCGTGGTTCATCCGATGAGATCATCGAGGAGCATATGGGAGCCAACATGGGTATCTAGATCCCGACTGTTGGTTATTGACCGAAGAGCCATCTCGGTCATGTCTACGTGTCTCCCGAACCCGTAGGGTCTACACACTTAAGGTTCGGTGACGCTAGGGTTGTAGAGATATGAGTATGCAGCAAAGCAAAAGTTTTTCAGAGTCCCGGATGTGATCCCGGACATCACGAGGAGTTCCGGAGTGGTCCGGAGGTAAAGAATTATATATAGGAACTGCAGTTTCGGCCATCGGGAGAGTTTCGGGGGTCACCGGTATTGTACCGGGACCACCGGAAGGGTCCCGGGGGTCCACGGGGTGGGGCCACCTATCCCGGAGGGCCCCGTGGGCTGAAGTGGGGAGGGGACCAGCCCCTAGTGGGCTGGTGCACCCCCTTGCCCCCCCCCCCTGCGCCTAGGGTTGCAAACCCTAGGGTGGGGGGCGCCTCCACTTGCCTTGGGGGGCACTCCACCCCCCTGGCCGCCGCCCCCCTTGGGAGATCCCATCTCCAGGGCCGGCGCCCCCCCAGGGGGCCTATATAAAGGGGGGAGGGCAGCCACACCCTGAAGTCTTGGCGCCTCCCTCTCCCATTGCTACAGCTCCTCCTCCCATAGTCGCTTGGCGAAGCCCTGCCGGAACTCTGCTGCATCCACCACCATGCCGTCGTGCTGCTGAATCTTCATCAACCTCTCCTTCCCCCTTGCTGGATCAAGAAGGAGGAGACGTCATGCTGACCGTACGTGTGTTGAATGCGGAGGTGCTGTCTGTTCAGCGCTAGGATCTCTGGTGATTTGGATCACGACGAGTACGACTCCCTCAACCCTGTTCTCTTGAAGGCTTTCGCTCGCGATCTACAAGGGTATGTAGATGCACTCCCCTCTCTCGTTGCTAGATGAACTCATAGATTGATCTTGGTAAATGTAGGAAAAATTTTATTTTATGCAACGTTCCCCAACAGAGGTTTGGGCACTCTACCAGGCGTCTAGGTGGCATGCAGTGCAACCTCTCTAGTTTTGCACAGCTCTCCAGATTTGCTGAACTATCGGGCATTGCCAGAAAAGATGGATGGAGGATTCCAGGCTCCGGTGGCGAAGCTGGCAAAAGTATATGTTTACCCAGCCCCGACGTTCCAGCCTGTCGTTGCACCAGAGAAGGTTTAGTTGCAGAAACCAAAAGAAGATTTTCGGACGTCCGGGGGCCCATGGCTTCTAGATGATGGCATTGTAATTTGTGGTTTGCACATCTTTGAATTTCAGCAAATAGGCGGATTGAGCGGTGTAAATTCCTTGATTGTTTGCAGTCCAGCGGATCACTGATGACCCACAAGTGTAGGGGATCTATCGTACTCCTTTCGATAAGTAAGAGTGTCGAACCCAACGAGGAGCGGAAGGAAATGATAAGCGGTTTTTGGTAAGGTTTTCTCTACAAGCACTGAAATAATAGGTAATAGATAGTTTTGCCATAAGATAAATAGTAACGAATAACAAGTAAATAAAGTGCAGCAAGGTGGCCCAATCCGTTGTGTAGCAAAGGATAAGCCTGGACAATTCCTAATAATGAGAAAGGAGCTCCCGAGGACACATGGGAATTATCGTCAAGCTAGTTTTCATCACGTTCATATGATTCGCGTTTGGTACTTTGATAATTTGATATGTGGGTGGACCGGTACTTGGGCACTTCCTTTACTTGGACAAGCATCCCACTTATGATTAACCCCTATTACAAGCGTCCACAACTACAAAAGAAGTATTAAGGTAAACCTAACCACAGCATTAAACATATGGATCCATATCAGCCCCTAACGAAGCAACGCATAAACTAGGGTTTAAGCTTCTGTCACTCTAGCAACCCATCATCTACTTATTACTTCCCCATGCCTTCCTCTAGGCCCAAATAATGGTGAAGTGTCTTGTAGTCGACGTTCACATAACACCACTAGAGGAAAAGACAACATACATCTCATCAAAATATCGAATGAATACCAAATTCACATGACTACTAATAGCAAGACTTCACCCATATCCTCAGGAACAAACGTAACTACTCACAAAGCATATTCATGTTCATAATCAGAGGGGTAATAATATGTTGGAAATATGCCCTAGAGGCAATAATAAAAGTATTATTATATTTCAATGTTCATGATAATTGTCTTTTATTCATGCTATAACTGTATTATCCGGAAATCGTAATACATGTGTGAATACAAAGACCACAATATGTCCCTAGTGAGCCTCTAGTTGACTAGTTCGTTGTGATCAACAGATAGTCATGGTTTCCTGGCTATGGACATTGGATGTCGTTGATAACGGGATCACATCATTAGGAGAATGATGTGATGGACAAGACCCAATCCTAAGCATAGCACAAAGATCGTGTAGTTCGTTTGCTAGAGCTTTGCCAATGTCAAGTATCTCTTCCTTTGACCATGAGAGCGTGTAACTCCTAGATACCGTAGGAGTGCTTTGGGTGTATCAAATGTCACAATGTAACTGGGTGACTATAAAGGTGCACTATAGGTATCTCCGAAAGTATCTATTGTTTTATGCGGATCGAGACTGGGATTTGTCACTCCGTATGACGGAGAGGTATCTCTGGGCCCACTCGGTAATGCATCATCATAATGAGCTCAAGGTGACCAAGGTGTTGGTCACGGGGTCATGCATTACGGTATGAGTAAAGTGACTTGCCGGTAACGAGACTGAACAAGGTATTGGGATACCGACGATCGAGTCTCGGGCAAGTAACGTACCGATTGACAAAGGGAATTGTATACAGGGTTTGATCGAATCCTCAACATCGTGGTTCAACCGATGAAATCATCGAGGAGCATGTGGGAGCCAACATGGGTATCTAGACCCCGCTGTTGGTTATTGCCCGAGAGTGGTCTCGGTCATGTCTGCATGTCTCCCGAGCCCGTAGGGTCTACACACTTAAGGTTCGGTGACGCTAGGGTTATCAGGAAGACAAGTATGTGATTACAGAATGTTGTTCGGAGTCCCGGATGAGATCCCGGACGTCACGAGGAGTTCCGGAATGGTCCGGAGGTAAAGTTTTATATATGGGAAGTTGTTAAACGGGCACCGGAAAGTTTCGGGGTCATACCGGTATTGTACCGGGACCACCGGAAAGGTTCCGGGGGTCCACCGGGAGGGACCACCCCTCCCGGGGGGCACTTGGGCTGCGTAGGGATAGCAGCCAGCCCCTAGTGGGCTTGGCGCCCCCCCCCCTTGGGCCCATGCGCCTAGCGTTGGGGGGAAACCCTAAAGGGGGCGCACCCCCTTGCTTGGGGGGCAAGCCCCCCACCCCTTGGCCGCCGCCCCCCCTAGGGTTTTCCCTAGAGGGCCGGCCCCCCTTGCCCCTTCCCCTATATATAGAGGGGTGAGGGGAGGGCTGCAACACACCACAAGCCAAGGCGCAGCCCCTCCCCTCCCCAACACCTCTCCTCCTCCGTACGTGCTTGGCGAAGCCCTGTCGGAATACTGCCGCATCAACTGCACCACGCCATCGTGCTGCCGTTGGAGCTGACTTCCTCAACCTCTCCTTCCTCCTTGCTGGATCAAGACGGAGGAGACGTCTCCCGTCCCGTACGTGTGTTGAACGCGGAGGTGCTGTCCGTTCAGCACTAGGACATCGGTGATCCGAATCACGTTCGAGTACGACTCCATCATCACCATCCCCTTGGCAAGCTTCCGCTCGTGATCTACAAGTGGTATGTAGATGCAAACTCTCTCCCTTGACTCGTTGCTTAGATGAACTCATAGATGGATCTTGGTGAAACCGTAGGAAAAATTTTAATTTTCTGCAACGTTCCCCAACAGTGGCATCATGAGCTAGGTCTATGCGTAGTTCTCTTTGCACGAGTAGAACACAATTTTGTTGTGGGCGTGGATCTTGTCAACTTGCTTGCCTCTACTAGTCTTTTCTTGCTTCAGCGGTATTGTGGGATGAAGCGGCCCGGACCAACCTTACACGTACGCTTACGTGAGACCGGTTCCACCGATTAACATGCACTAGTTGCATAAGGTGGCTGGCGGGTGTCTGTCTCTCCCACTTTAGTTGGAGCGGATTCGATGAAAAGGGCCCTTATGAAGGGTAAATAGAAGTTGACAAAATCACGTTGTGGTTATTCGTAGGTAAGAAAACGTTCTTGCTAGAACCCAATTGCAGCCACGTAAAAGATGCAACAACAATTAGAGGACGTCTAACTTGTTTTTGCAACGATTGATCATGTGATGTGATATGGCCAGAAGTTGTGATGAATGATGAATTGTGATGTATGAGATCATGTTCTTGTAATAGGATTCACGACTTGCATGTCGATGAGTATGACAACCGGCAGGAGCCATAGGAGTTGTCTTTATTTTTATATGACCTGCGTGTCATTGAAGAACGCCATGTAACTTACTTTACTTCATTGCTAAACGTGTTAGTCATAGAAGTAGAAGTAGTCGTTGGCGTGACAACTTCATGAAGACACGATGATGGAGATCATGATGATGGAGATCATGGTGTCATGCCGGTGACAAGATGATCATGGAGCCCCGAAGATGGAGATCAAAGGAGCTATATCATATTGGCCATATCATGTCACTACTTTATATAATTGCATGTGATGTTTATTATGTTTTATGCATCTTGTTTACTTAGGATGACGGTAGTAAATAAGATGATCCCTTACAAAATTTCAAGAAGTGTTCTCCCCTAACTGTGCACCGTTGCTACAGTTCGTCGCTTCTAAGCACCACGTGATGATCGGGTGCGATGGATTCTTACGTTCACATACAACGGGTGTAAGACAGTTTTACACAGCGAAAACACTTAGGGTTAACTTGACGAGCCTAGAATGTGCAGACATGGCCTCGGAACACGGAGACCGAAAGGTCGAACACGAGTCGTATGGAAGATACGATCAACATGAAGATGTTCACCGATGATGACTAGTCCGTCTCACGTGATGATCGGACACGGGCTAGTCGACTCGGATCGTGTAACACTTAGATGACTAGAGGGATGTCTAATCTAAGTGGGAGTTCATAATTTGATTAGAACTTAATTATCATGAACTTAGTCTAAAACCTTTGCAAATATGTCTTGTAGATCAAATGGCCAACGCTCATGTCAACATGAACTTCAACGCGTTCCTAGAGAAAACCAAGCTGAAAGATGATGGCAGCAACTATACGGACTGGGTCCGTGACCTGAGGATCATCCTCATAGCTGCCAGGAAACAATATGTCCTAGAAGGACCGCTAGGTGACGCTCCCGTCCCAGAGAACCAAGACATTATGAATGCTTGGCAGTCTCGTGCTGATGATTACTCCCTCGTTCAGTGCGGCATGCTTTACAGCTTAGAACCGGGGCTCCAAAAGCGTTTTGAGCATCACGGAGCATATGAGATGTTCGAAGAGCTGAAACTAGTTTTTCAAGCTCACGCTCGGGTCGAGAGATATGACATCTCCGACAAGTTCTATAGTTGTAAGATGGAGGAAAATAGTTCTGTCAGTGAGCACATACTCAAGATGTCTGGGTTGCACAACCGTATGACCCAGCTGAATATTAACCTCCCTGATGAGGCAGTCATTGACAGAATCCTTCAGTCGCTCCCACCAAGCTACAAGAGCTTTGTGATGAACTACAATATGCAGGGGATGGTAAAGACCATTCCTGAAGTATTTTCTATGTTGAAGTCAGCAGAGGTTGAAATCAAGAAATAACATCAAGTGTTGATGGTCAATAAGACCACTAAGTTCAAGAAGGGCAAGGGTAAAAAGAACTTCAAGAAGGACGGCAAAGAGGTTGCCGCGCCCGGTAAGCCAGTTGCCGGGAAGAAGTCAAAGAATGGACCCAAGCCTGAGACTGAGTGCTTTTATTGCAAGGGGAAGGGTCACTAGAAGCGGAACTGCCCCAAATACTTAGCGGATAAGAAGGCCGGCAACACCAAAGGTATATTTGATATACATGTAATTGATGTGTACCTTACCAGTACTCGTAGTAACTCCTGGGTATTTGATACCGGTGTCGTTGCTCATATTTGTAACTCACAGCAGGAGCTGCGGAATAAACGGAGACTGGCGAAGGACGAGGTGACGATGCGCGTCGGGAATGGTTCCAGAGTCGATGTGATCGCCGTCGGCACGCTGCCTCTACATTTACCTACGGG
>NC_041385.1:718412731-718432608 GCF_002162155.2 Triticum dicoccoides
CCAAGTTTGAGCATGAACATTGTATCTGGATCTCGTTTAATACGAGATGGCTACTCATTTAAGTCTGAGAATAATGGTTGTTCGATTTATATGAGAGATATGTTTTATGGTCATGCTCCGATGGTCAATGGTTTATTCTTAATGAATCTCGAGCGTAATATTACACATGTTCATAGTGTAGATGCCAAAAGATGTAAAGTTGATAACGATAGTCCCACATACTTGTGGCACTGCCGCCTTGGTCACATTGGTGTGAAGCGCATGAAGAAGCTCCATGCTGATGGACTTTTAGAGTCTCTTGATTATGAATCATTTGACACATGCGAACCATGCCTCATGGGAAAAATGACCAAGACTCCGTTCTCCGGAACAATGGAGCGAGCAACCAACTTGTTGGAAATCATACATACCAATGTGTGCAGTCCAATGAGCGTTGAGGCTCGCGGAGGATATCGTTATGTTCTCACTCTCACTGATGACTTAAGTAGATATGGGTATGTCTACTTAATGAAACACAAGTCTGAGACCTTTGAAAAGTTCAAGGAATTTCAGAATGAGGTGGAGAATCAACGTGACCGAAAGATAAAGTTCCTACGATCAGATCGTGGAGGAGAATCTTTAAGTCACGAATTTGGCACACACTTAAGGAAATGTGGAATCGTTTCACAACTCACGCCGCCTGGAACACCTCAGCGAAACGGTGTGTCTGAACGTCGTAATCGCACTCTATTGGATATGGTGCGGTCTATGATGTCTCTTACCGATTTACCGCTCTCATTTTGGGGATACGCTTTAGAGACAGCTACATTCACTTTAAATGGGGCACCATCTAAATCCGTTGAGACGACACCGTATGAATTATGGTTTGGGAAGAAACCTAAGCCGTCGTTTCTAAAAGTTTGGGGATGCGATGCTTATGTCAAGAAACTTCAACCTGAAAAGCTCGAACCCAAGTCGAAAAAATGCGTCTTCATAGGATACCCTAAGGAAACTATAGGGTATACCTTCTACTTAAGATCCGAAGGCAAGATCTTTGTTGCCAAGAACGGATGCTTTCTTGAAAAAGAGTTTCTCTCGAAAGAAGTAAGTGGGAGGAAAGTAGAACTCGATGAAGTACTACCTCTCGAACGGGAAAGTGGTGCAGCTCAGGAAAATGTTCCTGTGATGCCCACACCAACCGAAGAGGAAAACAATGATGATGATCAAGGTACTTCGGATCAAGTTGCTGTTGAACTTCGTAGGTCCACAAGGACACGTTCCGCACCAGAGTGGTACGGCAACCCTATCCTAGAAATCATGTTGTTAGACAACGGTGAACCTTCGAACTATGAAGAAGCGATGGCGGGCCCAGATTCCAACAAATGGCTTGAAGCCATGAAATACGAGATAGAATCCATGTATGAAAACAAAGTATGGACTTTGACTGACTTGCCCGATGATCGGCGAGCAATAGAAAACAAATGGATCTTTAAGAAGAAGACGGACGCGGATGGTAATGTCACCATCTATAAAGCTCGACTTGTCGCTAAGGGTTATCGACAAGTTCAAGGGATTGACTACGACGAGGCATTCTCTCCCGTAGCGAAGCTTAAGTCCGTCTGAATCATGTTAGCAATTGCCGCATACTATGATTATGAGATATGGCAGATGGACGTCAAAACGGCATTCCTTAACTGGCATCTTAAGGAAGAGTTGTATATGATGCAGCCGGAAGGTTTTGTCGATCCTAAGAACGCTAACAAAGTATGCAAGCTCCAGCGATCCATTTATGGGCTGGTGCAAGCATCTCGGAGTTGGAATATTCGCTTTGATGAGATGATCAAAGCGTTTGGGTTTATGCAGACTTATGGAGAAGCCTGCGTTTACAAGAAAGTGAGTGGGAGCTCTATAGCATTTCTCATATTATATGTGGATGACATACTCTTGATGGGAAATAATATAGAATTTCTGGACAGCATTAAGGCCTACTTGAACAAATGTTTTTCAATGAAGGACCTTGGAGAAGCTGCTTATATATTAGGCATCAAGATCTATAGAGATAGATCGAGACGCCTCATAGGTCTTTCACAAAGCACATACCTTGATAAGATTTTGAAAAAGTTCAAAATGGATGAGTCCAAGAAAGGGTTCTTGCCTATGTTACAAGGTGTGAGATTGAGCTCAGCTCAGTCACCGACCACGGCAAAAGATAAAGAAGAGATGAGTGTCATCCCCTATGCTTCAGCCATAGGATCTATTATGTATGCCATGCTGTGTACCAGACATGATGTAAACCTTGCCGTAAGTTTGGTAGCAAGATACCAGAGTAATCCCGGCAAGGAACACTGGACAGCGGTCAAGAATATCCTGAAGTACCTGAAAAGGACAAAGGACATGTTTCTCGTTTATGGAGGTGACGAAGAGCTCGTCGTAAAGGGTTACGTCGACTCTAGCTTCGACACATATCTGGATGACTCTAAGTCACAAACCGGATACGTGTATATGTTGAATGGTGGAGCAGTAAGCTGGTGCAGCTGCAAGCAGAGCGTCGTGGTGGGGTCTACATGTGAAGCGGAGTACATGGCAGCCTCGGAGGCAGCGCATGAAGCTATTTGGGTGAAGGAGTTCATCACCGACCTAGGAGTCATACCCAATGCGTCGGGGCCAATCAAACTCTTCTGTGACAACACTGGAGCTATTGCCCTTGCCAAGGAGCCCAGGTTTCACAAGAAGACCAGGCACATCAAGCGTCGTTTCAACTCCATCCGTGAAAATGTTCAAGATGGAGACATAGAAATTTGCAAAGTACATACGGATCTGAATGTCGTAGATCCGTTGACTAAACCTCTCTCGCGAGCAAAACATGATCAACACCAGAACTCTATGGGCGTTCGATTCATCACAATGTAACTAGATTGGTGACTCTAGTGCAAGTGGGAGACTGTTGGAAATATGCCCTAGAGGCAATAATAAAAGTATTATTATATTTCAATGTTCATGATAATTGTCTTTTATTCATGCTATAACTGTATTATCCGGAAATCGTAATACACGTGTGAATACAAAGACCACAATATGTCCCTAGTGAGCCTCTAGTTGACTAGCTCGTTGTGATCAACAGATAGTCATGGTTTCCTGGCTATGGACATTGGATGTCGTTGATAACGGGATCACATCATTAGGAGAATGATGTGATGGACAAGACCCAATCCTAAGCATAGCACAAAGATCGTGTAGTTCGTTTGCTAGAGCTTTGCCAATGTCAAGTATCTCTTCCTTTGACCATGAGAGCATGTAACTCCTGGATACCATAGGAGTGCTTTGGGTGTATCAAACGTCACAACATAACTGGGTGACTATAAAGGTGCACTACAGGTATCTCCGAAAGTATCTATTGTTTTATGCGGATCGAGACTGGGATTTGTCACTCCGTATGACTGAGAGGTATCTCTGGGCCCACTCGGTAATGCATCATCATAATGAGCTCAAGGTGACCAAGGTGTTGGCCACGGGATCATGCATTACGGTACGAGTAAAGTGACTTGCCGGTAACAAGACTGAACAAGGTATTGGGATACCGACGATCGAGTCTCGGGCAAGTAATGTACCGATTGACAAAGGGAATTGTATACAGGGTTTGATCGAATCCTCGACATCGTGGTTCAACCGATGAAATCATCGAGGAGCATGTGGGAGCCAACATGGGTATCCAGACCCCGCTGTTGGTTATTGCCCAAGAGTGGTCTCGGTCATGTTTGCATGTCTCCCGAGCCCGTAGGGTCTACACACTTAAGGTTCGGTGACGCTAGGGTTATCAGGAAGACAAGTATGTGATTACCGAATGTTGTTCGGAGTCCGGATGAGATCCCGGACGTCACGAGGAGTTCCGGAATGGTCCGGAGGTAAAGTTTTATATATGGGAAGTTGTTAAACGGGCACCGGAAAGTTTCGGGGTCATACCGGTATTGTACCGGGACCACCGGAAAGGTTCCGGGGGTCCACCGGGAGGGACCACCCCTCCCGGGGGGGCCACTTGGGCTGCGTAGGGATAGCAGCCAGCCCCTAGTGGGCTTGGCGCCCCCCCCCCCCTTGGGCCCATGCGCCTAGGGTTGGGGGAAACCCTAAAGGGGGCGCACCCCCCTTGCTTGGGGGGCAAGCCCCCCACCCCTTGGCCGCCGCCCCCCCTAGGGTTTTCCCTAGAGGGCCGGCCCCCCTTGCCCCTTCCCCTATATATAGAGGGTGAGGGGAGGGCTGCAACACACCACAAGCCAAGGCGCAGCCCTTCCCCTCCCCAACACATCTCCTCCTCCGTACGTGCTTGGCGAAGCCCTGTCGGAATACTGCCGCATCAACTGCACCACACCGTTGTGCTGCCGTTGGAGCTGCCTTCCTCAACCTCTCCTTCCTCCTTGCTGGATCAAGACGGAGGAGACGTCTCCCGTCCCGTACGTGTGTTGAACGCGGAGGTGCTGTCCGTTCAGCACTAGGACATCGGTGATCCGAATCACGTTCGAGTACGACTCCATCATCACCATCCCCTTGGCAAGCTTCCGCTCGTGATCTACAAGTGGTATGTAGATGCAAACTCTCTCCCTTGACTCGTTGCTTAGATGAACTCATAGATGGATCTTGGTGAAACCGTAGGAAAAATTTTAATTTTCTACAACGTTCCCCAACATAATATGCATTAAGGATCTGAACATATGATCTTCCACCAAGTAAACCAATTAGCATCAACTACAAGGAGTAATCAACACTACTAGCAACCCACAGGTACCAATTTGTGGTTTTGATACAAGATTGGATACAAGAGATGAACTGGGGTTTTGAGAGGAGATGGTGTTGGTGAAGATGTTGATGGAGATTGACCCCTTCCCAATGAGAGGATCGTTGGTGATGACATTGGTGATGATTTCCCCCTCTCGGAGGGAAGTGTCCCCGGCAGAACAGCTCCGCCGGAGCCCTAGATTGATTCCGCCAAGGTTCCGCCTCGTGGCGGCGGAGTTTCGTCCTGTAAGCTTGCCCCCGATTTTTTCTAGGGTAAAAGCTCTAATATAGCAGAAGATGGACACCGGAGGCCCACCAGTGGGCCCAGGAGATAGGGGCGCGCCCTCCTCTCTCCTGGACAGGGTGTGGGCCCCCTGGTGTATTTCTTTCGCTCAATAACTCTTATAAATTCCAAAAACATGTTTCATGGAGTTTCAGGATTTTTGGAGCAGTGCAGAATAGGTTTCCAATGTTTGCTCCTTTTCTAGCGAGAATTCCAGCTGCCGGCATTCCCCCTCTTCATGATAAACCTTGTAAAATAAGAGAGAATAGCCATAAGTATTGAGATATAATGTGTAATAACAGCCCATAATGCAATAAATATTGATATAAAAGCATGATGCAAAATGGACGTATCAACTCCCCCAAGATTAGACCTCGCTTGTCCTCAAGCGGAAGCCGAAATCGAAAAATATGTCCACATGTTTAGAGATAGAGGTGTCGATGAAAATAAAATACGGACATGAGGGCATCATGATCATTCTTATAACAGCAACATATATAGATTTTATCATATGATTTCTTATGCTCAAGTAACAATCAATTCACAATGTCAAGTAAACTTCATTGGGAACTAATAAACTATAATCTCAGCCATCGAAGCAATTGCAATTTATCATGACATCAGAAAGAGTCAACAATAGAGCTTTTCAGCAAGTTCACATACTCAACTATCTTGTAGTCCTCTACAATTGCTAACACTCACGCAATACTTGTGGTTATGGAGTTTCAGCCGGACACTGAGAAAGATAGGGGCTTATTGTATTGCCTCCCAACGTATTCACCTTTAGGTGATGTCAACAATAATAGCCCATGCCAACTTACATCCAATTGGATATATATATATATATATATATATATATATATATATATATATATATATATATAGCATGATCTTTCAAACACGAGGACCTTGCCAAAGGATAAAGTGAAAAAGGGAAAAGTGAGAATCACCTTGACTCAAGCATAAAGTTAAAACATAAAGTAAAAGATAGGCCCTTCGCAGAGGGAAGCAGAGGTTGTCATGTGCGTTTAGGGTTGATGCACAAAATCTTAATGCAAAAGAACGTCACTTTATATTGCCCCTTGTATGTGGACCTTTATTATGCAGTCCGTAGCTTTTATTACTTCCACAACAAGATCATACAAAGCTTATTTTCTCTGAACTAATAAGTCATACATATTTAGATAGCAATTTTTATTGCTTGCAACATGACAACTTACTTGAAGGATCTTACTCAATCCATATAGGTATGGTGGACTCTCATGGCAAAACTGGGTTTAAGGATATTTGGAAGAACAAGTAGTATCTCTACTCGGTGCAAGGAATTTGGCTAGCATGAGGGGGAAAGGCAAGCTCAACATGTTTGGAAGGTCAATGACAATATAGTTTAACCGAGATGTCAGAAAACATAAACCACTACGTTGTCTTCCTTGTCCAACGTCAACTCCTTTAGCATGTCATACTTAATGAGTGCTTCCAATTATAAAAGGTGTCCAAGATAATATATTTATATGTGAACCCCTCTTTCCTTATCACTTGCTATTAATTGCAACGATGACCAAGGCTACGTTCATCAACTCTGAACAATTTTTGTGCCTCATACTTTCTATGTGTGAAGTTATCACTATCCATAAGATCAATATGAGCTTTTTTATTCTTTCTACTTTCTCAAGATCATAGCACATAGCAAAGCCCTTGACTCAACACTAATCTTTATTATAGATAACTCATGGACTCGATTACAAAAAGAGATCACAATGCAAAACTCGAAACTACTTGATATCAGAACTTCAATCTACGAGATCAAGATACTACTAAAAGGATCGAACTAAATAAAATGGTAAAGATAGGAGTGTGATGGTGATACGATATCGGGGCACCTCCCCAAAGCTTGGCAGTTGCCAAGGGGAGTGCCCATACCCATGTGATTATGTCCTCGGAGGTGGTGAAGTAGGAGCTGTTGATGATGTAGGCTTGTTCCTCAATTTACGTTTGAGTATAATATTTTGCTCTTTTAAGTCCTCGATCTCCTGCTCAAGGCTTAATACTCTTCTGCATAATTCCTGTTTATTTTCCTGCAAGAGATGAAAAGGGATAAACTCGATCTTTGGCTTCTTTGCTCTATCAGGGAGGCTTGACTTCTTAAACTCCACGTGCATGTCCCCAGGCTGAGGTAATGGGGCTTCGTCTTTGTCTAGGCTCTTCTCCTCCTTTACTTTAGGCTCATAGTCCTCCTCTTCTTTAGAGGTCCAGGCATCATGCTCCAAGTCCTCGTAGACCTTAGGGTCTGCGAGGTAATCAGCCACATAACTTTCCCCTTCCGAATCTTGAGACGACATATTGCTCTAAAGCTGTAACAGAACAGCTCTAAACGAAAACAGAGGAAATTTGCATGATACGGTGGTCAAAACCTTCGGGAGTATATATAATGAATTTTTATCGACCAAAATACGTAACGTGCAAGAAAACGGAGTCCGAGAGGCACACGAGGTGCCCACGAGACAGGAGGGCGCGCCCAGTAGAGGGGGGCGCGCCCTCCACTCTCGTGGGGGCGTCGTGTCCCTTTCGGACTACTTCTTTCTTCCTAAAATTCTTAAATATTCCAAAACTGATAAAAATTGCCATTGGAGTTGTTTTGGAGTCGGTTTACTTACCGCATCACATACCTATTCCTTTTTGGAGTCTGGAACGTTCTGGAAAGTGTCCCTTATGTATTCCTTCGGGGTCACGGTTTCAATAATATTAGTTTCAACATTGATAGGATTACCTGAAATATAATGTTTAATTCTTTGACCGTTTACCACCCTCGGACTTGTGCCTTCGAAGTTGTTGATTTTTATGGCACTAGAAAGATAGACTTCCTCGATAACGTAAGGACCTTCCTGTCGGTGTCAAAACTGGCGAATCTCAGGTAGGGGGTCCCGATCTGTGTGTCAAGGCTGATGGTAACAGGAAGCAAGGGAGACAGATGTTTACCCAGGTTCGTGCCCTCTCGATGGAGGTAAAACCCTACTTCCTGCTTGATTAATATTGATGATATGGGTAGTACAAGAGTATATCTACCACGAGATCGTAGAGGCTAATCCCTAGAAGCTAGCCTATGATGGTATGATTGTAATTGTGATCGGCCTTCTAAGGACCAACCTCTCTGGTTTATATAGACACCGGAGAGGGCTAGGGTTTACATGGAGTCGGTCACAAGGAAGGAAACACAATATCCGTATCGCCAAGCTTGTCTTCCACGCAAAGGAGAGTCCCATCCGGACACGGGCCGAAGTCTTAAGTCTTGTATCTTCATGCTTCAATAGTTCGGACGTTGTACACAGTCCGGCTGTCCGGATACCCCCTAATCCAGGACTCCCTTAGTAGCCCCTGAACCAGGCTTCAATGACGATGAGTCCAGCGTGCAGTATTGTCTTCGGCATTGCAAGGCAGGTTCCTTCTCCGAATACTCCGAAGTAATTATCGAACACTTGAACCGTGTCCGGATCCACAAAATGATCTTTACACACCGCTATAGAGAGAATGATATTTCACAAATGCAATCTGCTGACAACTTTTTCAAACGACATGGCATGTTATTACGGTCGGATCATTATTCGAACCATTTTCCCACAACCAGCCACAGCACATATTGCGAGGCGGTTTCTTTGACACGTCTCGTCAAAGCAGAGATCGTGTCCCCTTATCATGGGATTCTCATCAATACGGGTATGGGTAATCCCACCACGCCATCAATCGTGGCGCTTGGGAAGCAAGTGATTCCCAACGGGCAAGTGGGGAGGCGCACCGCTTTCGTCGCCTCTATAAAGGGATAAGATTTCGTCATTTTTACCCATGCCCTCTTTCTCCCTTGCCCACTCTTGCCCCCTCGAGCTCCAGCGCCCAAGCCCAAGTCTTCTCCGCACAGCTAAACATGTCCGGAGCAGGAGGCAAGTGGGTGGCTTCCACCGTCAAGGAGAAGCACGTCACTAATCTTCGGGTGGCCGGATACTTGGCCGCAGACATAGCGCACCGGCTACCGGATGCCGGGCAGGTCATTCCGACCCCAGGACCCCACGAGAGGGTCGTGTTCGTTGCCCACTTCGTCCATGGACTGGGATTTCCACTTCATCCCTTCGTCCGCGGGCTTATGTCTACTACGGGCTAGATTTCCATGATCTAGCCCCGAATTTGTCCTCAACATCTCGGCGTTCATCATCGTATGCGAGGCCTTCCTCCGCATCCGGACTCACTTTGGCCTATGGCTGCAAACCTTCTGCGTGAAGCCGAAGGTTGTAAGCGGCCAGCAAGCAGAGTGCGGAGGGGCCATGGTCGGCAAGATGCCTAACGTCACCTGGTTGGACGGCTCCTTTGCGGAGACCGTAAAAGGGTGGCAATCGGGGTGGTTCTACATCACCGAGCCGCGTGGCGCCAACTGGGCAGCTGCCCCCGAGTTCCGATCTGGTGCCCCCCATGCGGCTCACCTCCTGGGAAAAGAAGGGCCTGTCCTGGGGCGAATCTACGGAGTTGTCCGGACTCCAGACCTACATCAAAAGCATGAAGGACAAGAACATCAAGCTTGTCAATGTGATCCAGGTCATGCTCGTTCGCCGGATTCTGCCCTGCCAAAGGCGGGCATTCAATCTGTGGGAGTTCGTCCCGGCCATACACCAGACGCTCTGGAAGCTCTACGACATGACGCACAAAGGCGCATGGAAGGTGTTGTTCAAGGCCTTCGAAGTACCACCTCCCACATTCGAGGACCGTGGGCTTCACACCATGTGGCCTCCTAGTCAGGTGAGTTCTCAGACTACCACCGGATTTGGTTCTTCCCAATATATTCATGGGAGAGCCTTAAGTAGTTAAGCGTATTTGTTCAGGATTATGTGGAGACAGCGGAGCAGGTTTACTGTCCGGCTCCGCTGCCAGAAGGCCCAGCTGATGCTCTCCTGACGGAGATGCTGGTCCTGGCGCCGTACAAGGTGCCGGAGAAAAAGGCCGAAAAGAAGGCCCCAGGGACCCGAAAGGGTCTCTGTCGTAAGGTTGTGCCAGAAGCTTCGTCCAAAGACGACAAGGCACACTCCTCCCACGAAGGGGAGGCAGAAGAAGAAGACGCCCCATCTGGACATGATGAGGGGCCTGGGGAGGCGGACCAGGGGGCCGGAAGAGGCCCTCGGCACAAGGCCATCATACCCACGTCGTCCGACAACGACAGGACAGATTCCTCCCGCGGAGGCGGGGGGAAGCAAGAAGAAACTCTACCTCCCCGCACTGGGGAGGAGAAAAAGAGAAAAGCCACCCCGGAGGGGGAGGCTGGGGCGTCCAAGAAGGGAAAGGTGTCCCTTCCACCACAGCCGCTCACAGCGAGGAGGGGTGGCTGCCCAGGGGGAAGCCCCCAGTGCGATTGTAAGTATCCGCACTTTATCATGACTTCACTCCATAGCTATTTGTAGCGCCGAACATATATGCAGTCCGGCCAGGGCTCACCCCGAAGTATCTTATTCCGGGTCCCTGAGCGATTCGGAGATGAATTCGCTTCCGACGGCCACTACTCCTCAGCCCGCGAATGACACCAAGGTGTTGTCCCGAAGGCTCCCAGAGCGGGGGGAGGTGACTCTGGAGACGCCCCTAGGTGGGATCCCAGATGTCGGGCATGCGGGGTTCAAGATCCCCGTCAACCGTGTCGACGAGAGCCACAACAGGCCGGGCTCTCAACCGAACACTGTCCTGGAACCTTCAATGGTTCCGAACTCAGGCAGACAGCCCCTTGTTAGGGAGGGCGAGCCATCTGCATCGAGGACTTCCATTGCGCCCGAGGCGCCGGATTGTCTGCTAGAAGCGCTTCGCGGCGCTTCTATGGATGAAGAACAACGTACTCTTATGAGTGCGGTGATTCAGAAGGTTTCGTCCGCCAAGAGCGGGCTGACCGAAGCCTGCACCAGCCTCCTAACAGGATTTGAGGTAAGTAATAAAAATCTGAGAAATTACCACCTGATAGGTAGTAGCCCCTGATACTCTGTTTGGTGTTCACAAAGAAAAACCAAACGGAGGGTCAATAATAATCCGCAGGAGTCTAACAATAAATATTCATGTGCATATGCAGGCTGTGCTGCTTGCTGCTGCTGCCCGCACGGCCGAGGTTGCCGAACTAAAGTGGGACCTGGAGCGGACGCAGGGAGAGCTTGGCCTCACGAAGAGGAATCTTGAAGAGAACAAGGGTAAGTGATTCCCTACTCTTATGTGTTTAAGGATAGACTAAATTGGTTAGTCTAACACTGAAGCGTCGTGACTGTGTGACAGGGGCCACCGCCGAAGTAGCTTCCCTGAAGAAAGCGTTGTCCGAGGCCGAAGACAAGGCGGCTTTGGAATGCCAGGAGCACGAAAAGCAAAGTGCTAGAGTGGGCGAGGTACAGCAAGAGCCCCGGGACCTTGGCAAGAAGTACGAGTCCGTGGAGCATGATCTGAAGATGAAAGAGGCCGAGCTTGCGAAGGCCTTGGTGAGTATGAAAAATGCCAAGGCCGAAACCAAGAAGGCACAGCAGGAAATCCAGGAGGCCAAAAAGATAGCAGCGGGTAAGAAATTCTTTATGCAAAGCAAACATGTGGAGGAGGCATTTCTTTTACTTACTCGAATTTGAAGCTCTCCAGGGGCATTCGCAGATCTACCACGCAGCGTATCAGACGCTACGGAGTTCTATCATGCCCAGGAGGGGAGCTCAACAGAGAAGCTGTTCTGGTCCCAGTATGCTGGGGCCGAACACCCAATGCCTCTGAGTGACCAACTGAAGCAGTTGGTCGAACTCCACAGGGCGGCCGAAGTGGCTATGAAAGATTTCATAGTCCGGCTGTGGCCTGGTGAGCCCTGCCCACTAGCTACTTTGGCCTGATCAAGCGGATGGTAAATGCCAATCCGCGACTTGAAGTCATCAAGCAATCTGTTTGCATTGAGGGTGCCCGCCGGGCCTTTGTCCGCGCGAAGGTGCATTAGGCAAGCTGGATGCTGAGAAGGTGGTGAAGGACGGTCCGCCAGAGGGCAAGGAGCATCGCCATCCCGAGAAGTACTATGATGGTGTTATGAAGGGCGCCCATCTTGTGGCCGATGAGTGTACCAAGGACAAGATCTTTGACTAAATGTACCTTTGCCATTGTTGTAATTTAAAGACGAATTTGCTTGTGCTATGTAGCACTGTTTGATTTAAAATATTACCTTCTATGCGGCTGTTTATAAAATTCTGAAAGTAGGCCAGTCGTCGGCTTCCGCCCCCACGTAACTAGTACGGGGGTGTTCGTGGAAAACCCGGACACTCTTTATCCAAATGTTTGGTCCCTTAAGGAGGTGTTCGGCGTAGTGAACAAGGCAATCGGACTATGCGGCTTTATAACTTTCACTTAGCCATAGAAGTCTACAATTTTAAATTTCGGCGAAGCCCCTAGAATCCGGAAGGCCGCATTGGGGCGCTATACACGCCTATATCGGACGAAGCCGATTTATCGCCTAAAGCGGAAAATCCTTAAGGATTTTAAGACCTCTCGAACAGCGACCAGCTCTCGCCATGTCATGCCGGTCAGTTTTCGGCTTTCTCTACTGAGGTGCTTGTCCGGAAGAACCATGACACAATCACAGTAGTTCTCCCTGCGCTACCTTACACTACAAAAAAATACACTTTCGTGATGATACGTGTTTGTCACAGTAGGTCGCATTTTTTGTCATGCATGTACATCCATGACAAATTTATGACAGAATCAAGATAGTCATACCTATGCTGTCGTAGAAGTGTTCCATAACATTAGCAAAATTATCATCATGGAAGTGTCCACTTCCATGACAATAAATCGCGTGTCACATAAGTGCTTTCGTCAAGGGTGACCGACACGTGGCATCCACCGCAACGGAACGTCGTTAAGCTATCGGGTCGGGTTTTGGACCCGATAACCCGTTAACAGCCCCGACCAATGGGGATTTTCTACGTGTAAAAGCATCATTGGCTGGAGGAAACACGTGTCGGCTCACTGTTGGGACAGATGTCATCCACTCATTGGACGGAAGACGCCTATGGTACATCGACACGTGGCATGGCCCAACAGAGGCCCATTCCTGTGAAAAGGCCGGCCTAGTAAAAATTAGCAGGCCAGCCCATATAAGGCCTACTTGTGTCAGGTCCATTTAAGCCCACGGCCCATACGAGATGAGCCAATTCGACCCGTCAATGGCCCGTTAAAGATTTGACACCATTGCAGCCCATCGTCAGTTCGACCCCGTTAACAGCCCACTATATATCTGGGCTCAATATCAGCCCGATGAGATTTCCGCCTATTAACGACCCGTTTAATGGATGGGCCAATTTTCAGGATGTACATCTTTCGGCCTTTTAGCGACCCATTTAAATGTTGGGCTAGTTTCCGGCCCGGTGTGTCTTTCAGCCTATTGACGGCCCATAAATCTAATGGGCCATTTGTTGTCGGACCTGAGTTTCGGCCTTTTAGCGGCCCATTTAAGTGTTGGGCCAATTTTCTGGCACGGTGTCACTTTCAGCCTGTTGACGGCCCATAAATCAGTTGGGCCATTTTTAGTCGGACCTGAGTTTTCGCCTTTTAGCAACCCATTTAAGTGTTGGGCCAACTCCCAGCCCTGTGTGACTTTCAGCTTATTAACGGACCATAAATGAGTTGGGTCATTTGTAGTTGGACCTTAGTTTTGGCCCTTTAACGGCCCATGCCCTTCATGGTCCAATACCAGCCCGGTTTCTCTTTCGGCCTGCTAAAGGCCCACAACACAGTTGGGCCATTTACAATACGACCTGACTTTCGGCCTCTTAGCGGCCCATGGTCTTCATGGTCCAGTACAAGCCCGCTGTCTCTTTCGGCCTGCTAAAGGCCTACAGTATAGTTGGGCCATATGTAGCCCAAACTTAGTAACGGCCTGTTAACGGCCTGTGAAATAAACTGGGGCCACCTATTGCCCGCTTCGATGTCGGCCTGTTAACGACCCGGGAGGTAAGAGGGCCGACCATTAACTTTCGGCCTAGTAACGGCCCATTAACTTAATGGGCCCACTAAAGTTCGTACATGTCTTTAGTCCAAATTAGATAATTTGAGCCCATTACAACGAGCAATTATGCACAGGACCAAAACCGATCATGCAAAGGTACGGCATACAGGGAATAATGTTGCACATCCAGCATATATTACAGGAAATTACATCCACTGGGCAATCAAAGATTGATGCCAGTGCAAATAAATGAGCAGAACCTAACCATCTACAACGTCACAATCTGCAACCTCAGCACAGATGACGCCCATAAGCATGTGAGCAAGTTCTTTCTGCTTTGCTACACTGTCTCTGAAAACATTGATCAGTTGTTGTGTTGCACGACTCTGCACCTCTGATTCATCCACCATTTCCATCATTGCTTCAGCCATTAATTGGTTCACAAACATACATTTATTCCATTACATTCGAGACAGAGGATACTGAACAGATTCAGATGGCAATTTTTGCAGGCTTGTATTATTGATAGTGGAGAGTGTCTCGACCACTGCATCATAACATAAATTAGGACAGGAACCAAACAGATTAATCATGAGTTATTGCCATATTACCTGGCCTAGATTTACTGGAAAGAAACAATGGGGTTGCCTTGCTGTTTTCAGAGTTTGTCTTCTTATCTTCAGCAGCCTGCACAAAATTAACACACTAGCATTGCTATCATTGGCCAAGTCAGATAATAGGAAAGCAACATCGACACAACGAACGTTTGGGCAAGTAGCCTACACCAAATTAACACAATATGGCACAGCTATCATCAGCCAGGTAAAGTAGTACGAAAGCAACATTGACACAATGAATGAACGGGCAACCAGAGAAGCACTACAATTCAATAATGTGTGTGATATGAGATAGTACATTCATGCAGCTCAGTATGCAAAACTACGAGGCAGTTTTCCTTACAAAAAACAACATTGGCGCCTTTAACATTTTGCTACAACTAATTTTAGATCAGATAAAGGTTAGGTTCACGCCGATTAACAGAATACATGTTGATGTAAAAATATAGTGATATACAACAGGTACTTACATCAGCATTGGAGCACAGAGAATTCCCGCAAGATATTTTCCTCGAATATGATCCCAATGGAGGAAGTCTTCTATCGTTTAACCTTATTTTCTAAAAGAGAGATGGGTAAGAAACATGTAGAAAATATGATCAGAATTCTATAAAATTTCATGATGCGAGGATACGCACACGCTTCTTAGAATGGAGTTGACATTCTTTTGCTGGACTGGAGCGGACTAGTTCTTTGGCCACTGGAATCTGCTTATTATCAGTGGGAGTTGGGTTTCTCTGTGCTGGAGCAGTATCTATGAAAATGGAGTTGGTTTATTATCTCCTGGCGTTTGGATCTTTTGCAAAGACCTGGTTTGTAAACCTTCAGATTCTAACAGAGTCGTCTTCCCCTTGCATGCCTTATATAGAAGAATGGTGATTCAGTTATAAAACATGATACAGCAGAGATGGAATAGGTACTGAAGAATAGAAAGGCATGACATATTGACATGTATTCCCTCCATCCGGAAATAAATGGATGGGTCTAGGCGTATTTCAGTTCTAGATACATCCAGTTTTATCCAATTCTGTGACATTTAATCCGGAGGGAGGGAGTATGATGTAAGAGCTAGGGATACGACAGGACAACACAGTAAAAAAACACTAAAAAACCCACTGTAGAACCCAAGTATTCAAACCCACTGATATGAGATAGTACACTCATGCAGCTCAGGATGCAAAACTACCAGGCAGCTTTCCTTGCAAAAATCAACATTGTGGCCTTTAATCATACATTTTGCTACAACTAAATTTAGATCAGATAAAGGTTGGATTCACGCCGATTAACAAAATACATGCTGATGTAAAAATATAGTGATATACAATAGGTACTTACATCTACATTGGAGCACAGAGAATTCCTGCAAGAATCTTTCCTCATAAACGATACCATTGCAGAAATTCTTCTATCTGCTAAGCTTATTTTCTAAAAGAGAGATGGGTAAGAAACATGTAGAAAATATGATCAGCATGCTATAAAATTTCATGATGCAAGGATACGCACACGCTTCTTAGGATTGAGTTGACATATTTTTGCTCGACTGGAGCGGACTAGTTCTTTGGCCACTAGAATCTGCTTATTATCAGTAGGAGTTGGGTTTCTCTGTGCTGGAGCAGTATCTATAAAAACTGGAGTTGGTTTATTATCTCCTGGCGTTTGGATCTTTTGTGAAGGCCTTGTTTGTAACCCTTCAGATTCTAACATAGTCGTCTTCCCCTTGCATGCCTTGTATAGAAGAATGGTGCTTTAATTATAAAACATGCGACAGCAGAGAGATGGAATAGGTACTGAAGAATAGAAAGGCATGACATATTGACATGTATTCCCTCCATCCGGAAAAAAATGGATGGGTCTAGGCGTATTTCAGTCTAGATACATCCTTTTTATCCATTTTGGCAACATGTAATCCGGACGGAGGGAGTATGGTGTAAGAGCTAGGGATACGATAGGACAACACAGCAAAAAAAACTAGTTGAATGTAAAACTATATGCTAGCGGAATACGTACAGAAATAACCAAGACAACATACACGTGTATGATTGGCAAAATAAGATGGCATTGCAACAGAGCACTAGAATAGCACTTCAATGTAAAAAAAACATGGTATGGCAGACAGATGAAGTACATACTGATGAATAACAATGCATAAGATATTCAGAAGCATGATGTCCAAATTAAGCAGATGGCATTGCGATAGAGTAGAATGACGGTACTTGAATTTGAAAACATGTTATCATGAATGGAATAGGTACTGAAAAACAGGAAGGCATGACATATTTACATGCATGATCAGCATGCTGAGCACATGGCATTGCAACAGAGTAGATACACTCCAGGACATTATATGCATGTTGTACTCATATCACAGGCCAAGTTAGAGCAAGGACCTTGTGGGGTGAAGAGGATTCATCATCTTTCTGCAAGTCTTCTGAAGAACTGCCTTTACATGTTCCATCATATTGGGTATCATTGACATCAAGTTTATTGGCCTTTACATTGCTCTGCGAGGTTCTTGTGGATATATCAGTGTGTGCAATTATATCTGACATGCATGGAAGACAACTAGTAGTTAGATTTATGTAAATGAGTGCCTGTAGGAGACGACATAAGTAGTAGGACTGGGGTTAACTAGCAGTAACAGGTCTCATAAACTAAAGGGAGAACACAGATGAAAGCTACAGAATATGTATCGTTTGTACTCGAGATTAACTAGATGGCACACAAAAGTATTAAAGAACAACATAGGTAATACTAGAAGTGGTATAATACTATAATCACCAGCCTGTGGGATAGCATTGGCTGATGGGTGATAACTATGGAACAGCGTTACCTAAAGAACAAGTATCTTAGCTGAACTATGGAACAACGTGAACTCCTGAACAAGACCCATAAGAGATCAGCATGAATATACAGTGAAATGTGATGATCTATTTTCCGTGCTTAGATGAATAACAACGCCATAAATGTTGCACGCAAGTAAGATGAGGGTACAACCTATCTGGCTGCCATCCAAAGGAGTGAGCATCATGTGCTGACTTGTCGATGGCCCTGCAGTTGTTGTGGCTGTCCATGTCGGGCACGCGCATTCGATGCAGGGAACTGTTGAGTGGGGACTGTAGCTCCCTTCTGGTGTATGCTTCCCTTGTTGGAGCAACTGCGGTGAGTCGGAAGACGGTGTGTCTGAAGATGCAGATAACGCATAAAGTTAAGAATGACATATCTCTTTGATCCGAATAAATACACTAAGAGATCAACAGCAAGGTACGAGAGTGGTCACACGTCTGTTGACCGAAGACTAAATTGCGGTCACACAATTTTATTTTATTTTGGTACTATCCGATCTACGTCGGATGGCTTGATGGCCGTCTTGTGCCTTCCGGCTGACACTGTTCGGAATCTTCCCCGAAGAGCCAGTGACCAACGGCAGAGCAGCCTGCCTCCGTCGTCCGTGGCCCCGTCCAAAACCCCGCTCCCCGCCCCACCGCACTGCCGTGGTTGCGCCGCCCCCGGGCCAATCCACAAAGACTCCCCGTCATCCAGATCCGGCGGCGGCAGTACCTTCAACCCACGCAACTCTAAAAGATAGCCATCTAAGTGCTGCTTCCGCGGCGAACTTGCGGCCCCGCACCCTTACGTTAGACACCAGCCAACCGACAGCCTAGGAGCTCCGCCGCCTTGAGGGGTGCTGCTTCCCATTGGGAATCGATTGGCCCAGAATAAAAATTCAGACAACTAACGCCTAAATAAAGTGATTTCAGATGAGGGTGCGACCTATCTGGCGGCATGGTGAAGTAGGCAGGTCCAGCTGCCGAGTCGGTGAGGCCGGCGCGGTTGCGGTGGTGACCGGTGGCAGGGAAAGAGCGATGTCACGACGGTCGACGGCTACGCGGAAGCAGCGCCAGGACTCTGGACGGATCCGAAGTTGGAGCCGCTCCAGCACCGTGAACAACGGCGGGGGTGAATCGGCTCCGATACGGTTCACGCGGCCGTTGTCAAGGCAGCACTAGCAGCACGGAGTAAGAGGCACACGGCCCAGTGCATGATGGCAATTGGACAGCGTCTCCGGCATTACGGAGGAGGGCGGCTGTGAAATTGGTGCGGTGGGGCGCCATGGAGGTGGGGATGAGGTTTCGCGGCTTGGGAGAAGGGAGCTTCCCGGGGAGAAGGTGATTTGGCGCCCACGAGGTATGAATGGGGGCGGGCAGGGGGAATTGGGAGGGGAGTGGAACCATGTCTTACGGACGCATTTGTCTGAAATGTGAGGGGAAGTTACAATTCTACCCTTGCCTATAGGCTTCTCGGCTTGGGTCTGTGTATTGAGGGTCGGGGATAGTAGAGTAACTTTGCTTCTCCCCAAATAGTGGGTGGGAGCGATTTCGGGCGAGGAGGGCGTGTCTTGAACTATAGTGGGCGCGAGCGAATTCGGGCGAGGAGAGCGTGTTTTGAAATTGTGGGTGCAAGCTATTTCGGGCGAGGAGAGAGTGTTTTGCCGACCATGGTTTATGAATTATTCGGCACATGTCATTTCGGCTGAGGAGAAGGCGCGCTTGGATGAAGTTACGAACCTACCCTCGATGTACAACAGGCCAATTGATGTGTGTCCCACATAGGACGGTCATTTCGCGTCTCCCATTTATTTGCTCGGGCGAATTCCACCGAGCAGAGAGGATGTTTAACGGTTCTTTCAAATTTTGGGAGAACGAGCATCCACGTCTACCTTACCAAGTCGATTCGAATCAAATTTTGAAATATTAGCTTGCCACTTCTTTTTTAGATGGAGAGATGATGCTCGGGAGTAATGTGTTTTTACATGCTCGTTCCTAGCGATTTACTATATGACAAATAGTTGACCCACTCAAAAACGTGAATCAAACCCAAAATGAAATATCTCGATTCAATGAACTAGCTCGTTCAGTAGGTCAAAATAGTGAACTAAATCCAAAATTGAACACCTCAATCGAGTAGCATGTTGTACAGTATTATAGTACTCCATGAACATGTTGAAAGTCAAATTAATGAACTTGTTTGATATACGCATATATCCGTTCATGTGTGGATTGCAGACAACATGGTCTCCAATTTAAATATTTGAATGCAAGTTTATATCAGTCTTTGATGCATAAAACGCGACCTCCCCCTCTCCCGGACTCCTGTTCTCTCTCTCTCTCTCTCTCACTCTCACTCTCTCGCCGACAATCTTCAATTCTGTCGCACGCATCCGACACAAAAACCTTGTTGGTCCCTCTCCCTTTCTCTCTCT
>NC_041385.1:718432987-718453390 GCF_002162155.2 Triticum dicoccoides
TCAAACTCTCCATCAACCTGGGTCACACATACACATGCATATCTCACTCGCACTCGATAGGCCTATCTAAAACTCTATCTGTCTCCATCATTCTCTCTCCATCTCACACGCGCACACACACACAATCTCATGCCCAGCTAGCCAAGTATGATGGTCTCTCACTCAATTGTAGGCACACGCAGTCCCCCCTATATGTATATGACTAGCTAATCTTAGTCTCCATCACAAACATGTGCATGGTCTATCTCGATTTCTCTCGGGGCATCTTTCTATCGCGCACGCACTCCCTCGATCTCCCACCCATATAGTACCCTCATGATCTCGAGGGGATCTCTCTATCACAAACACACCCTCTCTCCCTCCCCTTGCATCCATGCCATCCATGTGTCCCTCTCGACCTTTTTTCCTTGTTGGCCAGACCTCTATTGGACATGTGCTATAGGGGTGTCTCTCTCCGTTGCAAACAATCACACACTAACTATCTTCGTGTATCTCCTCACCTCGCTATTCCATCTCGGAGATGCATGCGTGATATGTTCGCATAAGAAAAGAAAAAACACACTCTCTCTCTAATTTATCGTTTGTTGTCACTTTCTCTTTCACACACATACTCTTTTTGCACACTTACTCATTCTCCTTCACACGCACTTGATCCGTCTCGACTGAGGCACTCACCTCCGTCCATAGCACATAGATTTATTGAAAAGTCAAACATCACAAAGTTTGACCATGTACGTGGAGAAAAAGAATTACATCTAGTACGGCAAACATATACCATTAGATTCACCATGAGATGTAGTTTTGTATGATGTATCTTTGGTATTGTAGATATAAATAACATTTGCGTAAACCTGGTCAAAGTTTCCAAAGTTTGACTTCTAAAAAATTTACATGCACTGCATTATCGAGCGGATGGAATATCTCTTTCCCCCTCTCAGCTATCTGACGCACCACTCAGCCTTATCGGGGCTCCTCAATCTCTCTCAAACTTTATTGGTCAGTTTGGTTCGTGACCTGACCCTCATGCCTTGATGGTCGGTACTGCCTGGTGTGGACGTGAGATGTAAAATATTTCTGCCTGCCCAGGCTTGTGTGGTGCTGAAGCATTTGGTTCATGCCCGGGCCAGGCAAAGCATCAACGTCCCATCAATCAGTCCATGCATCAATTATTTAATGCTAATATCCATCCATGTTGCTGTTAGCCTCGTGGCCGCACGACTAGGCACGGCCAGGCGTTCGAAATCGGTCGCTTGGGCCAGGCTACTTGCAGTGTGTGGAGTTCAGCCAGGCTAATTAAAGTGCAAGGGAACCCAGCCCAGGCGGGCTTTCTTTTTCACAGGGTAGCAACCAAACAAGCGTGCATGAAATCCAGCCACAACCCCAGGCCACGCAAAATATGCTCACGACACAAGCCAAACAGGCCTTATATCTCCCTGGTTCACACATACACATGTCTCGCTCGCGCTATACATATAGACCCATCCAACACTCTCCACCCTTGTTCTCTCTCCATGTGACACGCACCCCCCTAAGTACCATAATCCCTCACTCCATCATAGGCTCTGTTTGGATCCATGGGTTAGAGTTAGTTTGGGTTAGTTTGGAGTCAACTAACCCAAAAAGATCCAAACAAGAGGGTTAATTTAGGTTAGATGCATCTAACCCATCCAAAAAAACTAACCCATCCAAGAGGTGCTTATTTGGGTTAGTTCTTCTCAGGACCACTAATAAACAATTTTTTCTCTCGCTCTCCCCGCAGCAGATCCCTCCCCACTTCCTCGAAGCTTCTCGTCCTCTCCCTCCCTCCCTCTCACACCGCCCGTGAAGGTGCCTCGCCGTATCCGCGCTCCATCTAACCCTGCCATCCAAACACCTCTTTACTTAGAGTTAGTTCAGGGTTAGAATCTAACTCTAACCTCTAACTGAGTTAGAGTATCCAAACAGGGCCATAGGCGCAAGCACTCCCCCCCCCCCTCCTAAGTATGATTATCTCTTACTAGCCATCAGGAACACACGTATTGTCTCCTTCCATCCATACGTCTATCTCGATATCTCTCGGGGCATCTTCTATCGCGCACACACCTTGTCACTCGATCTCCCACCCATGTAGTCCCATCACGATCTCCAGGGGATCTCTCTATGACAAACATACACTCTCTCCTCCCCATGTCTGCATTTTCTCCGTACGTCTCTCTCGACCTCTCTCCCTTGTTTGTCAGACCCCTCTTGGCCACGTGCTAGGGGTCTTCCTCTCTCGGTTCCAAACAACCACACACTATCTCCTCACCTTGCCTCCGTTGTCGAAGATGCATGTGTGATATGTTTGCGTAAGACACGCACGCTTTTTCTCCACTTTTATCGTGTGTTGTCCATGTCTCTTTCACACACGCACACACACTTCTCTCTCTCTCTCTCTCTCTCTCTCTCTCTCTCTCTCTCTCTCTCTCTCTCTCTCTCTCGTCAGGGACTCTGTCACGTCCATAAGCATATGGATGTTTTGAAAAGTCAAACCTCATAAAAGTTTTACTAGGTATATGTGGAGAAAAACATTTACATCTGGAACGATCATTAGATTCATCACAACATGTACTTACTTCATACTATCACTTATCTTTGGTATTGCCGATATAAGTAATTTCTTTATAAACTTGGTCAAAGTTTCAAAAGTTTGACTTTAAAAAAATGTTGTAACTACATTATCGAACGGAGGGAGTAGCTCTTTCTCTCTCTCTCTCTGCTATCTCTCACGGGCCTCCCCTCTCACTCGAACTGTCTATACCGATGGATTATACGCTCACTGTGTTAGCGAATAGCTCTGTATATTGTTTAGTTGACCGGTCAACCAATCCACATGCTGCATTGTCAGCTCGTGTTCTGTATCTTGGTGTGCTGGCCCATGTGGCAGTGGGTGAAAATAAGTAAACTAGAGGCCAATCTGACACGCGGTGAAGGAAACAAAGTTGAAACCACTCGGGGTAGCACCCCGCACGCTAGTAAATTGAGGGCGCATTGAGGACAAACTTCTTGCGCACGAAGGACGCACTCGCGCACAATTCACCACTGCGCGGCGGCATGCACAGAAGGACGCACTCGCGCACACCCAGCACACAACACACACCAGCACACGTGTACACCGGCGTCGCCGCCGGTTGAGATGGACGGCGAGGCAGCCAACAAGCGGAGGCCGCTCGAGCCAAAACCGCATCCGGTGAGCCTGGACTTCATCAGCAGCCTCCCCGACGACATGCTGCTCATCATCATCGGCCTCCTCCCCACCAAATCTGCCATGCGGACCGCCCTGCTCTCCTGGCGGTGGCGCCCCTTATGGCGCTGCGTCCCCCTCAACCTCACCATCGACAACTGCCTCTGCGACGGGGATTGCAAACGCATGGCCGCAGTCTCCAAGATCCTTTCATCACACTCTGGGCCAACCAGATGCCTTGACATCCGCATGTTCAGTACCAACTGCAAGGTCCAACCCAAGTTCGACGAGTGGTTCTTATCCCCCGCCCTAGATCAGCTCGAGGAGCTCAGCTTTGAAGCTGGACGATGTCGCTCTCTGCCGCCGTCCGCGCTCCGCCTCACGCCAACGCTGCGCCGCGCCAGCTTCAGCTCCTGCTATCTTCCCCAGATTGATGTCGCGCCCGCCCTTCTTCTCCCTCAACTCAAGCAGCTCGACCTCTTTGACGTTGTCATCTCGAAGAAGGCTATGGAGCACCTGCTCCGCAGTTGTATTGCGCTCGAGTACCTTCGTCTTGAGCAGATCCACGGGTTCATTAGCCTCCACATCGCCTCGACGAATCTCCAATGGATTTATGTGTCTTGCTGGCCCCGCAACAAGACATCAATTGGGAAGAGATCACTCCAGCTGTTCCACGTTATGGTCATTGAGAATGCGCCTTTCCTTGAGATATTGCTTGTATCGGATCTAGAAGGTCCAACAAAAATCAGGGTCATTCACGCGCCAAAATTGACAGCGTTGGTGTACTCGTCTGCCAAATTCTCCGAACTCTTTATTGGATCCGTAATCGTTCAGGTACAGCACTCATCTTCTTCTCCGTCTTCTTGAAATTCACATTTTTAAATTTCTTCTTGATGTATTTACGACCGTCTTCCAGAAAATGATTCCCACAAGCTTGACCCAGTCCATGCGCACAGTGAAGATCTTAGCACTAAAATCTATCGGCCCCAATCTGGATCAAGTTGTTGGATTCCTTACATGCTTTCCATGCACGGAGAAGCTACTCATCGAGGTGAAACTTCTTTCCTATTAGTAAACGGTAATCACAACATAGCTCAATTTTTTCGTAATTTTCCCAAATTACGATGACAAGTGTAGTGTTCAAAACTACATCTATGCACTACACCGGAAGAAATGTTTTTAGTATTTTTTCTCACGTGATCACCTGCATCATTTTTATGCTGTACTACTATAGTAGCCTAGGCTAGTCATAGTGGAAAGTAACTTAGACTACTCCAGTAACTCTATGGTTACCCTAAGGGCAAGTACTACTACTACCTCCGTCCTGGTTTACTCTTCCAATTTTGTAGTATCAAAACTTGACCATAGATTTAACTGACAAAATGTTAATGCATGTCACTAAGAACTATATCGTTGGATTCGTATTTGAACATAATTTCAAATGTTGTAATTTTTAGTGACATGCATTGGCATTTTCTTAGGTAAATCTATGGTCAAAATTTTATACTAAATACGAGGTAGGATTCCCTCCATCCCAAAATTCTTGTCTTACATTTGTTTAGATACGGATGTATCTAACACTAAAATGTAACTAGATACATCCGTATTTAGACAAATTTAAGACAAAATTTTGGGACGGAGGGAGTACAAAAGTGGGCTATGTAGGCTAAAACATGTGCCAAATTCACTTGTGATGCATTTGGCATCGACGCCCCTCCATTGCTCACCTGGTGCCCCAATCTGGAGCACCTACTTTGCTCCGGTGCCAAATTAACTCACACAATGAAAAAACACTGCGTGGGAGAGAGAGAGAGAGAGAGGACTGAGGCAATAAAAAAACACTTGTTTGGGAGAGTGAGAGGCTGGTGTAGTTGGTTTGATTGATTTGTTTATACTGTGGGTTTGTGTGCACAGCGGTGCCAACTCTCTCACATCGCGAGAGCGGTGCCAAAATCTTTTGATTTGACATCGATGCGTATTATGTGGCATACTTTTGCGAAATATGGCATCGGCCACATAGTGGAAGGCAACAAATGCCCAAGCTCTTCACGTGATCCTAGTTAAATGAGAGGAAACAGAAACAGAGAGAGAGGGGGAGAGAGAGAGAAAGAGTGAAAAAATATCACTAGCCAGCCAACCCTATCGTATGAGCGAATGATATTGGTACCTCTTGATGACACATCAATCTTATGCAGCCAGCTGCTCTAATATGTTCTCTTCTTTTGCAGATAAAAAAGACCCAAAAGTGAAAAATGTGCTGCACTATAACAATATCATCGCATGCCTTGATCTCCATCTTACAGAAATTGATTTGATCGACTACCGAGGCAGCACATCTGAGATTAAATTGGCCAGGTTCTTTGTTCTGGAGGCAAGTGTGCTGAAGGTAATGGGGTTTGGCGTTCTCTGGTGCAACAATGAATGGTGTGCTGTTCACCGCAAGCGTCTAAGCCAAAATGACAAAGTCTCCGCAGAAGCTAAATTTGTTTTTGAAACATCAAGTGGCCAGAGACTCGAAAACTTATTTGCCCATTAGTGACTTGTCAGGGCGGTGGATTTTAGTTTGTACGATAACGCTGCATCCACCTAAAGTAACGAAAGTTCTTACGTGAACTTCCTAGTAATTCCCTCTTCCTAGGTGCAGCATTACTCCTAACATTTGTAATATCAGTTTGAAACTTGTAATATTACCGTGTCCTATTCCTGCGTTTTCAAAATCCTGCGAATCAAACAGGTCCTGAGTTGGTGATGATGTTGTGCCTCCCATCTTTCACTAGTAGCCATCGGATCTAGATCTGACGCATACAAACCAAGCTTCTCCATTTTTGCAAAAAGATGCCCGCACTTGTTCCCTATTTACAAACAACACCTTGTCTCTCACAATCAGCCTTATCTCCTCCCCACCACATCTAGAAGGTCGTGGAAAAATCGGGCACGATGGCCGCTGCCGGAGCAGTCCACCCCCAATCTTGGTGTTCCGTGTAATGCACGGGCATCTACGCACGGGAAATTATGTCGAACAGGGCTAGTTGTAAGCAGGCTAGCTCTACAGCCATGATGATAGTGACTACAGACGGTGAGGCTGACTATGGTATGGCGAACACGGCGCCTATACTCAGGTGTCATCTCCGGTGCAGGGTCTTGTCACTTCACTGTGAGGAGCAGCACGTAATAATTTGACCAACGGGTAGTACAGTGCTAGTACTCCTAGGAGTACTACATTGGTAGTACTACTACTAGTACTAGTAGCACCACCGTCTGGATTTAGGAGTACTACCACGTCCATCTGGATTTTAGTATTTGACTAGCAATATCTAGTAATGCATGTCACAAAAAATGTACTACTCCCTCTGTAAATAAATACATGGTGTTTTATTCCTATCAGCGAGAGAACTTAATGTTTTCTTGCTAACTAGAGTCTTAATAGGATTACATGCAATGAACTAAACACTTCATGTCATGTTTGGTAGTCTCAAGTCATTGAAAGCATGCACGGCCCACGTCTCTCATTGGTTGATATGTCACGAAATAAGAAACAAGGAGGGAGTTAATGCATCGTGCCTAAGTGTTTTGGGATTATTTGGTTTTCGTAATGTGACTTACACAACATTTTTGTTTACATGCATTAACATTTTATTAGTTAAATCAAAGGTCAAAACTTGGCGCAAAATGCAAAGGGGGCCAATAAACCAGTAAACATCAAACTTCTCTCGTTTGGCCCCAACTAGAGGTCCTGTGAGATGACTATACTGCACCGGCACGGAGGGGGGCGCAGCTTCATTGACTTACGGCAACTGCCTTCGGGTGAATGACACGTGGGCCCAGGGGGTGGCTGGCCCACCTATCATACAGCCAAAGGCAGGTGCAGTAGAGGGCCGAGGAGTAGTACGAAATCCTACGCACCTACGCACGCTAACCAAGGGCAAGAGTGATCACTCGAATCGCAAGATCAGTTGACTAGTAGAAGCTAAGATAGACCCATGGAGGCGATGAGCGCGAGCATCAGCCGGCTGTGCCAGATGGTCCATGACGCCGGCCTGCGGCCCGGCAACGAGGAACGTCTCCAGGTAGTATTGCTTGAGGCCGACAGGGCGAGGGGCCGCTTGGACGATAGCTTCATCTCCTTATTCGACGAGGTCCTTGTCGGTTTCCTCGACAAGTTCACCGTCATCAAGAAGCTCACGGACGAATTTGACGTAAGCCTTCAGCCGACGCGCCCAGGCTCTGCGATGCCCGCCACCCTCAATAGCCACTATGGTGACAACCTCTTCGACGCACTGGTGGCCCTGCGACTGCCCGTCGTCGCGCCAGAGAATGTCCACCTTAAGGTCACGCTCGCCGCGCAGCGCCTGGCGCAGCAAGACACCATGGACATAATCACCCACGTCTATGCGCATGCAAGAGGAGGACGATAGGACGCTGGCCTTCTTGAACCGTAGGGCAACCTTGGGCGCACTGTTCAGAAGCACATTGAGCTCGCCGCCAACGCCGCTGCTCCTCACACGTCGGTTGGTGACCCGGCGCACTAGGGCGTGAGGATGTCATTGATGGATCCGTATGTATTTTTATCTTTACGTCAAATCCATGTAGTAGTATATGATACTACAGTAATTATCTTACCTTTCGCATCAACTTCATAATTTTCGTACGTACTCCATGCATGAACGGCGCCAGAACCAAACTTCTCATTACTCTAGGAAAAATTGTTATTTTCTATCTATCGATCGCGCCATGGAGCAGAACCAAATTTTACAAGTTACGAGTTCAAAAGGAAAAGCCTGCGTGTTCGCGTCGCACCCCCACATGGTTGGTCCGGCACGCCGCTCAAGTGGAAATGCGTGCGGTGTTGCATTTTCACTTATAAGTGGGACCGTAGTTGAGCAAACCGACTACCGGCAAACCCCCACCCCGCCCACCGCGCGATGGCTGAGAAAACAGGAGGGAGAAGAGATGGCTGTAGCATGGACTCCAAGAAAATTGGTGTCGGATGGGACTCATGTGGGTGGCGTGTGCCGTAGTGCTAGACGTGAATGCTAGTTATGGCCATGCCACCCCACTATATCGAGGTATAGTACGTAGAACAAATTTCCTGCAGTCCGTGCTCAGCACTCCTCTATCTTTCTTCTCAGCCAGCCAGCGGACGCGCGGAGCCCATCGTCTATTTGCTCACATGCGGTCCCACATGTCAGTGAAAACGCAAGCGGACCCACTGAACCTGCACATCTTTCACCTCGACGTGCTGGTGATGAAAAACAAATCCAAGAAAGATCTTCGGTGGCCCTTTTGGAGTTACTCAAGAGTAGTAAGATTCTATTTACAGTTTAACCCAAGATGCACATCTCGTGGCTTCAACTTATCAACTACCACTCTATTTTCTTTCATGACACGACCTGGATGCTGGATGTCCCACGTGTCGGCAAAAGGAGGAAGAACCCGACCAAATCTTCGGTTGTGCTCTCGGATTAGACTAGTTGTGCTAACTTAAAAAATTTATTGTGTACTCCCTCCGTTCCAAAATACTTGACTTCCATTTGTCCAAAAATGGATGTGCCTACATACTAAAACATGTCTAGATACATATATATTTTGACAAATACTAGAATGGAGGGAGTAGAATGGATGCAAGTTTTTGTATTGGGAAGAAGAGTACATCCATATATTGATAGAGCGTTGGAGTTGGCCTTACAAGTGGGACCGCAGTTGAGGAAACCGACTATCGGCAAACCCCCACCTCGCCCGCCGCGCGATGGCTGAGTTAGAGAAACGATGAGGTTGAAGAGATTGCTCTAGCATGGACTCCAAGAAATTTGGTGTCAGATGGAAGTCGTGCTGGTGGCGTGTGTCATACTCCTGGACATGAATGCTTGTTCTGGCCCATGCCACCCTACTACTCCTACTACTTACTATATAGTACTACTAGTATCAAGGATTCGAGGTGTTGGTTACGTATGGCTACAGTAAAAACACCCGCACGACGCGCGAAGCATGTGAAGCTAGTACAAATAGTGTACTACTATTGTTTATGATTGGCCTCATTCGATAACCTATTGCAATGCACGTACAATTATGTATTCGGAAAATATTTTTTTGCCTCGTCGCACCACTCACTCACAGAAGCAACTCGAAAGCCATTCATAAATTTAGTAAGTTTATCACAGGCATATCATTTTATTACATACAACAGGTAATCAACCCACATCGACAATGAGGATACATTATAAATACTAAAGTTTTCACCACACAACAAATAACAAGCAATGAAATGAACTTCAACTCAACCATTCCTCGGTGTTGGAAACGCTTGCTTTGAACCACAAGTGATTCTCTGGGATGGGCCATCCATTGTCGATCTGGAGACAAATGCAGGAGTGATCATCCAGGCTGAAGCGGCCTACTATATCAGTACCAGGGTAGGGAACCACCCAAATGTCCGAGGTATAGACACAGTTGCTTCTCATAAATAGTAGTAACATTTTGTCAACAGCAGTTGGATCGCCTTTCACCATCATTGGATAGTTTTGTCCAAGGAAGAGTGAATTTTCTCCAAGACTATCAATTCTGTACCAGGGAGAGGAGTTGGCGCTAGCACACTAGTATCCATCCCGAATACCATGCAACGGGTGTTGGCATAGGTCCGGAGAGTGCGACCATGGGAGACTACACCTGCTTCCTTAGCAGTAACATCATCAGTGGATTGTATACACACGAGAAGAGGTGATCCATCGGAATTAGTTGTCAGGCACCAAATAGTATATGGGCGCTGCTCGTCCTCATGCTCGTGATCATCACCATCATCATCTCCCCCTTGGTTATAAAAATCTTCAAGTATAGGTGGTGGTATGTTCACAGGACCTTGGAAACACAAGAAGAAGGTTAATTAGTAAGGCTGGCCATAGTGGGGGTAACATAAGTAGTATCATGCACTTGGGACTCGCAAACATGCTTATGTGGCAGACAATTAAGGAAGAGAGAGATGGTTATAGTAACATAGGTAGATACCGTAACATAATAAATGTGATGCTACTATGTGTCATGCATGGGAATAAATGAGACCATCTATGATACTAATCTAAGATACTATGCACTATAGAGGTAGTAACATAAACTAGTAACATATGCATGTTACTAGTCTAAGTTACTCCCCACTATGACCAGCCTTGCTAACCCACATGCATGTGGATGAAACAATTATAATTACGGTGGAAGACAAACATACCGAAACAACAAGGATGCCATGCAAAAACAGTGCCACGAGTGGTGGCAGCAAACACAAGGCCCTCGTATTCAATTGCATCACAGTACTCATCCATGTACACAAACTGATTTTTGAGCAATATCCATCCAGTCAAACCACTGACGACGGAAACAAGCTTGTCGAAGATAGCAACAACTTCATAGTTGTTGTAATTCCAAGAGTGGTTGGGGACTCAAGAAATTGCTATCTTCCGTAGAAGACAATCACCATGATTGTATTTGAACGTGCGTACAATACCGGTGTGCTCAACCTCTAGGCAGTCTGCTAAGATTTTTGGAAGTGGAACCCGGTCACGAGTGTACACATTCACAAGTTCCCGCTCGCAGTTGGACCCAATGTAAACAACCCAATCTCCATTTGCGCCTGCCCAAGCCTTGCCCTCAAGCGATGGCATCTTAACATCATACGTATCATTATCAAGCGGCATCAACTTGCACAGGGCGAGCCCTCCATCGTGACAGCGCCAGTCATCAGGGTCACGGCGAAGAAGATAGGGGAGATCAAACCGCTCCTTGACTCTTGGGTTCCTTATAATGATGTTATTAGTTGAGTCGAGAATGGGCTTGAACGAACCTGCCATGCTAGCCGAGGTGATGACGTCGCACCGATCAATGAGTTCCTCCACCATGTCATCTTTCAGATCGGGGCAAGAATAATGGGGTTGTTTCCGTCATGTTCCCTCCATGGAGAAGACGATCAAACAATGGCAGAAGAAAGCGTGAAGGGCTGAAGAAAAATGCAGGAGGGAGAGGAAGAGCGTGCGACAGCAGTTCCAAATCGAGAGGGAAAGGCGAAGAGTCGGTGGACGGTTGCCAGTTTGCCACGGTTCACGAAGGGGCGCCCCGTCCTACACGTCGGTTCGGAAATACTCCTACTACTCGCCGTCGTCTCACTGATATGTGGAATGGGACCACATGTCAACGAGACATGGTGTGTAATTTCTCGTGCAAAATGCGATCTGGACGCGTTGGCCCGAGGTGCCGCATTAGTTAGCGGCCTTTATTTTTTTAATGGCGCGCCGTTCAGTTTTGAAGCACGACTAACTGGTACTGTACGTAGAGAAAATATAAACTACTCTACCACTACTCCACCTCCAGTACTAGTAGTATAAAGAAGATATATAGGCTGGAGCTTCAGCGCTTTCTTGCCAAGGGCTGCCCACTTGCTTCTCACACTACCACCCTCTCTCCAGATCTAAAAAGACGACCCCTCTCTCCCTCCTCACCGGTGGTCACAGATCCATCGGGGAAGAAAAGGACGTGCAGCGTTGATGCACTCGTCATCGGCGAGTGACGTCACGCACTGACGACAAGGTCGTCCTCTCAGACCTAGCGCCCGCGCGGGATCATTGCCGTAGTGTGTGCGGAGGACGACGACCACGAGCGAAGCCACTTCCCGCCGACGCTCAGGTATGCTACCTCTTTTCGAACCATACCCTTGTTCTATTGCCCCATCTGGCACGTCGTTGCATGTGGATCTTTTTCCACTCCACCATCTTCCCAATTTGCTATCCTCTGCTCTGCTGGCCACGCAGACGAAAACCATAATTTTCACTATTAAAGGAAACCCTACTTCCTGCAGACTAATGCATGTCTGGGTTGAATAAGGAAAGGAAGGGAGACTGTATTGTCCAAGAGAGTAGGCATCGAACCCGCATCTAGGTTAAAAAGGGGAAAATCAGTAGCTAAGGAACGAGTCTCGTGTCTCTTGGTTGAAGAAGGGTAGAAAGGCATGACAATGCAATAGAGAATGACCAGGTCGATCGGTTTGTTGTCCTCACATAGGAAAAAGGTGGCTAAAGAGAACAAAAATGGGACGTAATCCACATATGTTGCCTGGATATTTGTTGCTCTGGGCAACCATACCTCCCTCACCACTCTGCGTCCGTGGAGGTACATCGTACTGGTGCGCCTACTGTCCGAATGGGCCTCCCATGCTCTTATTGCCACTTTTTTGTTGTTAGTATAACGCCAGCAGTCAAGTCAAGCAATGCTACTGCTAAAGTGATGCCACATTTAACTAATGCCACTCTCAGTCTAATGCCTCAGATAAATTTAAGCAGTGTCATTTAATGTCACTGGATCATTTCAGGGTTAGCTGTTGATTGTGGATGTATTAAAGATTTTTCAGCTAAGGCATTCTAATGTTGTTGCACAGCCAGTATACAAACGATGAAACTTGTTACTACCTTCAGATTTTTGCACTGTTAATGCTTATAGATTACATACCTCACTTTCATGAGATAAGTTAATTTTTTTTGTACAGTGTCACCAAAATGCCAAGGCGCTGATGTCATTTTATTTTGGTTAAAGTGCACAGACAATTATGAAGACAAGAGGAAAGGTCAAGAGTGGGCACCTCCTCCTCCGGCTGTTCTCTTGATTATCAAGAGGAAAGATCAAGTTTTTATGTTTGATTGATTATCAAGATTGGGATAGCAATTTTTAAGGTCCCCCCGAGTTCGAAATGATATTTACCATGGAGGTACATGGTTTGCAATTTTTTTATACTGTCATTAGTTAATAATGCTAGTTACCTTCAGACTTTTGTATTTGGTTTAATGCTCATGCACAGCTAGCATACCAATGCTGAAACTTGTTACCTTTACATTTTGTATTGTTAATTCTTATAGAAACCTTCCAGTGCTAGAGTTTATTGAAATCTGTTCAGTAAAACCATTGTACTGTACCCTATAATAAACTAACTACTCTACTGTTGCACTAGCCACTGGATTAGTGTATATTTGTAGTATTCGAATGGTGTTGCATTAGCGTATGGACATAAATAAAGTGTGGCAAGCTTTCCCAGATATGTGCTCAAGAAAACTACTACCTGTTTTTCTAAATACTAGACATTTGGGTACTTTAAATTGAACCGCGACAACGTCTTATATTAAAGAACAAAGGGTGTAGAGTTCACTCAAATTATCCCGGTAAAGCTAGTCACACCTTTGTTAAAATTAATGTTCATTATGTTATTGGAGGAGGTCTGTATGTTTGTCTCTAATGCCTGTCTACTACATACCCGACATCATGATGTAATGTTAAGTCATTTCCTTTTGTACAGTGTAACTAAATTGTCAAGGCGGTGATGGCATTTTATTTTAGTAGAACTGCACAAAATTTGCTTAAAAGAAGAGGAAAGGTCAAGAATGGCTCAGTTTTTCAGAAAAAAACTATGTATGCCTTCCTGACATCAGCCGTTGTTGTTTTATTTATTCCTTCAAACAGGTGGTTAGAAACAATCTTGCTACCTTTTCCCATTAAGAAATTGGAATGCTTATATTTGTGAGTCTATGCTTCAACTAGTGCCACTTCTATAGTAATCACACTTTTAGTATCTATGCAAACAGGGATGCTCGATTTTAGTGCAGCTGCACAAAAAGTCCAACTGGTTCAACATTAGGAGCATGTTTTTCCCAAACCTTTATATCCAATTGGTGGCACTATGAGCTGTTCATTACGAAGGTACATGGTTTGCTACTATCTTGCTACTATTTTTGTACTGTCATTTGGTAGTAATACTAGTGGTTTGCATGTGAATTTATTGGCAAGGTGGACCTACATTGGAGGTGCAGGACAGGATTCAATGATTGGATGCTCAATTTCGGTTGTATCGATTTCACCTCTTCCATCACTGCGAACATGGTGTGCTATATGTTTACTAGCTGCTTGATATTTGTGCAGACAGAGATGTCTGCTCATTGCTATTTGGCAAACAAACAAAGTGTCTGCAATTTTGGTTGAACTGCACAAGAGAATAGTATAGTCACTACATGCAGTGCCATTTGAAAATAGACACAAAGATTGGATAGTCACTTCATGGACTACAGAAAAGTAGTACTGTACTATTTACTGGCCAACACTTGATGCTTCATTGCTTTGGTCTGATTATACAATGGGCATCATTTTCCCTAAGTTAAAGTTTGTATTCCAAAAATAGTCTCGCAGTGTGATCGAGAGAAGACCAAATCATATTGCAGTGGATGTTCCTCCATCATGTGTGGTTCATTCTCATGGTTCCAGCTGTTGGTGAAACCACTTACATTTGCAAGAGGAATTGTAGACTTCACAAACAAATTTGTCTTTCAGTCTGTACTGAATGTTGGCCAAGAGAAGCATCCATGTTAGTAGGAAGAACAGATGTTTTTTCTAGATCTTTGCTTTTGGAGCTACATATTTGTATATGATCTGTGAATCATTGAGATGCATTAACATGTTGATCTTATGTATGGGAATCGTACTAGTTAGTTTTAGTTGCGACGCAAGATCCGAAGTGGCTGATCTTTTCTTTCAGAGCTACATATTTGTATATGATCTGTGAATCATTGAGATGCATTAACAGTTACTTATTTCGGTTTGCTCGGTGTTTACAAGTTACTGATCGATCACTAGCTAGCCTACAAATGCGCACCTGGCAGTTTTATTTGCGACGCAAGATGCAAAGTGGCAGTTTTTTGAATAAAAATGCCTACCTCTGAAGAAACTGACAAGCTACACTATCGATTCTACACGGAAAAAATGCCTACCTCTGAAGAAGCTGACAAGCTACACTATCGATCCTACACGGATAAATAGCGTATCACGCACGTACTACCTCCTTTTCGGTTTGCAGGGCTCAATTCAAGAAATGACCTACTCGATCCTACATGAATAAATAGCGGATCACACACGTACTAGTACCTCCTTTCCGGTTTGCAGGGTTTAATTCAAACCTCTCACCAACCAAGGTACTCCCTCCGTCCGGGTTTATTAGTCCCGTGAGCAAAGCAGCAAGACCAAGGCATGGCAATAATTAACGGCATGTAGAAGTTTAAGCCTAATTAATTCTAGCAATTTAAGTGGTTGCATGCGTGCCCTCGGCTGCGACTCATTGCATGCTGCTTCGCGTACTGCCTGCGAGCGATTCTGAGTGCCTACATGCAGCCGGCCGTAATTAAGGCAGCTAACTCATGCGAAAAAAGATACGCTTTAATTGTTGCGGGCTTTTTAAATCCGTGAAATCATTATTGATAAGGAGGGAGATGATTCGAGTGCACTTGTTTGACCGCCATGCCGGCGTGCGACCCAGACGGGACGGGACGGCACAGTCATAATTTCAGTTTCCCTAGTTTTCCACGGCAAGCTGGCGCGCTAAGCCATTATGCATTGAATTCCGATGACCGTCGCACTACCTTCCCCCTATAAGTATTGTTTCCCGGCATTCTCCAGTGCCACCGTGACCCAACTCACCATATCCTCATAAGCCCCCAGCAGCCCGACGTCGCTCGCCATGTCTGCCATGCCCCCGCCCGTCCGCGGTAGGCGACGCCGGAGGCGGTCACCACCGGAACTAGTGTTCGATTTTTCACCAAAAGGCAGACGGAGGGAGGAGGCATTCTATCTGTCTTTAGATGGCAATGCGCGGATCGAGGAGTTGTTGGAGCGCGACCGCATGGCGGAGGAGCAGGAGTTGTTGGAGCGCGACCGCCTGGCGGAGGAGCAGCGTAACACCGATTTGCGTCGCCAGCGGGACATGGAGCAGCAGCGCACCGACGCTCTGAGTCGCGAGTAGAGCGACCGCAACTGGGCCGACTACATGGAGGCCGGTGCCCGGCAAATAGCTCTGGAGGCTGTCGGGCACGCACGCGTTCGCGACGCCGATTTTTACTACCAGCTCATCAAGTGGGTTTCCCGCTTGGAAGCCGAAGCTTCGGTGGACCACGCCGGCATGGAAAGGGCCAACGCGCGCGAGCAACGCGCCCTATCGCACCTCTGGCAAGTCCAAGGCGAGGCGCAGGACGCCGGTGCCGGCGTTTAGCGTGTACCGCCGGCATCGTCTAGTTACCTAAGAGTAAGTTCTAGTGGGAGTAGATAGTTAACTTGTCTATGATGGTTGTCAACGTGGAAGTTCAGTACTCTATATGTGGATCAGACCTGTTACTTTGCTCTGAATGTTGAACTTTCTGTTTGAACGTATAGAATGGGCTGTTATTTTTTTAAATGGGTTGTATTTGTCCTCCACGGGTTTAGAGGCTGACTTGTGGGACTAGCAAGTTGACGCGTACACAATCAGGAGATGATTGTACGTGGAGAGGATGACAGCAGGGACCCGTCAAGGTCATGGCAGTACGCAAGCAAGTGCCTCCTTATTTCAAACCAATAAAAAATGGCTCCTCCTAGTGGATTTCTGACATCTGGGTCCCATGCCATTGTCAACGTAGTCAGTAAACAAGAGAATTGCACAACGAGCGGCTGACACCAGGGACCCAGCAGCTCGCCCAGTTATTTTTGTTTTGGGTTAATTTGATAAATGCCTCCGAGAAATGCCACTGCAATTTCCAAACTTTGAAAAATGCCATTTCATGCCATTTCTAGTGGCATTTTTTGAAGTCTGGAGTGGCGTTTTTCAAAGTTTGCAAACTGCAGTGGCGTTTTTCAAAGTTTGCAAAAATTGCAGTGGCATTTTTCAAAGTTTGGAAATTGCAGTGGCATTTTTATGAATCGCCATAATTGGAGTGGCATTTATCTAATATGTTTTTGAGACAGAAGCAGGGTGTCAACTGGGCTGTGCGGGACACTCTGGCCTATTTAGACAGCCTTTTCTTTTATGTTTACCACAGACCAGCCCAGTAGTTTTTTTTTCTTTTTGAAAATGGCTAGCCCAGTTTTTTTGTGATTTGTCAAGTAAGTCACTTTATCAGGCCTGTTGGGCTAGATGAGGAGAGCTTCATTCGGCTGGCCGAGAAAATGGCCTATCAGTAATGAGAAATGGGTTGTACATTTTTAAAACACATCAAACCGGCAATTAGTTTCAAATATCTTTTTTTCATTTCGAGATTTTAAATTGCATTGATTTTTATGCGTGGACAATTTATTGGATTTTATATTGATTTACATTTATTTTTAAAATCAGTCTGAATGTGACTCGAAATTTTGGGATTAAAAACAGTTCAGACCGCACCGACATATGCAAAATTTCGTATAATTTTTTAACCGTGGCCATAATATGGGCTGTAATGCTAACAAAAAGAATATGGGCTCCAAAAAAACCCGTAAGAATTAGCAAATGGGCTGTAAACTATTTGAAATAATGGCAGATGGGATGTATGCTATTTTCCACAGATTTGAGGCTTTCCACAGATGGCATGTATACTGTTGGATGTCCATCCAACGGCCGTCGTGCTTCTTCAATCTCTGCTCTTCCTGCTCCAGCCGCTCAAACAAGCGCCGGTGGGACTTCCTGCTCCCTCCTCCCTGCGGCCGGCTGTGCTGCCGCGCAGGCCTCACCGCCCCACTGTACTCCCATCGCTGGCCTAGCTATCCCTCTACTCACCCTTAGTCCCACAGATGCTGTTATTCTCCGGCGACGGCAGACGAACCAGTAAACCCTCGTACTCCTCCGCGTGGGAAATAACTGCCGAGTATTCCCTGGCTCCGTGTCGTTCCCTTCCTAGGCCTTGCCATCGTCCACTGCCCTGGTGCTCTCGGCGCGGCCTGGTCAACGTGATCAATGAACGACATCCATCGGAAGTGGACTATACGTGGAGAGGCTGACAGCTGGGTCCACGGCTGCACGCAAGGAAATGCCTCCTTATTACGCGCAAAATTATGATTCCTCCACCTGACATCTGGGACCCACCGCAAGGGCCTCTCTATTTCGCGAAAAAAACGTTACTGCCGCTGACAGCTCGGACCCACCAGCTATATCCTCGCACGCAAGGAAGTGCCTCCTTATTACACCCAAAAAAAAGAATACTCCCCCTCCTAGCTGGGACCCAGTATAGTGGGCCTACTAAGTTGATGGGGGCGAAGGGCTTTGTCAACTTAGTTAATATGCATGATTCTAGCTCGACTGACCATACAATGTCCATCCAACGGCCGTAGTGCTTCTTCAACCTCTGGTCTTCTTGCTCCAGCCGCCCAAAGCAGCGCCGGTCGTGCCGCCTGCTCCTGCCTCCCATGGCCGTCTGTGCTGCCGCGGAGGCCTCACCTTCCCCATACTACTCCCACCGCTGGCCAGGCCATCCCTCCACTCCACTCACCCACACCCCCTGTTATTCTGCGGCGACGGTAGCACAGCCGAACCAGTGAACCCTCGTACTCCTCTCCGCGTGGGCATCCACTGTCGTGTCTTCCCCGGCTCCGCGTCGTCCCCTTCCTAGGCCTCGCCATCGTCCACCGCCGTGGTGCTCTCGGCGCGGCATGGTCAATGTGGTCAACGACCGAATTCCATCGGAAGAATACTGTACGTGGAGAGGCTGACAGTTGGGTCCACGGCAGCCGCAAGGAAGTGCCTCCTTATTACGCGGAAAATAATTATTCCTCCACCTGACAGCAGGGACCCACCGTACTGGCCACCAGTATTTCGCGAAAAAAATGTTTGCCCCTGACTATTGGGACCTACCCGACGGGCCACCGTATTTCACGAAAAAAACATTCCCCCTGCTGTCAGCTCGGACCTACCGGAAGTGCCTCCTTATTACACACAAAAAAATGAATACCCCCCCAGCTAGCTGGGACCCACCATGGTGGGAGGCTGACTTGTGGGCCTACTAAGTTGACGGGGACGGAGGGCTTTGTCAACTTAGTCAATATAAATGATTCTAGCTCGAGTGACCGTACAATGTCCATCCAACGACTGTAGTGCTTCTTCAACCTCTGGTCTTCTTGCTCCAGCCGCCCGAAGCAGCGCCGGTCGTGCCGCATGCTCCTGCCTCCCGTGGCCGGATGTGCTACCGCGGAGACCTCACCGCCCCCTACTATTCCCACCGCTGGCCAGGCCCTGCGGCGACGGCAGCCTCATACCGCAGCCGAACCAGTGAACCCTTGTACTCCTGTCAGCGCGGGCTTCCACTATCGCGTCTTCCCTGGCTCCCCGTCGTCCCCTTCCTAGGCCTCACCGTCGTCCACCGCCCTGGTGCTCTCGGCGCGGAGTGGTCAACGTGGTCAAGGAACGGCTTCCATCGGACGTGGACTGTATGTGGAGAGGCTGACAGCTGGTTCCACGACTGCAGCAAGGAAGTGCCTCCTTATTACGCGCAAAATAATTATTCCTCCACCTGACAGCGGGGACCCACCAGACGGGCCACCATATTTTGCAAAAAAAAAATTCCCCCCTGACTGCTGGGACCCACCAGCTACACCTTCGCACGCAAGGAAGTGCGTCCGGGCAATAAAAACGATTCACCCCCCTGACTGCTGGGACCCGCCAGCTACATCTTCGCACGTAAGGAAGTGCGTCCGGGCAAAAAAAACGATTCGCCCCCCTGACTGCTAGGACCCACCAGCTACATCTTTGCACACAAGGAAGTGCCTGACAGTCGGGACCCACCTGGTCGAAGCGTACGTAGCGTTGTCATTCTGGTCACGAATGTGTACGTACATACTGGTCGTTGTAGAGGCGTGCACGTGTCATAGTAGAGGCGCGCACGTAGCATGTACACGTACGTACAGCGGCCAGGGTGCAAGAAAGAAAATACGGCCACGTATGTGTACATACGGGCCGGGTCTCGAACGCCTAGTCGCGCATACGTATGGCGAGGGCTCGTGTTCATGGGGAGGCAACGGAATGCGTCGTGTTCATGGGGAGACAATGGAATGCGTCGTGTTCATGGGGAGGCAACGGAATACATCGTGTTCATCGGGAGGCAACAGAACGCGTGGGAGCCAACCGGCTTGGACGGAACAGGCGATGGAAACGAGGCCTGGCGTACCGCAAAACAGAGGAAACGGAACTCCTACGGTCGAAACAGGGGTCCTGTTGATCGGGAGGGGTGTGGCGTACCGCAAAGCGGACAAAACGGACCTCCTACGGTCGAAACGGGGGTCCTGTTGATCGGGAGGGGTGTGGCGTACCGCAAAACGGACGAAACGGACCTCCTACGGTCGAAACGGGGGTCCTGTTGATTGGGAAGGGTGTGGCGTACCACAAAACGGACGAAACAGACTTGTGTTGGAGCGCTACG
>NC_041385.1:718454095-718473244 GCF_002162155.2 Triticum dicoccoides
ATCCCAGAGGCAGCATCGATCGGCTTCAGTTAGCAGCAGTAGCGAAGGAATCGCTCCATCGGGTTCAGTTAACAGCCATCGATCGATCGCTCGGGTTCAGTAACGCATAGCCTGCAGTGCAATCGCTCGGGTTCAGTTAGAGCCCAACGCCTCGCTCAGCTTTAGTTAGAGCCAACACCTCGCACACACGCGCGTACGTACGAGAGAAACATGCATCGCTCCGCCCCCGACCTCCCACCGTAACCGGCAACTCCCCGAAATTTTCCTCCCCCTTGCTTCTACCACGGTTTTTTCCGTCATGGACGGTGCAAAGAATGTCATGCAGTTGCGTCTCCGGCCCGCCCAAGACGAAAAGCCCATTTTCTGTCATGATTTTTTGTCATAGAAGTAGGAGCCCACCACATCTATGATGATACCGGGTTTTGTCACAATTATCGTCATAGAAGTGTCATATGTATGACAGAAAAAAAATTCGTTCGGCCCAAAATGTCACGGATGTGCCTTTTTTTTGTAGTGTTAGCCGATATAATGGAACGTAAGGTACCAAAACAAGGGAGCCGGGCTAACCCAACTGTAGACCCAAGACACGATTCGGAGCTGATGCATGTAATGCTATAAGTTCGGGGTGCCGCACTGTTGAAAGTGTTCGGACTTGTCTTGCCGTATGATGGGGCGCCATAAGGAGCCCCTGGCAAACTGACCGTACCAAGGTGTACGGATGCAATATCAAATAAACATTTATGAGAAAAAATGCTCAAATAAGAATAGTAAGCTGATGCTATATATGATCTCCCATTGATGGTAATACGTTTAAGTGTATGTTTACAATGGATGCATTAAGCGGAGATAAATAGGACTATTTGACATGTCCTATCAAGGTGCAGGCTGTGTACAGATAGATAAAGCAGGTATAATGATTGTAAATTGATTCCACCTGGGTATTTCCTTCTATGCACAACGCCTGTTGCCTCCTTGGTTGTCTCTCCCATGTAAGTCCGGCAATCCGGCTCTTCTGAGGATGCTGTATTAAAGCGATGTCCTGAAACGTAAAAGGGGAAGATTATGAAGGTATTTGGCGGTTACCCGCACTATTGATCGAGTCGTTGTTGCGCCTCCGCCTATGCCCATGGTATCTTGAGTGCGTAATTGTGTACGCATGGCACGAATGCTGCTTGGATGGGGCTTGAGCGGAGGCAGGACTGCTAATCACGCTCTTGGCGTTCCTGATGATCCTGTTGCAGGGTGCTCCAGACTCGTTTGACGGTGCTTGAGGTTTTCGTCGCCGGATTGGTGGTTTGCCGGAGGAGGCCGCATTGTACTTCTGCCGCGAGGGCTGCAGTATGCTCTTCTATACGGAGAGAGCGGTCCATGTTTCCGTTGACTGTTATGACCCCGCGCGGACCTGGCATCTTGAGCTTGAGGTATGCATAATGTGGTACCGCATTGAATCTAGCGAATGCGGTTCGTCCGAGCAGTGCGTGGTAACCACTACGGAAAGGGACGATATCGAAGATTAACTCTTCGCTCCGAAAGTTGTTCGGGGATCCGAAGACCACTTCCAATGTTATAGAGCCCGTACAGTGGGCCTCTACTCCAGGCATTACACCTTTAAAGATGGTTTTGCTGGGCTTGATCCTTGAAGGGTCAATGCCCATTTTGCACACTGTGTCCTGATAAAGCAGGTCCAGGCTGCTGTCGCCGTCCATAAGGACTCGCATGAGGTGGAATCCGTCGATGATTGGGTCTAAGACCAATGCGGCTGAGCGCCATGACGGATGCTAGTAGGATGATCCCTATGATCAAAGGTGATTGGACAAGCTGACCATGGGTTGAATTTGGGGGCGACTGGCTCCATCGCATAGACATCCCGTAGTGCTCGCTTTCGTTCCCACTTGGGGATGTGAGTGGCTTAGATCATTTTGACCGTTTTCACCTGGGGGGGAACTTCTTTTGTCCCCCCGTGTTCGAACACCGGGGCTCTTTGCATCGTCGCTGTGCAGCCCCTTGTCCTTGTTTTCGGCATTTATTTTGCCGGCCTATTTGAACACCCAGCAGTCTCTATTGGCGTGGTTGGCTGGCTTGTCCGGGGTGCCATGACTTTGGCACGAGCGCTCCAGTATGCGGTCTAGACTGGACGGTCCTTGATTATTTCTTTTGAACGCCTTTTTCCGCTGACCGTACTTGGATCCGCTGAATCCGGCGTTTACTGCCGTGTCTTCAGTGTTGTCGCCATTGTTCCGTCGCTTATGTCTGTTGCGCCGTGGCTTGCCGTTGTTATCGCGGACATCCGAAGTGCCGGAGTGTGGCGCGGTGCCGCTGCGGGCCAACCAGCTATCCTCGCCTGTGCAAAAGTGGGTCATTAGAGTTGTGAGAGCTGCCATGGACTTAGGTTTTTCCTGGCTGAGGTGTCGAGCAAGCCACTCATCACGGATGTTATGCTTAAAAGCCGCCAGGGCTTCAGCATCCGGACAGTCAACTATTTGGTTCTTTTTAGTTAGGAAGCGAGTCCAGAATTTCCTGGATGACTCTTCGGGCTGTTGAGTAATGTGGCTCATGTCATCAGCGTCCGGTGGTCGCACATATGTGCCCTGGAAGTTGTCGAGGAATGCGTCTTCCAGGTTTTCCCAACTGCCAATGGAATTTGTTGGCAGGCTGTTTAGCCAGTGCCGGGCTGGTCCTTTGAGCTTAAGGGGAAGATACTTGATGGCATGTAGATCATCTCTGCGGGCCATGTGAATGTGGAGAAGGAAATCTTCGATCCATACTGCGGGGTCTGTTGTGCCATCGTATGATTCGATGTTTATGGGTTTGAACCCTTCTGGGAATTCATGATCCATCACTTCGTCAGTGAAGCAGAGGGGGTGTGTGGCGCCTCTGTGCCGGGCTATGTGGCTACGCAGTTCAAATTGGTCTATGTTGTTGTCTTCGGCCTGGCCGGACTTGTTGATGATGTATCCGGCGCGACGATCATCATCGCGCGCTGGGGTGCGCCCCCGCGATCCGTAGATCGATCTTGGCTGTCTTGCTTTGTTTTCCAGAATATCTTGCAGGTCTTGCCTGTTGCCCTGGGTCGTAGTGTATCGGCGTAGGGGTGCGGGCTGGTATTCGGGCTGATATCCCGTTTTATCTCGGCCACAGGGTGGCCGGTCAGCCGTTTGGCGTTCGAGTCCATATTCCTCGGTTGCGAGGACTTCAGTCCATCTGTCTGTGAGCAGGTCTTGATCAGCTTCGAGTTGCTGCTGCTTCTTCTTCAGGCTCCTTGCAGTGGCTATAAGCCGACGCTTGAAGCGCTCCTGCTCCACGGGATCCTCAGGCACGCCGAACTCGTCGTCGCCGAGGCTAATCTCGTCTTCGGAGGGGGGCATATAGTTGTCCTCCTCCAGGTATCCGTCTGTCGCCTGTTCTTCCGGGCTAACCTGCTCATCTTCCTGTTCGGCCTGCTCGAAGGCGGGCTGGTCAGGGTTATATTCCTCTTCGGCGCCATCTGGATTGCTTTCTTCTCCGGGGCCGGTGTTGCTGTGGTGGGGCTTGGAGCAGCACCGACGATGCCCATGCTTTGCTTTTCTTCCCGAGGGGTTATCCTCCGTTGCCTCGTCGCCATTGGTTTCCTTCGGAGTGTCCACCATATATATATCGTATGAGGAGGTGGTCGTCCACCGCCCTGTGAGCGGTAGCTCCTGTAATTCTCCTACATCGTCGTCCATACGGTCGATGTCTTCGGAGTTGAAGTCGAGCACGTCAGTTAAATCATCGACCGTGGCAATGAAGTGGGTGGTGGGTGGGCAACGAATTCCGTTGTCGTCTGCTTCCCACTCAAGCCGGACATAGTTCGGCCCAGAGCCTCCTGACAAAGAGAGAGAATTTAATGAGTTCAGCATGTCGCCAAAAGGCGAGTGCTGAAAGATGTCCGCCGCGGTGAACTCCATTACCGGAGTCCAACCAGGCTCGGCGGGCTCGGGAATGCGCAGACTGGAACCTACATCCAGATATGAATCCGGGGGTCCGGAGTCATAGGTTTCCTCAAAAGTGAGGCATGTGTTCGGCTCCATCACCGATGAGGGTACGACCTACGGGGCGGGGTCCAGCTCTCCGTCCTTAGGCAACGCAACCTGCCCCGGATTTAGGTCCGAGGCTTCTGCCGGGGTGATATCCCGAGCATCGTCTGACAGCGGGTCTAAGCCATGCTCATCGTGACTGTTCGGTGCTCCTGGCGTAGGCCCGAATCCGTCAAAGATCAAGTCTCCGCAATATCCGTCGTGTAGTTCAAGTTTCCGAACCTGACCTGGTGGCCGGGGGCATAGCTGTCGATCTGCTCCAGATGGCCAAGCGAATTGGCCCGCAGTGCGAAGCCGCCGAACACGAAAATCTGTCCGAAGAGAAAAGTCTCGCCCTGGACCGTGTTATTGATGATTGGGGGCGCCATCAAGCCCTGTTGCGACGACACAGAGGAACTCTCAATGAAAGCACCAATGTCAGTGTCAAAACCGGCGGATCTCGGGTACGGGGTCCCAATCTATGCGTCAAGGCTGATGGTAACAAGAAGCAAGGGACACAGATGTTTACCCAGGTTCGGGCCCTCTCGATGGAGGTAAAACCCTACTTCCTGCTTGATTAATATTGATGATATGGGTAGTACAAGAGTAGATCTACCACGAGATCGTAGAGGCTAAACCCTAGAAGCTAGCCTATGATGGTATGATTGTAATTGTGGTCGGCCTTCTAAGGACCAACCTCTCCGGTTTATATAGACACCGGAGAGGGCTAGGGTTTACATGGAGTCGGTCACAAGGAAGGAAACACAATATCCAGATCGCCAAGCTTGTCTTGCACGCAAAGGAGAGTCCCATCCGGACACGGGCCGAAGTCTTGAGTCTTGTATCTTCACGCTTCAATAGTCCGGACGTTGTACATAGTCCGGCTATCCGGATACCCCCTAATCCAGGAGTCCCTCACTTCCCATTTAGAGAGAAGTTTCCCTACAAAAAATCTTAAACGAGAGTTGAATAATAACACATAATCTCCTACATTAAACTCACGCTTTTGTATCCTTTTGTCATGCCAGCGTTTGACTTTTTCTTTGAATAGCTTGGCATTCTCATAGGCTTGAATTCTCCATTCATCAAGTGAGCTAATATCAAACAACCTCTTCTCACCGGCAAGTTTGAAGTCATAGCTGAGCTCTTTAATAGCCCAATATGCCTTATGTTCAAGTTTAAGAGGTAAATGACACGCTTTTCCATAAACCATCTTATATGGAGACATCCCCATAGGATTTTTGTATGCAGTTCTATAGGCCCATAATGCATCATCAAGTTTTTTGGACCAATTCTTTCTAGATCTATTCACAGTCTTTTGCAAAATTAGTTTGAGCTCTCTATTGCTCAACTCTACTTGACCACTAGACTGTGGATGATAAGGAGATGCGATTCTATGATGGACATCATACTTAGCAAGCTTCTTACGGAAAGCACCATGAATAAAATGTGAACCACCATCAGTCATAAGATATCTAGGGACTCCAAACCTCGGAAAAATAACTTCTTTAAGCATTTTAATAGAAGTGTTATGATCAGCACTACTAGTTGGAATAGCTTCTACCCACTTAGTAACGTAATCAACAACAACTAAAATATGTGTATAACCATTAGAGGCAGGAAAAGGTCCCATATAATCAAAGCCCCAAACATCAAACGGTTCAATAACAAGAGAATAATTCATAGGCATTTCTTGACATCTACTAATGTTACCTATTCTTTGACATTCATCACAAGATAAGACAAACTTACGAGAATCTTTGAAGAGAGTAGGCCAATAAAAACCAGATTGTAGTACCTTGTGTGCAGTTCTATCTCCAGCGTGGTGTCCTCCATAGGATTCAGAGTGATACTTGCGTAGGATCTGTTCCTGTTCATGCTCAGGCACACAACGTCTAATAACACCATCTACTCCTTCTTTATAAAGGTGTGGATCATCCCAGAAGTAATGTCTTAAATCATAAAAGAACTTTTTCTTTTGCTGGTATGTGAAGCTAGGTGGTATAAATTTAGCAACAATGTAATTAGCATAATCAGCATACCAAGGAGCGGTACGAGAAGCATTAACAACCGCTAATTGTTCATCAGGAAAGCTATCATCAATAGGCAGTGGGTCATCAAGAACATTCTCTAACCTAGACTGGTTGTCTGCAATGGGGTTCTCAGCTCCCTTTCTATCAATAATATGCAAATCAAATTCTTGGAGCAAGAGAACCTATCTAATGAGTCTAGGCTTAGCATCTTTCTTTTTCATAAGATATTTAATAGCAGCATGATCGGTGTGAATAGTAACTTTGGAATCAACAATATAACGTCTAAACTTATCACATGCAAACACAACTGCTAAGAATTCTTTTTCAGTAGTAGCATAATTTCTCTGGGCAGTATCAAGAGTCTTACTAGCATACTGGATAACATTCAATTTCTTATCGACTCTTTGCCCTAGAATAGCACCTACAGCATAATCACTAGCATCGCACATAATTTCAAAAGGTAAATTCCAATCAGGTGGTTGAACAATAAGTGCAGTGATCAAAGCTTTCTTAAGTATTTCAAATGCTTCCACATAATCATCATCAAAGACAAAAGGAATATCTTTTTGCAATAAATTAGTCAGAGGCCTAGAGATTTTAGAAAAGTCCTTAATGAACCTCCTATAAAAACCGGCATGACCAAGGAAACTTCTTACACCTTTTATGTCCTTGGGACACGGCATCTTTTCAATAGCATCAACTTTGGCTTTGTCAACTTCAATACCTCTCTCGGAAATCTTATGCCCCAAGACAATGCCCTCATTAACCCTAAAGTGACACTTTTCCCAATTCAGGACGAGACTAGTGTCTTCGCATCTCTGCAAAACTCGATCAAGATTGCTCAAACAATCATCAAAAGAGGATCCATAAACAGAAAAGTCATCCATGAATACCTCACAAATCTTTTCGCAAAAATCAGATAATATAGCCATCATGCATCTTTGAAAGGTAGCAGGTGCATTACATAAACCAAAAGGCATACGTCTATAAGCAAAAGTACCAAAAGGGCAAGTAAAAGTAGTTTTCGATTGATCCTTTGCTGACATAGGTATCTGAGAGAAACCGGAATAACCATCTAAAAAGCAGAAATGAGTGTGTTTGGATAGTCTTTCTAGCATTTGATCAATAAAAGGTAATGGGTAATGATCTTTCTTAGTAGCTTTATTTAACTTACGGAAATCAATTACCATCCTATAGCCTATAATAATTCTTTGCGGGATCAATTCATCTTTATCATTAGGAACAACGGTAATACCTCTCTTTTTAGGGACACAATGGATAGGGCTTACCCATTCACTATCAGCAACAGGATAAATAATACTTGCCTCAAGGAACTTTAGTATCTCCTTTCTTACCACTTCTTTCATCTTGGGATTCAGTCGTCGTTGAGGATCTCTAACTGGTTTGGCATCTTTTTCCACTGTAATTTTGTGTTAGCATAATGTGGGACTAATGCCCTTGAGATCATCCAGAGTATATCCAATAGCTGCTCAGTGATTCTTCAAAGTTTTCAATAATCTTTCTTCTTCTTTCTCTGAAAGGTTAGCACTAATAATAACAGGATATATTTCCTTTTCATCAAGATAAGCATACTTATGATTATCAGGTAATGGTTTGAGTTCAAACACGGAATCACCCTTGGGTGGAGGGGGATCCCCAAGAATTTCAACGGGAAGGTTATGTTTCAGCATAGGTTCCTATTTAAGGAACACTTCATCTATTTCCTTTCTTTCCTTCATAAACATATCATTTTCATGGTCTAGCAAATATTGTTCTAATGGATCAGTTGGAGGAACAGCAATGGAAGCAAGACCAATGATCTCATCCTTACTAGGCGGTTCCCTATCACGAGGTTGTCTACTAAACTTAGCAAAATTAAACTCATGAGACATACCATCTATGCCAACGGTGACAGTATTCTTTTCACAATTAATCTTAGCACTAGCTGTATTCAAGAAGGGTCTACCGAAAATAATGGGACAAAAATCATCTTGTGGGGAACCAAGAACAAGAAAATCAGCAGGGTATTTAACCTTCCCACACAAAACTTCAACATCTCTAACAATCCCAAAGGGTTTAATGGTATCCCTATTAGCAAGCTTAATGGTAACATCAATGTCTTCTAATTCAATGGGTGCAATGTCATGCATAATTTCTTGATATAAGGTATAAGGTATTGGACTAGCACTAGCACTCATATCACATAAGCCATGATAACAATGATCTCCTATTTTAACAGAAATAACAAGCATGCCTACAACAGGTCTACGTGTCTTAGTATCTGGCCTAGCAATATTAGCAGTCTCACCACAGAAATAAATAACATGCCCATCTAAATCATCATCCAAGAGATCTTTAACCATAGCAATACTAAGTTCAACATTAATTTGCTCAGGAGGTGTATAAGTCCTAGTATTACTCTTACGAACAACAGTCGAAGCTTTAGCATGATCCTTTATCCTAACAGGAAAAGGAGGTTTCTCAACATAAGTAGTAGGAACAATAGGATCACTAAAGGTGATAGTCTTTTCTTCAACTGTAATAGGTGCAACTACTTTCACTTCAACAGGAGGATTATATTTAAACCACTTCTCTTTAGGGAGATCAACGTGAGTAGCGAAAGATACACCGAAAGAAGCTACTATCTCAGAGTCAAGTCCATACTTAGCGCTAAATCCACGAAAAGCATCGGTATCCATAAAAGATTTAACACAATCGAACTTAGGTGTCATACCTGACTCCTTATCATCGTCGGAACCCCAATCTTCAGAGTTGCGTTTAATTCTTTCCAATAAGTCCCATTTGGAATCAATAGTCTTCAGCATATAAGAACCATCACAGGAAGTATCGAGCAGGTTGCGATTATCAAGAGAAATCCGAGCATAAAAGTTTTGAATAATCATTTCCCCCAAGCTTGAGCGATGCTTTCTCCTTCGCGAGGCTAGAAATTATATATGTAATTACGATCACGATGAACAAGATGCATAGGATATAACTTCTGGTGAAATTCCAGCTTCAATCGCTTATAATTCCAAGAACTAGTATCATCACATAGCCTATACCATGTCAATGCATCTCCCTTCAAAGATAAAGGGAAGACCTTCCTTTTGACAACATCATCGGGAATACCTGCAAGCTTAAATAATCCACAAACTTCATCCACAAAGATAAGGTGTAAATCAGGATGCAATGTTCCATCTCCTGCAAATGGATTAGCTAGCAGTTTCTCTATCATAGCCGAAGGAATCTCAAAGTAAATATTTTCATAAAGTTCAGTAGGTTGAGGAGCAACTCTATGCTCTTCTGGCCAGGGTGAAGATATCCCGAACAAGCCCCTCAAAGGATTAGTTTCCATAGTGACAAGTAACAGAAAATTTCAGCACACTATATAAATGTTTCCTTACCAAGTTCCACTCACCAAAAGCGCTACACTCCCCGGCAACGGCGCCAGAAAAGAGTCTTGATGACACACAAGTGTAGGGGATCTATTGTAGTCCTTTTGATAAGTAAGAGTGTCGAACCCAACGAGGAGCAGAAGGAAATGATAAGCGGTTTTTGGTAAGGTTTTCTCTGCAAGCACTAAAATAATAGGTAATAGATAGTTTTGTGATAAGATAAATAGTAAGGAGTAACAAGTAAATAAAGTAAATAAAGTGCAGCAAGGTGGCCCAATCCTTTATGTAGCAAAGGATAAGCCTGGGCAATTCCTAATAATGGGAAAGGAGCTCCCGAGGACACATGGGAATTATCGTCAAGCTAGTTTTCATCACGTTCATATGATTCGCGTTCGGTACTTTGATAATTTGATATGTGGGTGGACCGGTACTTGGGTACTGCCCTTACTTGGACAAACATCCCACTTATGATTAACCCCTATTGCAAGCGTCTGCAACTACAAAAGAAGTATTAAGGTAAACCTAACCACAGCATTAAACATATGGATTCAGCCCCTAACGAAGCAACACATAAACTAGGGTTTAAGCTTCTGTCACTCTAGCAACCCATCATCTACTTATTACTTCCCCATGCCTTCCTCTAGGCCCAAATAATGGTGAAGTGTCATGTAGTTAAAGTTCACATAACAACTGGAGGAAAAGACAACATACATCTCATCAAAATATCGAGCGAATACCAAATTCCGATGACTACTAATAGCAAGACTTCACCCATGTCCTTAGGAACAAACGTAACTACTCACAAAGCATATTCATGTTCATAATCAGAGGGGTAATAATATGCATTAAGGATCTGAATATATGATCTTCCACCAAGTAAACCAATTAGCATCAACTATAAGGAGTAATCAACACTACTAGCAACCCACAAGTACCAATTTGTGGTTTTGATACAAGATTGGATACAAGAGATGAACTAGGGTTTTGAGAGGAGATGGTGCTGGTGAAGATGTTGATGGAGATTGACCCCCTCCCGATGAGAGGATCATTGGTGATGACGTTGGTGATGATTTCCCCCTCCCGGAGGGAAGTGTCCCCGGCAGAACAGCTCCGCCGGAGCCCTAGATTGATTCCGCCAAGGTTCCGCCTCGTGGCGGCGAAGTTTCGTCGAGTAAGCTTGCCCCCGATTTTTTTTTCAGGGTAAAAGCTCTAATATAGCAGAAGATGGACACCGGAGGCCCACCAGGGGGGCCAGGAGATAGGGGGCGTGCCCAGTAGGGGGGCGCCCTCCTCTCTCCTGGACAGGGTGTGGGCCCCCTGGTGTATTTCTTTCGCTCAATAATTCTTATAAATTCCAAAAACATATTTTATAGAGTTTCAGGATTTTTGGAGCAGTTTAGAATAGGTTTCCAATGTTTGCTCCTTTTCCAGCCAGAATTCCAGCTGCCGGCATTCCCCCTCTTCTTGATAAACCTTGTAAAATAAGAGAGAATAGCCATAAGTATTGAGATATAATGTGTAATAACAGCCCATAATACAATAAATATTGATATAAAAGCATGATGCAAAATGGACGTATCAATCACATCCTGGACTCCCTCTGCCAGGTTGATGTTGGCTTGTATCAACTGCCACCAAAGAGCCAGAAAATCAGGTGCGATCACTGAAAGATCGCCATGCCACAGGTCTTTGATCTAGTTTGAATTCTCCATTGCCATCTTGACCGACCTATTTTCCCTCCTTGTGCTCTTGAACAACAGCGGGTAGGTTTGGCATATGGGCGTGCCGTCCAGCCAGGGGCTTCTCCAGAAAGATGCCATTTCCCCATCGCCTACCGAGACGGTAGTTGCATCGTTGAGTAGCTGGATGTCTTCATGATTGCATGGAAGCTGGGAGCCAACCCAGGGCCGGTCGGGTTGCGCCCAGGCCATCCATGGCCAGCGCAACTGGAGAGCTCTGCTGAATTTGCCCATGTCTTGGATACTAAGGCCCCCATGCTTCGTTGGACAGCATACTTGACCCCAATTTACCTTACAACAACCGCCAACCAGCTCATGCATGCCCGAGGAATCGCCGGCGAACCTTGTCAATTTCCTTGCAAAACTTTTTTGGCGCCCTTAGCACGGAGATGGCGAAAGTTAGCATGGCGGTAAGCACGCTTCGGGCTAGCACTCTCCTGCCGGCCATAGATAGAAGACGTCCTTTCCAACCAGCTAGTCTAGCCCTAATTCTGTCGAGGATGAATTGCAGGTGGAAGCCTCGTAGCCTTGATATCGTTATCGGCATCCCTAGGCATTTAAGAGGGAAGGTGACAATTTGGCCACCAAAATTTTGAAGCACGTGCACCAAGTCAATGCCTTCACAATGGATTGCAGCTAAAGAGGATTTTCAGGGGTTTATTTTCAGCCCTGAAGCAATTGAACCTCATATTCAAAGACAATGTCATCCAGATTCTCTTCACTGAGGCCTAGCCGTGCCATCAGACCCTCCAAGTTGTCCTTGTCATACCAGAAGACGAACCATGTTCTCACGATACCATTTGGAACTAAAAACATAGTCAAAACTGGGCTATTTGTTTATTTGTGGATGGACCAAAACCGTTATTCCCAAAAACATGCCGTTGTCGAACCAAGGCTGGTGCAGACCCACCCTTTGATTGACCCTAGTTCTCTGGAGGAGGGAGGAAGAATGCTCGACGCTGGTACAAAGCAGACTAGGGAACACAAACCCTAAGAGTAACTCCAACGGGCTGACCCAGACGGACAATGATTTTGTCCGCTTTTCGTCCGTTTGGGTCGGCCCGGCGGACACCAACGATCGCTTCCGCGTTTGGGTCGGCGCATGCGTTCAATGCTGGCCCGACCCATTTTGACGGCACGAGAAAAATAAATAAGAACAAAATTTGGAAATTAAAACAAAACATTATTTAAACATTAAAGTCGGCCCAGGGGAACGCCGTGTTCCAGACGACGGTGATGTCGGCCGCGTGCTGTGCCGCCGCGGCCTGGTGCACCTCCTCCTCGGCCTCGCGCTGCTCCTCCTCGGCCTCTCACTCGAGCAGCTCGAGGTGCTCGCCCTCAAGGCGCTCCTCGGCCAGTCGTCGTTGACACCAGTGCTCGACGTAGGCCGCCTCCTGCTCCTCCGTCGCCCCAAGCCAGATCGGTGGCAAGCTCACCCGCTCGCGCACTACTCCGGTCCAGGAGTAGCGCTCGACGGAGGCCGGCTCGTCCTCGGCCTTGACTATGGATGGGAGGGGCGAGAGGGGGCACCGGCAACATGATGCAGTCGCCCGTCGCGGATAGCGCCATGGTCGCCTCGTACGCTGCCTCCTCTTCCAGCCTGCGTCGCTCCTCCTCCTCGCTCTCCCAGAGGACAACTGCCATGGCCGCCTGGTAGGCGGCCTCTGCCTCCTGGTCCTCATCATGGACGACTAGGGGGGGAGGCGGCGGCGAGCTGCAAGCGACTTTGCGGACGCCGCGCCGCCTGACCTCCTTATGCTCGAAGGCGAACCAACGAGCCCAGTTGGACGAGTCGAGGGCGTACGTGGCGTCGCTGCGCTGCTCCGGCGTCAGCATGGCCCACCGGCGCCGCACCTCCTCCGCGTGAGCCATAGCCGACCTTGGCACGGCCGTCACCGGGATCCTCTTCGGATCCAGATGCCAGTCATGCGACAGGGTGGTGTCGGGGTACAAGAGAGGGACCCGGTGTTGCCAGTGCCACTCCGCCTGGTGCACTAGCACGCTGACGCGCTGCCTCGGCCGGCGAGGTGGTGCTTGTGGAGGCTGGGGGAGGGGGCAAGGAGCGGGGGCCTTGCCCTTAGCTTTGCCGAAGCTGAAGCTGGAGAAGAACCCCATCTTTGCTTGGCTTGAGGTGGCTAGGGTTGCCGCCGACGACGGAGTAGACAGTGGCGAGATGAGGACAGGTGGGGGGAGGGGCTTCTGAAAGAGGATGAGGATGCCCCCCGCACGCTCGGCTTAAAAAAGGACGAACGTCATCGCTGACGCGTGAGACCGAGGTGGGCAGTCGTCATAAATAAAGCTGACCAAACTGACCGCGGGATAGTTGGACGGCCGCCAGGTGTGGACACGGCGGACACCGAGAAGGCGCGCCAGGCGTCCGCTTCGCGTCTGCGCCGACGCATTTTGGCCGAAAATGCATCGGCGCTGACGCGAAGCGGACACATTTTGGGCTTAGGTCGGCGCGTTGGGCCTCCATTTTTGTCTGCGCTGACTCAAACAGACGCATGCGGATGTTTTGGGTCGCTGCGTTGGAGTTGCTCTTGGAAGGAACTATAAGCTCTGGTTTGCGTGTGCTTTGGTGGGCTAATGACCAACAAATCAATTAGCTAGGACAGCACCACGAAGTCGAGACTTCCTCAGAGCAAGTACAATAGAGCTGAGTCAGCGGGCTATAAGGAATAAACTAATATATTTGTGCTTAGTTGGAGGAAAGAGAAGAGGAGAGAGAAGATAAGCGGGCTCTTCGTGAAGAGCCAGCTCTAGCACGTGCTCCTAGGCACTTTGTGAGAATGAAAGGTGGGCCACATAATAAAAAAGTAGTACACTCTTTTGATCTACTATTGTACATGTTGACTATAAGATGGGCTGTAGATGACATGGCACTGGCTTATAGCCAGCAGCTGGCTATACTATTAACCATGCTCTCAGAAAGTGACTAACCAGGGTTATCCCTGCAAGGGGCTCCTAGCCGACAGACGGCACCACACCGCATGGTGCGCGCAGCGGCCGCCACGTGTCGGATGCTATGCGCACGCACAAGAGCACAAGTTTTCTCTTTGTGTGCACACATTTTTGTGTTTCTTTGGTTTTTTCTAGGTTTTCTTGAAAAAGAACTGTTCTTTTGTTTTCCTTTCATAAAGCATATTACCTCCGTCCTGGTTTATAGGTCCCCTTTGTAGTTTGTGCCAAATTTTGACTAAAGATTTAACTAACAAAATGTTAATGCATGTCAAGAAAAATTATCTCATTGGATTTGTATTTGAACATAGTTTTCAAAAATATAATGTTTGGTGACATGCATAAACATTCTGTTAGTTTAATCTATGGTCAAAATTTGGCACGAAATACAATGGGGACCAATAAACCCGGACGAAGGTAGTACCTAGCAAAAAAGCATGTATGTGAACAGCCATAGATGCGCTTCACAGTGAAGCCACGGATGTGCTTTCCAAAAAGTGAGAAAAAAGTAAAAAAAAATACGCTTCCGTGAAGCACAATTGTGCTTCCGATGTTTTTAGTTTTTAGTTTTTTTGGTTTCTGGTTTTTTGGCTTTTGACATTTTTTTACAATGTTTTGGTTTTTGATTTTTTTCTAGAAAAAGTTTGTCCAAACATATTAACATGAGATCTAGTGACTAAAATCTTAATGCGAGATCCAAGGACGAAACAATTTGTGATTCGGGACACATAGGTTAAAAGGTAAAACATTTTGAAAATTGAATCTACTGAAAAAGCATGTAGTGCGCCACTTGTTACCGCTAGAGAAGGTGGGAGTGAACTTTGCAAGGATACCTCTTAATTAGTGATTTTGAAACCTGCTCTGTTCAATACTTTGTAGTGTTGAGCCGAGAAAACACACACACAGGGTGTAAGTGGGCGGACCCATGTCCGGTTTGTAGATTTTCAGCTATTTTTTGGCCCTTTGTTTAAAAGAAAGTATTATCATTAGTATAACAAGTAGCATGGAAAAGTTTTAGAAAATATGTTGCAAAATAAAATTATTATATAAATAGTACATCCCAACTTTGAAGGATGTTCAGGTATTTTTAAGGGAAACACTGCTCATCAACCGGTCGATAATCACGCGCGCGTCCGCCTCCGCGATTGTGCGCCACGCCTCTCTTGTGCCCCCCACCGCATCTTTTGCAACATCATTGTATCTTATCCCCATCTCCCTCAATCATTTCATCCCGAATCAACACATTAAGGAGACGCTCGCCTTGCGCCGCCGGCCCGCCCAGCAGCCGTCGTTTGCCGGCGAGGCCGACCATCGCCGCCCTTCTTCCATCCCTCATTTTTCTTCGCCGCCTCATTTGTCGTGGTTGGGCAGCCGGCTGCTCCGCCGCTCGCATCTTTCCGGTCCCTGCATCTAGATTGGGCGAATCTTCACCTGAAGTCGGTGACTGAGATCCGCACAGCACGGTCGTCATTCCAGCGGCGCGTGACGCAGTGCACGGCCTCTCCATCGCCGCTGTCGGTGTTGGGGAGCTCTTCCTACTGGATCCATCCAAGCCTTGCGCGTCATATTTCCGAAACAAAGCTCTTGTTGCAATAGTCAATAGCGTTTCTGAAGCAAAACTCTTGCTGCAAAGGGGGATCATACGCAGAGATGCTTTGCAACGTCATCAATGTTTCAGAAATAAATCTCGTGTTGCAAAACCACCGATGTGTTTCTGAAACAAAGCTCTTGTTGCAATAGTCATTTTTATTTCTAAAACAATACCCTTGTTGCAAAGAGAGGTCCTATGCTGAGCAACCAAGATCGGATGGCTCGCGAGGCAGCGGATCTTTTAAAAAGATTCGCCGACCGACGCTTAGCACGCCCCATTTTTCAAAACATTCACAAAATTTAAAAATGTTTACAATTTTATTTCATTTTTCTCAAATTTAAAAAATGGTTCCTTAATTAATAAATATTTATAATTTTTAAAACTATGTAGAAATTTTACTATTTCCACGGCTTTTTTAAAATATTTGCTAATCTTAAAATGTTCACAAACTGAAAGAAAAATTTAAAGGGCTTTTAAAACGAAAAAAATGAAATTAAAAGGAATATAAAATGAAACCAAGCGAAATAATACTGACACAAAATGGGGAAAACCGAAACAGACCGTTATTTTTCCGTAAGAGCCGAACGTGGGACGGGAAAAAGGAAATATATCTAAGAAAGAAATGGGCCGCGGAGTCGTGTGATTCCTTCTGAAGGCCGAGTAGTGGGCTGATACGCGAGGCCGAGCTTTCTTCTCCACCCAATCGCAATCGCCCCGTAGGCTTCTCGTTCCCGTCTCCCAGCATTCCCGTCTACCTCGACGAACGCGCCCACACAACCCCTTCCCATCTACCTCGACGAACGCGCCCACAGTCCCTCCTCGAAGTTTCCGGCTAAACGGCGTACCTTCGTGCTTCCCCACGAGCCACGAGGCCTCAGCTCTTCGTGCCGCCCCTCAATTCCTAGCGCCGCCGCGCCGCTGTTAGGGTTGTGAGCGCTTTCGCAGGCCCCTGACCCTCGTCCTCGAAACGAAGGTATCCTTCTTGGGTTTCCTCTGGTTAGGGTACGTGTGGGATTTTGTTTATATGACGGGACACGTTGTTCTTGAAGGGGAAATTTACGGATCTTCTTCTTTTGTTTTTCCATTTCTAAATCTGAAGCAACTACGATTTGCTTCTCGGTTGGTCAGATAGCAGAATTCTCCAATGATTTGGGTCGGATTTATGGTCAAACAATTTGGAGGGGATAAATTCACCCCCAATCTATTGCTTTGCCCGTATCTGACGGGAGGGATGTGGGCAATTCGGTTGGTCGCGGTCCTTTTTTGTGGATTTGGTTGTGAGTCCATAAGGTTCTCGAGTTATGAACTACTATACCAGTTTGCTATCCTCATATTGTGCTCGAATGCTTTATGGTGGCGAATTATATGTGAAACGTGCTTGATTTGAGCATGCTTTTCTCAGTAAGGGTTCAGTCATTATGATTTGGTGGCTTAGCTTAGTCTGTGACTGTGTGTGATTCGTGCAGTTTGTAAAATATATCTGTATTGGGCGCTGAGCTGTTAAACTATGGTCTCGATGCCATTCAATATTTGTCATGGGCAAGTTTATTTGGGGTTTTTTCATGGTTGCAGATGTTGTAAACTCGTATCTTTAATATCGGCATGCCCAGCTTGTATAATTGGACATACCATTTAGTTCTGCTTTGTCAGCAATTGTTTCAACAAGATAAGGCGGAGTTTAATTTTGCGCTTTACTGGTGTCATGGTTTTAGTAGTTGCAGTCACCAATATTTTCGTGCCCTGCGTTGAAATGCTTCATCATGCTAATGTTGCCGGAACAGTTTCAAATCTGTCTTGATGCACAATCATGGAAACAGTTTTCAAGCAAGATGCACAATCTGTCTTGAACAGTTTCCATGATTGAGCATCACTATATAGTGTTCTTATGTCGGAGATGAGAATCATTGTTTTGATTGTGTTGACTTATTGCCTCATAGTCACAAAATATGCTGCCCTGGATCACTTGAACATGAACAAATGGTTGTTAGTAATCTTATCCCAAGAGAAATGTGTCTGCACGATGCATATATGCCAGGCTTAGTTGGGTTCTAGGTAGTACTATGCGATATGGAATATGCAGGGTCCTGGCATCTTAATGTATAGGTAGGATATGAATATTCCTCTAAGGGGAAATCCATTTTAGCATATTGCTTATAAGAATTAAATACCTGCAGAGCTATAAAGTAAGAAGGCTCCACAGGGTTCATTCAGATGGTAGGATTAGCAGTAATTAGTTAGTGTCTTTCTTTCAGGTGCACACTGATACTTCTTCCTTATGTGTAACAGATTGTGCCTGATATGCATCTTCTAGGACTAGTATGGTGTTACTTAATACTGACAGCGTTTCACCTTAATTTTGCTGACAAAAACTTCCTTATATCAGACGAACAGAAGCCTTTGTGCTCTCCAACTGCTGCCTCCCCGCCACCACCAACACTTACAGTTGCAGCAAGAACATAATTGCTCTTAATCCCTAATCCCCTCCCCATCTCCTCACTGTTGGCCTTCCCCGCAAGAGGTAAGCAAATTTCTCCCGCCATTGATGGTCACTACTATGTTTTACATGAGGTTTAAATGTGTTTTACATTTGAGGTTTAAATCACATGTGCGTTCCTTAATGTCTCGAATGCTTGAACTGACAGCATTTCACCTTAGTTTTGCTGACAAAAACCTTTGTGCTCTCCAGCTGTTGTCTCCCCCTCACCACCTACTCTTGCAGCAATAGCAGAATCTGCTCTCAATCCCTAACCCCCTCCCCATTTCCTCACTGTTGACCTTCACTGAAAGAGGTAAGCAAATGTTCTCACCTGATTGATAGTACCAGGTCAAGTGTAGCATATTATGTTCCAGTTAAATAAAGTACAATGGATTTTCAGTTATTGGATCAGGCTCAGGTTGCATGATTAATTAATGGGCACATGAAGAAATCTATTTCTCTTCTTTAATATCGCTGTTAGTTAGTTTTTATATACTGGGCACTACTATGTTTTACATGAGGTTCAAATGTGTTTTACATTTGAGGTTTAAATCACACATGAATGGACGCCCTGTCTGGCCATATTGTCATGTCATGGTCTTTTCTCTCTTGAAAATTGAAGAATTTTATCTAAGTGCAAAGTCAAAGTGTTGTTCTTAGCTGTATTATGAGGAGTCATTCATTTGTGGTCTAATGCAGAAACTCAAGAAGAATGACAACAATCAAATTACTTCGGCTGCTCCCCTTCCAAAATAGGAGCAACCATCGGTAAGTGTTTCATGTCTGCAATTTTTTATGAAATATTTTCTCAACTATCCAATCTCATATAATTAACCCTGGCAGGCCATTCGGGCAGTGTACAGAGTCTTAATCTGCTGCCAGAACACACACACGTGTGCACGGATACTTTGTGAGCACCCCTC
>NC_041385.1:718473572-718502902 GCF_002162155.2 Triticum dicoccoides
CATGAATGATTATAAGACAGTCGAACACATGTTCTACCTTGATTTTGTGTTTGTCAATTATTTGTGAGCACCCCTCCCCACACCTCTCTGAATTGTACAACTTCTAATGTAGGAACCTCACAATATAATGGCGGATCAAGATAATCCCCCCTGTGAGGTATGAACACTTTACCAATTGTTTACCAAAAGAGGTGCTTTACTGTTTTCCTTAGTGACTCCAAATTCATAAGCAGGGCTCTGAGTACATTTGCGACCTAGGGAAGCGGTCATATGGGTCTATTTCTGGAAAAATAATGAATCTCTCCAACGGACATCATCTTGTTGGGCAATATGTCCAAGAAGTTATGATCAAGAAGGGTGTGCATCTGAAGATGAAACACTTTGATATCCTGAAGCGGTTTCAGCATTCCTGCGCTATACCACTTCTCAACTTTTACCCAGAATCTACGAATATGGGCAGATTAATAATACCCAAAGTCGATGATACATTTGACAATTGTTTTCTTGGGATAGAAACAGAAGTTCTATTTGATTCAGACGGAGGAATGAGTAGATTTTTCAGAAATTCTGTCATGTAAGTAGTTTGCATTTATCCATGCTTAATTATGATTTCATATTAAATTTCATCCCAATGTTATGAATTGTCGTTTATATTTGTTGGTAACTTCAGAAACTAACCTAGTTGTGTTAGTAATCCCTCTTTTGTGTATCTTATTTACAGTGAGCTATGTGATATGATAAACAAACTCCACGGGATGGATTTCATTCTGAAAGATGGTATAACTGTGCCTGATTTATATGTACAGCAGCTATCAGATGGTCAGAAAAAAATCATGTTCCTCCTGTCAGAAGGTTTGTCCTGCTATACGATCTATGTTTCAAGTTGGTGCTTGTATTGTTGGCATTGATTCTGTAGTTGGTCGAAATTTAGTTCTGGTGTTCTGGCTCTCCCAGCCATTAAAGGACAATTAATAGGCAGCGTGGGCCATATTTCAAGAAAACTTTTGTACAGTAGATATTAGTTGTTATATGTAAAAATCTTACATGTGAATTTCTTTTGTACAGTAAAAGAATCAAAACAAACTAGTGCTGAAGGAAGATCAGATTGGGACTCAGTCAAAGTGCTCGTGGAGCGGTGCTTCTCAGAGAAACATGTCCAGATGAAGTCCATCACGAGATCATGGATAAATTTTATTGGACAACAGTCATTTACCATTGACAAGATGAGAGGGTACCCTGATACCTGGAACTGGGTAAGGAAAGGGGAGTACCTAATGACCCTTAAATCGGGGCATCGTCGGACCCTGCAAAATTCACTAAGAGGGACTGGTATTACATGGCCTGATGAACCATTGCCTTATGAACTGCAAATTATAGTTGATTCATCAGCATCTGAAGGGCGTCATTACAGTAAGAATGTTCCACTCCATTACCTGTTGATGCTCGCTAACGCCTATAAGCATTTCTATTCAATGGGTCTCCATGATATTTTCGGGGACCTGGAAACCTTTGTGAAGTATATCGAAGTGTGGACGACCACAATTTGGACTGAGCTGTTTGAGGTAATAGGTAGGTAATCTAATTTTGCATACTTAAAAGTTTGATGATAACATTTTTTAGCAACTTTGTTCACAGTTATGTTTGTACAGGTTGGCTAGTTAGCCAGCATGGTAAATACTTTCGATAGTTCTTTCATTTTCAGAAATTGACAGTTATATTTGTACAGGTTGGCCAGTTAGCCAGCATAGTAAATAATCTCCATAGTTTTCCTTTCCTTTTCAGAAAAAGGTCAGTTATAACTCCTTTTCCCTGACTCTAAGGTCAGTTATAACTAGTACGTGACTGTTGGAGCTTATGTGTATGATGCTGTTTTCTCAGGCATCAAGTATGTCAGGGAGATATTATGGTAATGTTGACCCAGAGCCGCTTCAAAGTTAAAGCCATAGCATTTGGTCACCCGGGAGCTGAAGATCCTGAAGCTACTTCAAAATTAAAGCCATAGCATTTGGTGACCAACGAGCTGAAGATCCTAAATCCATCTAACTGCCTAGGAGATCTTGTCTGGTGTCTTCTGATTAGAAATAAAACCTACTTATGGTTTGTCACAATTACTGTACGATTGCCTGGACGCTGAAATTTTCGCATTTAGTGTGTTGCACCACGTCAGTTAACTTGTTTCATTTTTTTAGTATAGAAGAAACACAGACGTGTCAGTTGCATGTTCTTTTCATGCATCAGGGCTACAGAATTAAGTTTCGGGGACTATTGGAGATGATGAAGTCAGGAGTCAATGCATAAAACCATCATATTTGGCTCGTGATTAACTGTTTGCCACAACACATTTCGTGGACCTCAAACCACCATCGGAATTTTCATTTTTTTTTACCAATCGCGCTGACTGTTCTTTAAGTGCTCTTTAATGACGTTTCTAACTGACGGGGAGCACCCGTCGGGCTGAGTTGACAAAAAAGTGCCATGGGGCATACGTTGACTTGATCTTTTTTTCTCGCAGCACACCTCCAGACGCTGCGTTGCTATGTCTCGCGACTGTCAGGCGTCAGTGTCATGGAAGACAAGGCCCCTTAGGCCCGCCTTGAGCTACCGGATTAGGCGCTGCGACCAGCCGGCAGCGGGAAATTTCTGGGAGGTCCTGGGAGGCAGAGAGCTACCGGATTAGGCGCTGCGACCAGCCGGCAGCGGGAAATTTCTGGGAGGTCCTGGGAGGCAGAGTTCGGGATCCTTGAGCACCCTACAGGGAGGAATCGTGCCCTCCTCATAGCATGGCTAACAGTAAGAGTACTCTTAATATTTATTGCATTGTCTAGGGCACACATAAATAGTCTCTTGCATGAGAGTATACTCCTTTTTTCGTCTCTCTTCTTCACACAGGCAAAATTGCCATGTAAGGGCATCTCCAACGCGGATCCACAAACCGCCCACAACCGTCTGAACTGCGCGGTCCAGACATGTTGAGCCATCCAACGCGGACCTATATCGGTTTGCCGAGCGGTACGGTCGTACTTTTTCTGGCAAACACGAGACAAAGTGGTGGAGGGGGGTAAGGGGGCTTTGTGGGAGTCCGGACAGCAGCCACCTAGGACCCCGATACCCCCGCCCACCCAAAACCCCTCCCGCACCCCGCGTGTCCACCTCCCATTTCTCTCCTTTAGTCTTTCTCTCTTGCCTTCGTCGCCGCTCCACAACCCTAGGCCCACCCCTGCCGGAACTCGACGATTCCGTCAGCTCCAACGGTACACCCAGGCTCCACGCCACTTCTCCTCCGGCGTGCAGATACCATCCGCTCCTACGATGCTCACCATGCCCGGCAACTGTTCAGTGAATTGCCTGAGCTAAATAATTGTGTCCCTTCTTCTTTGAAGCAATGGATGGAGTACATATACGGGCACTATGTTGAGTCATCCGACGGCTCATCCCACGAGGAGGACTATACAGATGAGATGACGATGATGCATGTGGTGATTGTAGACGCGGAGCATGTTCTGAATTTCAAGGGACCGATCAAGGGTCATCGAGTGCTCATCTGCAATCGGGCGCACGACCATTTGATGGTAATGGATGACTATCTTGCCTCCGATGCCCTCATCGGTGACAACTTTCGCCGTCACTTTCGGATGCGCAAAAATGTCTTCGATTGTCTCTACCATGGCGTCCGGTCCTTTCATGACTACTTCATCTTCAAGAAGGATGCAGTGTGAAGGATTGGGTTCTCTGGATACCAGAAGTGCACGGCTGCACTACGGATGTTTGCATATGGCACGACTGTTGATTCATGGGACGAGTACCTACAGATGTCTGGGAGCACATGTGGAGATGCCATGGTCAGGTTTGCAATTGTCATGGTCGAGGTGTTTGGACCTCAGTACCTGAGAGAACCAATTGTGGCTGACACCGAAAGGATCTTGGCAATCTCGGAAGCAAGAGGGTGGCCAGGTTTGCTCGGATCACTTGACTACATGCATAATGGAAGAACTAAGCGAATGCTTTAGAAGGGCAATATCAGGGTCATGTTAAGAAGCCCCCATCTTTCTTGTAGCAGTTGTTGTCTTCCTTGGGCTACCTTTGTGAGCACCATCTCTAACCCAATTGGTTAGAAAAAGTCTCACTTTGCCCAACGACAATAAGTAGCTCGAAAGGATGTTGAGATGGCTTTCGGATTCTGCAGACATGTTTTGCAATTGTTCATGGACCTGCTAAACAATGAGATACAGAGACCTTGTGGGAGGTGATGACCTGTTGTGTGATCATGACACAACATGATCGTGGAGGATGAGGGTGAGGATGCTGATGCTCTATATTTTACACATTTTTAGAGCTCATTTGTTGCATGTTCTCTTTATATATCATGTCCAATTGAACCGAATAGTTGTCCATTATGTATGATTATTGGATTTTGCACTTATCCTTGTGAGCATTGCACATTTAGTATTTTATTTTATTTTATTAGTTTTCCTTGTTTTCTTGTGTCTATAGGTGTTTTGGAGCAACCTAGGACAAGCACGATGAAAGGACAAATGATACGGAGTCGATCAAGGGTCAGACCTAGCCATTTCGAAGGTCAAGAAAATTAATTTTTCCAAGTGCTCCAAATCAAAATCTAAGACCAGAAATGGATATGCGTCATTCATACGAATCCAACGAGCCCAAGAATGTCAAATTCCGAGTTTGTATGGAAAATTGGCGACTGTTTTACCGGAGAAGGTCAGAGCAACACACGGCCATTCATGCGACCGCGTGCGACACAACTCCGAAAGTTGTCCTTCCAGACGGGATTCTTCATCGATTCCATCCCTGTTTGATCCCACGAGATCTTTGGCTCGTAAAGAAGAGACTGAGAGAGGATAACTTGCCCCAACACCGAATGCACCCCCCTGTGGATCGCCTTTTCAGTTTTAAAAAAAATAAAAGAAAATGATGAAAATGTTAAAAAAATAAAAGAAAATAAGTTTCCCATGTGATATGTGCTCTAGTTGTTGGGAAAATTTATAAATATGAATTTTGACTTTATTTGCAAAATCTCTCTGGAAATTTGTAAAATGGGCATAACTTTTGCATACGAACTCGGATGAAGAAGTTTTTTATATGAAAAATCATCTACTCGAAAAGTTACATCCAAATTTAACGGGGGGAACCCCGTTAAACGTTTTCAAAATCCCCAAAAACCTAACAGAAAAAAAGTTACAAGGCTTTCAAGATCTAGAGGCAAAAAACTTCAAAAAATTTCAAACTTACTAGTGGCGCACCGTGGATGTGGTGCGCCACTAGTAACAGAAAAAAAAATTGGTTTTGAATTTTTTTTCGATTTTTTTTCAAAAAATGATAAGTAATATGACCGGGAAGTTTGAAATATTTTTCAAAATTTCATCATAGTCATGAACATGAACAATGTCCTAGACATCAACAAGGTATAACATGATTGATATGCTAGATATATCAACAAGTGCCTGTGAAGTTCCTACATGATCGTTTAGTATGTTGCTATTGCTTTCTTCATGACTTATACAAAGTTCCTACAACTATGAGATTATGCAACTCCCGTTTACCGGAGGAACACTTTGTGTGCTACCAAACGTCACAACGTAACTGGTGATTATAAAGGAGCTCTACAGGTGTCTCCAATGGTACATGTTGAGTTGGCGTATTTCGAGATTAGGTTTTGTCACTCCGATTGTCGGAGAGGTATCTCTGGGCCCTCTCGGTAATGCACATCACTATAAGCCTTGCAAGCAATGTAGCTAATGAGTTAGTTACGGAATGATGCATTATGTAACGAGTAAAGAGACTTGCCGTAACGAGATTGAACTAGGTATTGGATACCGACGATCGAATCTCGGGCAAGTAACATACCGATGACAAAGGGAACAACGTATGTTGTTATGCGGTTTGACCGATAAAGATCTTCGTAGAATATGTAGGAGCCAATATGAGCATCCAGGTTCCGCTATTGGTTATTGACCGGAAACAGTTCTAGGTCATGTCTACATAGTTCTCGAACCCGTAGGGTCCGCACGCTTAACGTTACGATGACAGTTTTATTATGAGTTTATAAGTTTTGATGTAACGAAGTTTGTTCGGAGTCCCAGATGTGATCACGGACATGACGAGGAGTCTCGAAATGGTCGAGACATAAAGATTGATATATTGGAAGCCTATATTTGGATATCGGAATCGTTCCGGTGAAAACGGGATTTTACCGGAGTACCGGGGGTTTACCAGAACCCCCCCCCCCGGGGGGTTATTAGGCCTACATGGGCCCTAAGGGAGAAGAGGAGAGGAGGCAAGAGGTGGGCTGCGCCCCCTCCCCTCCCTAGTCCGAATAGGACAAGGAGAGGGGGGCGGCGCCCCCCTTTCCTTCCCTTCTTCCTCCTCCTTCCCCCCTTCCCCTTCTCCAACTAGGAAAGAAGGGAGTCCTACTCCCGGTGGGAGTAGGACTCCCCCTTGGCGCGCCCTCCTTGGCCGGCCGCCCCCTCCCCCTTGGCTCCTTTATATACGGGGCAGGGGGCACCCCATAACACACAAGTTGATCTACGTGATCGTTCCTTAGCCGTGTGCGGTGCCCCCCTCCACCATATTCCACCTCGGTCATATCGTTGTGGTGCTTAGGCGAAGCCCTGCGTCGGTAGAACATCATCATCGTCACCACGCCATCGTGTTGACGGAACTCATCCCCGACACCCTGCTGGATCGGAGTCCGGGGATCGTCATCGAGCTGAACGTGTGCTGAACTCGGAGGTGCCGTACGTTCGGTACTTGGATCGGTCGGATCGTGAAGACGTACGACTACATCAACCGCGTTGTTCTAACGCTTCCGCTTTCGGTCTACGAGGGTACATGGACAACACGCTCCCCTCTCGTTGCTATGCATCACCATGATCCTTGCGTGTGCGTAGGAAATTTTCGAAATTACTGCGTTCCCCAACAGTGGCATCCGAGCCAGGTTTTATGCGTAGATGTCATATGCACGAGTAGAACACAAGTGAGTTGTGGGCGATACAAGTCATACTGCTTACCAGCATGTCATACTTTGGTTCAGCGGTATTGTGAGATGAAGCGGCCCGGACCGACATTACGCGTACGCTTACGCGAGACTGGTTTCACCGTTACAAGCACTCGTGCTTAAAGGTGACTGGCGGGTGTCTGTCTCTCTCACTTTAGTTGAACCGAGTGTGGCTACGCCCGGTCCTTGCGAAGGTCAAACAACACTAACTTGACGAACTATCGTTGTGGTTTTGATGCGTAGGTAAGAATGGTTCTTGCTCAGCCCGTAGCAGCCATGTAAAATTTGCAACAACAAAGTAGAGGACATCTAACTTGTTTTTGCAGGGCATGTTGTGATGTGATATGGTCAAGACGTGATGCCATATTTTATTGTATGAGATGATCATGTTTTGTAACCAAAGTTTTTGGCAACTAGCAGGAGCCATATGGTTGTCGCTTTATTGTATGAAATGCAAACGCCCTGTAATTGGTTTACTTTATCACTAAGCGGCAGCGGCAGTCGTAGAAGCAATAGATGGCGTAACGACAACGATGCTACGATGGAGATCAAGGTGTCGCGTCGGTGACGATGGTGATCACGACGGTGCTTCGGAGATGGAGATCACAAGCACAAGATGATGATGGCCATATCATATCACTTATATTGATTGCATGTGATGTTTATCCTTTATGCATCTTATCTTGCTTTGATTAACGGTAGCATTTTAAGATGATCTCTCACTAAATTATCAAGAAGTGTTCTCCCTGAGTATGCACCGTTGCGAAAGTTCTTCGTGCTGAGACACCACGTGATGATCGGGTGTGATAGGCTCTACGTTCAAATACAACGGGTGCAAAACAGTTGCACACACGGAATACTCAGGTTAAACTTGACGAGCCTAGCATATACAGATATGGCCTCGGAACACGGAGACCGAAAGGTCGAACGTGAATCATATAGTAGATATGATCAACATAGTGATGTTCACCATTGAAACTACTCCATCTCACGTGATGATCGGACATGGTTTAGTTGATGTGGATCACGTGATCACTTAGATGACTAGAGAGATGTCTGTCTAAGTGGGAGTTCTTAAGTAATATGATTAATTGAACTTAAATTTATCATGAACTTAGTACCTGATAGTATTTTGCTTGTCTATGTTTGTTGTAGATAGATGGCTCGTGCTGTTGTTCTGTTGAATTTTAATGCATTCCTTGAGAAAGCTAAGTTGAAAGATGATGGTAGCAATTACACGGACTGGGTCCGTAACCTGAGGATTATCCTCATTGTTGCATAGAAGAATTACGTCCTAGAAGCACCGCTGGGTGCCAGGCCTGCTGCAGATGCAACTGACGACGTTAAGAACGTCTGGCAGAGCAAAGCTGATGACTACTCGATAGTTCAGTGTGCCATGCTTTACGGCTTGGAACCGGGTCTTCAACGATGTTTTGAAACGTCATGGAGCATATGAGATGTTCCAGGAGTTGAAGTTAATATTTCAAGCAAATGCCCGGATTGAGAGATATGAAGTCTCCAATAAGTTCTATAGTTGTAAGATGAAGGAGAATAGTTCTGTCAATGAACACATACTCAAAATGTCTGGGTATAATAATCACTTGATTCAACTGGGAGTTAATCTTCCTGATGATAGTGTCATTGACAGAATTCTTCAATCACTGCCACCAAGATACAAGAGCTTCATGATGAACTATAATATGCAAGGGATGGACAAGACTATTCCCGAGCTCTTCGCAATGCTAAAGGCTGCGGGGGTAGAAATCAAGAAGGAGCATCAAGTGTTGATGGTCAATAAGACCACCAGTTTCAAGAAAAAGGGCAAAGGGAAGAAGAAGGGGAACTTCAAGAAGAACAACAAACAAGTTGCTGCTCAAGAGAAGAAACCCAAGTCTGGACCTAAGCCTGAGACTGAGTGCTTCTATTGCAAGCAAACTGGACACTGGAAGCGGAACTGCCCCAAGTATTTGGCGGATAAGAAGGATGGCAAAGTGAACAAAGGTATATGTGATATACATGTTATTGATGTGTACCTTACAAATGCTCGCAGTAGCACCTGAGTATTTGATACTGGTTCTGTTGCTAACACTACTAGGGAAAAGCCTATACACAGAATCTTACCAGCAGCGCTCTTCAAAATACCACGCTATTGCTATTTAGCAGCAGCGCGTGTTATCAAAACGCGCTGCTGACAGGAAAATAGCAGTAGCGCGTCCACCGCAAACAGCGCTACTGCTATAGTTGCCATGACCTCGCCCCCCCCCCCCCGCTAGTTATAGCAGTAGCGCACTATACTGAACAACGCTACTGCTATAGAAGTTAGCAGCAGCGCGCTTCTAGGAAAACCGCTACTGCTAAGATCAGCCCACAAGTTTAGTCCCACCTCGCTCCGTGAACAGGGTGTTTACCACCTTAAATATGTTATTTCTGAAACTACCACAACAAGTTGGTCTTCACTAAACTCTATGTGTAAAATTTGTGGCCGCAATATGAGTCCTCTCCGGTTCCTACCGGAGAGGACTCATATTGACAATTCAGATTGTACACAAAAAGATCATTGATGGCCAATATATTTTTGCATTGACGTATTGTTTGTATAGTTACACTTAGCAGTAGCGGTTTATACGCAAAGCGCTACTGCTATTCAGATTAGCTGTAGCGTGTTTTGGCAAACGCGCTACAACTATCCCTACCTTATCCCCACGCGCACGACCGACCCTCTCACTCACACTCTCACTCTCGCCCGCGTAACCGTCGTCGTGTGTCGCCGCCGCCGCCTTCGTCCGTCCGCCGCCGAGGTACTCCCCTCCTTCCGTCCCTCCTCCCTCCACCTCGCACATCCTCCCTCCGCCTGCGGCCGCCCCTCCCTCCTCCGCCGCCGCCCTCCTCCCTCCGCCTGCGGCCGCCCCTCCTCCCTCCTCCGTCGACAGCCCTCCTCCCACCGCCCTCGACCTCTCCGCCCCTAGCTACCTCTCCATCGCCCCCACTCCCTGCCACTAGTTAGTACTAGATTTAGTAGTAGTAGATGTTAATTTAGGGTTCATAGCTAGTACTAGATGTTGCTTAGTTAGTACTAGATTTTTAGTAGTAGTAGATGTTAATAGTAGTTGTAGTTGAACTACTTTAGTTGTAGTTGAACTAGTTTAGTAAGTAAATTAATAAACTAGTTGAATTAATAGAACTAATGTATTTCTAGTAAGATAATTAATATAACTAGTTGAACTACTTTATTTTTAGAAAGAACTAGTTTTTTCTATTTATAGTAAGTTTATATTTAGTAAGAACTGGTTGAATTAATAAAACTAGTTGAACATGTCATATTTGATGTTATTTTTTAGTTTAAGCAATTATTCGGGATGTATTAGTGATAACTTATATGGTTTCAGGTGACCACCGTCGTCCCCGTCACCGACCCCCTCCGACATCCCCGCGTCGTCCCAGTCACCGACCCCCTCCGACATCGAGGTGAGACCAGCCAAATATCCTTGTATATCTTGTGTTGTTGCTCAAATAGGATATGTGGTTGCCCAAGTGGCCGTTCATGTTCAGTTTACATCTCCGAGTGGCCTATGTTTTGCCGGAGTGTTGATTAATTTCCGTTCCGGCAAATTTCACGCGCTCGATATGTCCTTTTTTAGCAAAGGTCATGCCAGATTTTTTCGTGAATTCTGGCATGACTTGTGCTAGAATATGTACAAGTTTAATCTTTGAATTATGAACGTAGGAAATGTCGTACTCAGACGACGACAGTCTCCCGGGGGAGTGTAGCTGGTGCCACGACGATCGAGGTATGTGCGACAGGTTCGTTCAGCTGGACGAAAATCGGTGCTTCAACATTAAGCTCGAGGAGACCTTCGATTGTGAAACGGTACGCAACAACGACAAGTGTTTTTTTCGTAATTAAGCATGACTTCAACTATTTCAACGTCTAATTTTCATATTTTACAATTCGACTAGCTTATCCCATGCCATGCAAGACGCTATGTCTTGGAGAGCATGGGTTTTGAAGACCATGAAAATTTCGAAACAAAGAAAATACACCTAAGGACCCATCATGATATGGATTTTGAAGTAAATCTGTGCAATGCTCAGAGCGCAACCCATTTTGGTTGCCAAAATTGGGAAGCACTTTGTAAAATATATGGTTTTTATGAGGGTATGATTGTCACCATGGATCTTGGTGATCCTGACATCGAGCAAGACGATATGGACATTTGGGTCCTTGTTGATACGCTTCCGATTGTACCACTATGTGAGTTTCTCAAACATAGTTATTAACTAATTTATATTGTTTATATCAAAATAGTTGATAGCTTATTTCCATTGACAGCTTATTTTGATTCTTCAAAGACTGTGCGGCAGATGGTAGATAAAACCCACTACACCGATGGCACGGAATTAACGTATAAGGAGAAAAATCATCTGATCGTATTTTGTACTCTTCTTGAGAATTACAATGACTATTATCGAACTCCTCCAAATTATGGTGAATACGTGCCACTAGTGCATGTGTTGAACCACGGTAACTTCTTTGGAGATACCCTGGTAAGATTTTTTATTATTACGACATCCGTGCATCTTTTGCATACTTCTAAAACTAGTACATCATTGCTAACTACGAAGTTATTATTATGTTTTTCAACAGAAACTCCCGATGGATTGTGTGCCTCATCTGATGTCTCTGCATGGTCGCCTCTTAGTTCTGAACATACTGCCAGGTAAATCTACGGAGCTCACATGTGCATATCGGATTTCTAAAACCCGTGAACACATGTTCATCAAAGAATGGAAGAAATGTATGGACATTCGCAAGGAGGTTCTTGGAAGTAACATTCAGCGAAAGGCAAGAATTGGAGACAGGCTAATCTACATTCTCCATAATGGAGAGTCAGGGGCTATCTTGTTTTTTGCTATTTTACCTTAGAAAATGTAGTAGGTCTTAATCGAATGTAATAGGTCCTATGAGGTACAATATGTTTATTATGTGGTAATGTGTTAGAGTTGATAATGAGGAGTACTTGTGATTACGACTAGTGACCAATTTGCTATGTGATGTCATTGATGAAAACGATGATTTTGAGGAGGTGTTATATGACAATGATGTATTATGATGATAAGTTGTTAATGATATGATGATGATGATAATATTATTATATCATTGGGTGAAAGAACCGCGGATTAGTTTCAAGTGGATGGACATCCACTTGAAACTAGTCCACGATGTAATAACTCATTATGATGTAAAAACAATCTCCAAATTCCTATTGTATGAAAACTTGTGTAAAGGTGTATGAATACAACATGAAATAAAAAAGAAATAAAATACTAAATAATAGTAGTAGCGCGGGAAAGGAGAACTGCTACTACTAATTACCAGTAGCGCTGTTCTGAAGAAGCGCTACTACTAAGTCAATTTAGCAGTAGCGTGGATCTAGGCGCGCTATTGCTAAGCATTAGCTGTAGCGCCTTATCAGTAGCGCTCCTGCCCGCGCTACTGATAGGCCTAAAACCCGCGCTGCTGCTAGGCTTTTCCCTAGTAGTGTAATATTTGCAACTGGAAACAGGGACTACGGATTAAGCGAAGATTGGCTAAGGACGAGGTGACGATGCGCGTGGGAAATGGTTCCAAAGTCGATGTGATCGCGGTCGGCACGCTACCTCTACATCTACCATCGGGATTAGTTTTAGACCTAAATAATTATTATTTGGTGCAGCGTTAAGCTTGAACATTATATCTGGATCATGTTTGATGCGAGACGGTTATTCATTTAAATCAGACAACAATGGTTGTTCTATTTATATGAGTAATATCTTTTATGGTCATGCACCCTTGAAGAGTGGTCTATTTTTATTGAATCTCGAAAGTAGTGATACACATATTCATAATGTTGAAGCCAAAAAATGCAGAGTTAATAATGATAGTGCAACTTATTTGTGGCACTGCCGTTTAGGTCATATCGGTGTAAAGCGCACGAAGAAACTGTTGGGGAACGTTGCATAAAATAAAAAATTTCCTACGTTCACCAAGATCAATCTATGAGTTCATCCAGCAACAAGAGAGAGGAGTGCATCTACATACCCTTGTATATCGCGAGCGGAAGCGTTCAAGAGAACGGGGTTGAGGTAGTCGTACATGTCATGATCCAATCACCGGAGATCCTAGCGCCAAACGGACGGCACCTCCGCGTTCAACACACGTACGGTCAGCGTGACGTCTCCTCCTTCTTGATCCAGCAAGGGGGAAGGAGAGGTTGATGAAGATCCAGCAGCACGACAGCGTGGTGGTGGATGCAGCAGGGATCCGGCAGGGCTTCGCCAAGCGACTGCGGGAGGAGGAGGTGTAGCAAGGGGGAAGGGAGGCGCCAAGATGCAGGGGTGCGGCTGCCCTCCCTCCCCCCTCTTTATAGGGTCCCCAGGGGGGCGCCGGCCCTAGGAGATGGGATCTCCTAGGGGGGCGGCGGCCAAGGGGGGAGCCTTGCCCCCCAAGGCAAGTGGAGGCGCCCCTCCCCTAGGGTTCCCAACCCTAGGCGCAGGGGGGCCCAAGGGGGGGTGCACCAGCCCACCAGGGGCTGGTCCCCTCCCTACTTCAGCCCACGGGGCCCTCCGGGATAGGTGGCCCACCCGGTCGACCCCCGGGACCCTTCCGGTGGTCCCGGTACAATACCGGTGACCCCCGAAATCCTCCCGATGGCCGAAACAACACTTCCTATATATAATTCTTTACCTCCGGACCATTTCGGAACTCCTCGTGACGTCCGAGATCTCATCCGGGACTTCGAACAACTTTCTGTTTGCTGCATACTAATATCTCTACAACCCTAGCGTCACTGAACCTTAAGTGTGTAGACCCTATGGGTTCGGGAGATATGCAGACATGACCGAGATGCCTCTCCGGTCAATAACCAACAGCGGGATCTGGATACCCATGTTGGCTCCCACATACTCCTCGATGATCTCACTGGATGAACCACGATGTCGAGGATTCAATTAACCCCGTATTCAATTCCCTTTTTCAATCGGTACGTTACTTGCCCGAGACTCGATCGTCGGTATCCCAATACCTCGTTTAGTCTCGTTATCGGCAAGTCACTTTACTCATATCGTAATGCATGATCCCGTGACCAGACACTTGGTCACATTGAGCTCATTATGATGATGCATTACCGAGTGGGCCCAGAGATACCTCTCCGTCATACGGAGTGACAAATCCCAGTCTCGATTCGTGCCAACCCAACAGACACTTTCGGAGATACCCGTAGTGTACCTTTATAGTCACCCAGTTACGTTGTGACGTTTGGCACACCCAAAGCACTCCTACGGTATCCGGGAGTTGCACAATCTCATGGTCTAAGGAAATGATACTCGACAATTGGAAAAGCTCTAGCTAAATGAACTACACGATCTTTGAGCTATGCTTGGGATTGGGTCTTGTCCATCACGTCATTCTCCTAATGATGTGATCCCGTTATCAATGACATCCAATGCCCATAGTCAGGAAACCATGACTATCTGTTGATCAACGAGCTAGTCAACTAGAGGCTCACTAGGGACTTGTTGTGGTCTATGTATTCACACGTGTATTACGATTTCCGGATAACACAGTTATAGCATGAATAATAGACAATTATCATGAACACAGAAATATAATAATAACCATTTATTATTGCCTCTAGGGTATATTTCCAACAGTCTCCCACTTGCACTAGAGTCAATAATCTAGTTACATTGTGATGTATCGAACACCCATTGCGTCCTGGTGTTGATCATGTTTTGCTCTAGGGAGAGGTTTAGTCGGCGGATCTGCTACATTCAGGTCCGTATGTACTTTACAAATATCTTTGTCTCCATCTTGAACATTTTCACGGATGGAGTTGAAGCGACGCTTGATGTACCTGGTCTTCTTGTGAAACCTGGGCTCCTTGGCAAGTGCAATAGCTCCAGTGTTGTCACAGAAGAGTGTAATCGGCCCCGATGCATTGGGTATGACTCCTAGGTCGGTGATGAACTCCTTCACCCAGATTGCTTCTTGTGCTGCCTCTGAGGCTGCCATGCACTCCGCTTCACATGTAGATCCCGCCATGATGCTCTGCTTGCAACTGCACCAGCTTACTGCTCCACCATTCAAATTATACACGTATCCGGTTTGTGACTTCGAGTCATCCAGATCTGTGTTGAAGCTAGTGTCGACGTAACCCTTTACGACGAGCTCTACGTCACCCCCATATACGAGAACCATGTCCTTAGTCCTTTTCAGGTACTTAAGGATGTTCTTGACCGCTCTCCAGTGTTCCTTGCCGGGATTACTTTGGTACCTTCCTACCAAACTTACGGCAAGGTTTATATCAGGTCTGGTACAGGTCATGGCATTCATGATAGACCCTATGGCTGAGGCATAGGGGATGACACTCATCTCTTCTTTATCTTCTGCCATGGTTGGGCATTGAGCCGAGCTCAATTTCACACCTTGCAACACAGGCAAGAACCCCTTCTTGGACTGATCCATATTGAACTTCTTCAATATCTTATCAAGGTATGTGCTTTGTGAAAGACCTATGAGGCGTCTCGATATATCTCTATAGATTTTGATGCCTAATATGTAAGCAGCTTCTCCAAGGTCCTTCATTGAAAAACACTTATTCAAGTAGGCCTTTATGCTGTCCAAAAGTTTTATATCATTTCCCATCAAAAGTATGTCATCCACATACAATATGAGAAATGCTACAGAGCTCCCACTCACTTTCTTGTAAACGCAGGCTTCTCCATAAGTCTGCATAAACCCAAACGCTTTAATCATCTCATTAAAACGAATGTTCCAACTCCGAGATGCTTGCACCAGCCCATAAATGGATCGCTGGAGCTTGCATACATTGTCAGCATTCTTAGGGTCGACAAAACCTTCCGGCTGCATCATATACAGTTCTTCCTTAAGGTGACCATTAAGGAAAGCCGTTTTGACGTCCATTTGCCATATCTCATAATCATAGTATGCGGCAATTGCTAACATGATTCGGACGGACTTCAGCTTCGCTACGGGAGAGAATGTCTCATCGTAGTCAATCCCTTGAACTTGTCGATAACCCTTAGCGACAAGTTGAGCTTTATATATGGTGACATTACCATCTGCGTCCGTCTTCTTCTTAAAGATCCATTTGTTTTCTATCGCTCGCCGATCATCGGGCAAGTCTGTCAAAGTCCACACTTTGTTTTCATACATGGATCCTATCTCGGATTGCATGGCTTCAAGTCATTTGTTGGAATCTGGGCTCGCCATTGCTTCTTCATAGTTCGAAGGTTCACCGTTGTCCAACAACATGATTTCCAAGACAGGATTGCCGTACCACTCTGGTGCGGAACGTGTCCTTGTGGACCTTTGAAGTTCAGTAGGAGCTTGATCCGAAGTATCTTGATCATCATCATTAACTTCCTCTCTTGTCGGTACTGGCACAACAGGAACATTTTCCTGAGTTGCGCTACTCACCGTTTCAAGAGGTAGTACTTCATCAAGCTCAACTTTCCTCCCACTTAATTACTTTGAGAGAAACTCTTTCTCCAGAAAGGACCCGTTCTTGGCAACAAAGATCTTGCCTTTGGATCTTAAGTAGAAAGTATACCCTATGGTTTCCTTAGGGTATCCTATGAATACGCATTTCTCCGACTTGGGTTCGAGCTTCTCAGGTTGAAGTTTCTTGACATAAGCATCGCATCCCCAAACTTTTAGAAACGACAGCTTAGGTTTCTTCCCAAACCATAATTCATACGGTGTCGTCTCAACGGATTTAGACGGTGCCCTATTTAAAGTGAATGTTGCTGTCTCTAAAGCGTATCCCCAAAATGATAGTGGTAAATCAGTAAGTGACATCATAGATCGCACCATATCCAATAGAGTGTGATTACGACATTCGGGCACACCATTTCGCTGAGGTGTTCCAGGCGGCATGAGTTGTGAAACGATTCCACATTTTTTAAGTGTGTACCAAATTCGTGACTTAAATATTCACCCCCACGATCTGATTGTAAGAACTTTATCTTTCGGTCACGTTGATTCTCTACCTCATTCTGAAATTCCTTGAACTTTTCAAAGGTCTTAGACTTGTGTTTCATCAAGTAGACATACCCATATCTACTCAAGTCATCAGTGAGAGTGAGAACATAACGATATCCTCCGCGAGCCTCAACGCTCATTGGACTGCACACATCAGTACGTATGATTTCCAATAAGTTGGTCGCTAGATCCATTGTTCCGGAGAATGGAGTCTTGGTCATCTTGCCCATGAGGCATGGCTCGCATGTGTCAAATGATTCATAATCTAGAGACTCTAAAAGTCCATCAGCATGGAGCTTCTTCATGTGCTTGACACCAATGTGACCAAGGCGGCAGTGCCACAAATATGTGGGACTATCGTTATCAATTTTACATCTTTTGGTATTCACACTATGAATATGTGTAACATTACGCTCGAGATTCATTAAGAATAAACCATTCACCAGCGGGGCATGACCATAAAACATATCACTCATATAAATAGAACAACCATTATTCTCAGATTTAAATGAGTAGCTATCTCGAATTAAATGAGATCCTGATACAATGTTCATGCTCAAAGCTGGTACTAAATAACAATTATTGAGGTTCGAAAGTAATCCCGTAGGTAAATGTAGAGGTAGCGTGCCGACAGCGATCACATCGACCTTGGAACCATTCCCAACGCGCATCGTCACCTCGTCCTTCGCCAGTCTCCACTTATTCCGCAGCTCCTGCTTTGAGTTACAAATATGAGCAACCGCACCGGTATCAAATACCCAGGAGCTAGTACGAGCACTGGTAAGGTACGCATCAATTATATGTATATCACATATACCTTTGGTTTTGCCGGCCTTCTTGTCCGCTAAGTACTTGGGGCAGTTCCGCTTCCAGTGACCACTTCCCTTGCAATAAAAGCACTCAGTCTCAGGCTTGGGTCCATTGCTTGACTTCTTCCTGGCAACTGGCTTACCAGGCGCGGCAACTTCCTTGTCGTCCTTCTTGAAGTTCTTCTTACCCTTGCCCTTCTTGAACTTAGTGGTTTTATTCACCATTAACACTTGATGTTCCTTTTTGATCTCCACCTCCGCTGATTTCAGCATTGAATATACCTCAGGAATGGTCTTTTCCATCCCCTGCATATTGAAGTTCATCACAAAGCTCTTGTAGCTTGGTGGGAGCAACTGGAGGATTCTGTCAATGACCGCGTATGTGCTCACTAACAGAACTGTCTTCCTCCATCTTACAGCTAAAGAACTTGTCGGAGACTTCATATCTCTCGACTCGGGCATGAGCTTGGAAAACCATTTTCAGCTCCTCGAACATCTCATATGCTCCGGTTGCTCAAAACGCTTTTGGAGCCCCGGTTCTAAGCTGTAAAGCATGCCGCACTGAACGAGGGAGTAATCATTGGCATGAGACTGCCAAGCGTTCATAACGTCTTGGTTCTCTGGAATTGGTGCTTCACCTAGCGGTGCTTCTAGGACATAGTCTTTCTTGGCAGCTATGAGGATGAACCTCAGGTTCCGGACCCAGTCCGTATAGTTGCTGCCATCGTCTTTCAGCTTGGTTTTCTCTAGGAACGCGTTGAAGTTCAGGTGGACATGAGCGTTGGCCATTTGATCTACAAGACATATTGTAAAGATTTTAGACTAAGTTCATGATAATTAAGTTCATCTAATCAAATTATTTAATGAACTCCCACTTAGACAGACATCCCTCTAGTCATCTAAGTGAAACATGATCCGAGTCAACTAGGCCGTGTCCGATCATCACGTGAGACGGACTAGCTAACATCGGTGAACATCTTCATGTTGATCGTATCTACTATACGACTCATGCTCGACCTTTCGGTCTTCCGTGTTCCGAGGCCATGTATGTACATGCTAGGCTCGTGAAGTCAACCTAAGTGTATTGCATGTGTAAATCTGGCTTACACCCGTTGTATTCGAACGTTAGAATCTATCACACCCGATCATCACGTGGTGCGTCAAAACAACGAACCTTCGCAATGGTGCATAGTTAGGGGGAACACTTTTCTTGAAATTATTATGAGGGATCATCTTACTTACTACCGTCGTTCTAAGTAAACAAGATGAAAAACATGATAAACATCACATGCAATCATAATAGTGACATGATATGGCCAATATCATATAGCTCCTTTGATCTCCATCTTCAGGGCTCCATGATCATCTTCGTCACCGGCATGACACCATGATCTCCATCATCGTGTCTCCATGAAGTTTCTCACCAACTATTACTTCTACTTCTATGGCTAACGCGTTTAGCAATAAAGTAAAGTAATTTACATGGCATTTCTCAATGACACGCAGGTCATACAAAAAATAAAGACAACTCCTATGGCTCCTGCCGGTTGTCATACTCAACGACATGCAAGTCGTGATTCCTATTACAAGAACATGATCTCATACATCACATATATATCATTCATCATTCATCACAACTTTGTCCATATCACATCACAAGACACTTGCTGCAAAAACAAGTTAGACGTCCTCTAATTGTTGTTGCAAGTTTTTACGTGGCTTATAAAGGTGATCTAGCAAGAACGTTTTCTTACCTATGTTAAAGCCACAACGTGATTTGCCAACTTCTATTTACCCTTCATAAGGACCCTTTTCATCGAATCCTCTCCAACTAAAGTGGGAGAGACAGACACCCGCTAGCCACCTTATGCAACTAGTGCATGTCAGTCGGTGGAACCTATCTCACGTAAGCGTACGTGTAAGGTCGGTCCGGGCCGCTTCATCCCACAATACCGCTGAAGCAAAATAAGACTAGTAGTGGCAAGAAAGTTTACAACATCTACGCCCACAACAAATTGTGTTCTACTCGTGCAAGGAGAACTACGCATAGACCTAGCTCATGATGCCACTGTTGGGGAATGTTGCATAAAATAAAAAAATTCCTACGTTCACCAAGATCAATCTATGAGTTCATCCAGCAACAAGAGAGAGGAGTGCATCTACATACCCTTGTAGATCGCGAGCGGAAGCATTCAAGAGAACGGGGTTGAGGTAGTCGTACACGTCGTGATCCAATCACCGGAGATCCTAGTGCCGAACGGACAGCACCTCCGCGTTCAACACACGTACGGTTAGCGCGACGTCTCCTCCTTCTTGATCCAGCAAGGGGGAAGGAGAGGTTGATGAAGATCCAGCAGCACGACGGCGTGGTGGTGGATGCAGCAGGGATCCGGCAGGGCTTCGCCAAGCGTCTGCGGGGGGAGGAGGTGTAGCAAGGGGGAAGGGAGGCGCCAAGATGCAGGGGTGCGGCTGCCCTCCCTCCCCCCTCCTTATAGGGTCCCCAGGGGGGCGCCGGCCCTAGGAGATGGGATCTCCTAGGGGGGCGGCGGCCAAGGGGGGAGCCTTGCCCCCCAAGGCAAGTGGAGGCGCCCCCTCCCCTAGGGTTCCCAACCCTAGCCGCAGGGGGGGCAAGGGGGGCGCACCAGCTCACCAGGGGCTGGTCCCCTCCCCACTTCAGCCCACGGGGCCCTCCGGGATAGGTGGCCCCACCCGGTGGACCCCCGGGACCCTTCCGGTGGTCCCGGTATAATACCGGTGACCCCCGAAATCCTCCCGATGGCCGAAACAGCACTTCCTATATATAATTCTTTACCTCCGGACCATTCCGGAACTCCTCGTGATGTCCGGGATCTCATCCGGGACTCCTAAAAACTTTCGTTTTGCTGCATACTAATATCTCTACAACCCTAGCGTCACCGAACCTTAAGTGTGTGGACCCTACGGGTTCGGGAGATATGCAGACATGACCGAGACGCCTCTCTGGTCAATAACCAACAGCGGGATCTGGATACCCATGTTGGCTCCCACATACTCCTCGATGATCTCATCGGATGAACCACGATGTCGAGGATTCAATTAACCCCGTATTCAATTCCCTTTGTCAATCAGTACGTTACTTGCCCGAGACTCGATCGTCGGTATCCCAATACCTCGTTTAGTCTCGTTATCGGCAAGTCACTTTACTCATACCATAATGCATGATCCCGTGACTAGACACTTGGTCACATTGAGCTCATTATGATGATGCATTACCGAGTGGGCCCAGAGATACCTCTCCGTCATACGGAGTGACAAATCCCAGTCTCGATTCGTGCCAACCCAACAGACACTTTCGGAGATACCCATAGTGTACCTTTATAGTCACCCAGTTACGTTGTGACATTTGGCACACCGAAAGCACTCCTACGGTATCCGGGAGTTGCACAATCTCATGGTCTAAGGAAATGATACTCGACAATTGGAAAAGCTCTAGCTAAATGAACTACACGATCTTTGAGCTATGCTTAGGATTGGGTCTTGTCCATCACATCATTCTCCTAATGATGTGATCCCGTTATCAATGACATGCAATGCCCATAGTCAGGAAACCATGACTAACTGTTGATCAACGAGCTAGTCAACTAGAGGCTCACTAGGGACTTGTTGTGGTCTATGTATTCACACGTGTATTATGATTTCTGGATAACACAGTTATAGCATGAATAATAGACAATTATCATGAACACAGAAATATAATAATAACCATTTATTATTGCCTCTAGGGCATATTTCCAATAGAAACTCCATACTGATGGACTTTTGGAATCACTTGATTATGAATCACTTGGTACTTGCGAACCGTGCCTCATGGGCAAGATGACTAAAACGCCGTTCTCTGGAACTATGGAGCGAGCAACTGATTTATTGGAAATCATACATACTGATGTATGTGGTCCAGTGAATATTGAAGCTCGTGGTGGGTATCGTTATTTTATCACCTTCACAGATGATTTGAGCAGATATGGGTATATCTACTTGATGAAACACAAGTCTGAAACATTTGAAAAGTTCAAAGAATTTCAGAGTGAAGTGGAAAATCACCGTAACAAGAAAATAAAATTTCTACGATCTGATTATGGAGGAGAATATTTGAGTTACGAGTTTGGTCTACATTTGAAACAATGCGGAATAGTTTCACAACTCACGCCACCCGGAACACCACAACGAAATGGTGTGTCCGAATGTCGTAATCGTACTTTATTAGACATGGTGCGAACTATGATGTCTCTTACTGATTTACCTCTATCGTTTTGGGGTTATGCTTTAGAGACGGCCGCATTCACGTTAAATAGGGCACCATCAAAATCCGTTGAGACGACGCCTTATGAACTGTGGTTTGGCAAGAAACCAAAGTTGTCATTTCTTAAAGTTTGGGGCTGCGATGCTTATGTGAAGAAACTTCAACCAGATAAGCTCGAACCCAAATCGGAGAAATGTGTCTTTATAGGATACCCAAAAGAGACTATTGGGTACACCTTCTATCACAATCTGAAGGCAAGATTTTCGTTGCTAAATTTGGATCCTTTCTAGAGAAGGAGTTTCTCTCGAAAGAAGTGAGTGGGAGGAAAGTAGAACTTGATGAGGTAACTGTACCTGCTCCCTTGTTGGAAAGTAGTTCATCACAAGAACCGGTTCCTGTGACAACTACACCAATCAGTGAGGAAGCTAATGATATTGATCATGAAACTTCAGATCAAGTTACTACTGAACCTCGTAGGTCTACCAGAGTAAGATCCGCACCAGAGTGGTACGGTAATCCTATTCTGGAAGTCATGTTACTTGACCATGGCGAACCTACGAACTATGAGGAAGCGATGATGAGCCCAGATTCCGCGAAATGGCTAGAGGCCATGAAATCTGAGATGGGATCCATGTATGAGAACAAAGTATGGACTTTGGTTGACTTGCCTGATGATCGGCAAGCCATCGAGAATAAATGGATCTTCAAGAAGAAGACTGACGCTGATGGTAATGTAACTGTCCACAAAGCTCAACTTGTTGCGAAAGGTTTTCGACAAGTTCAAGGGGTTGACTACGATGAGACTTTCTCACCCGTAGCGATGCTTAAGTCTGTCCGAATCATGTTAGCAATTGCCGCATTTTATGATTATGAAATTTGGTAAATGGATGTTAAAACTGCATTCCTGAATGGATTTCTGGAAGAAGAGTTGTATATGATGCAACCAGAAGGTTTTGTTGATCCAAAAGGTGCTAACAAAGTATGCAAACTCCAGCGATCCATTTATGGACTGGTGCAAGCATCTCGGAGTTGGAATAAACGCTTTGATAGTGTGATCAAAGCATATGGTTTTATACATACTTTTGGAGAAGCCTGTATTTACAAGAAAGTGAGTGGGAGCTCTGTAGCATTTCTGGTATTATATGTACATGACATATTATTAATTGGAAATGATATAGAATTTCTGGATAGCATAAAGGGATACTTGAATAAAAGTTTTTCAATGAAAGACCTCGGTGAAGCTGCTTACATATTGGGCATCAAGATCTATAGAGATAGATCAAGACGCTTAATTGGACTTTCACAAAGCACATACCTTGATAAAGTTTTGAAAAAGTTCAAAATGGATCAGGCAAAGAAAGGGTTCTTTCCTGTATTACAAGGTGTGAAGTTGAGTCAGACTCAATGCCCGACCACAGCAGAAGATAGAGAGAAAATGAAAGATGTTCCCTATGCTTCAGCCATAGGCTCTATCATGTATGCAATGATGTGTACCAGACCTGACGTATGCTTAGCAATAAGCTTGGCAGGTAGGTAGCAAAGTAATCCAAGAGTGGATCACTGGACAGCGGTCAAGAACATCCTGAAATACCTGAAAAGGACTAAGGATATGTTTCTCGTTTATGGAGGTGACAAAGAGCTAGTCGTAAATGGTTATGTCGATGCAAGATTTGACACTGATCCGGACGATTCTAAATCGCAAACCGGATACGTGTTTTTATTAAACGGTGGAGCTGTAAGTTGGTGCAGTTCTAAACAAAGCATCGTGGCGGGATCTACATGCGAAGCGGAGTACATAGCTGCTTCAGAAGCAACAAATGAAGGAGTCTGGATGAAGGAGTTCATTTCCGATCTAGGTGTCATACCTAGTGCATCAGGACCAATGAAGATCTTCTGTGACAATACTGGTGCAATTGCCTTGGCAAAGGAATCCAGATTTCACAAGAGGACCAAGCACATCAAGAGATGCTTCAATTCCATCCGGGACCAAGTCCAGGTGGGAGACATAGAGATTTGCAAGATACATACGGATCTGAATGTTGCAGACCCGTTGACTAAGCCTCTTCCACGAGTAGAACATGATCAACACCAAGACTCCATGGGTGTTAGAATCATTACTGTATAATCTAGATTATTGACTCTAGTGCAAGTGGGAGACTGAAGGAAATATGCCCTAGAGGCAATAATAAAGTTATTATTTATTTCCTCATATCATGATAAATGTTTATTATTCATGCTAGAATTGTATTAACCGGAAACATGATACATGTGTGAATACATAGACAAACTTAATGTCACTAGTATGCCTCTACTTGACTAGCTCGTTAATCAAAGATGGTTATGTTTCCTAACCATAGACAAGTGTTGTCATTTGATTAACGGGATCACATCATTAGGAGAATGATGTGATTGACGTGACCCATTCCGTTAGCTTAGCATTTGATCGTTTAGTATGTTGCTATTGCTTTCTTCATGACTTATACAAAGTTCCTACAACTATGAGATTATGCAACTCCCGTTTACCGGAGGAACACTTTGTGTGCTACCAAACATCACAACGTAACTGGGTGATTATAAAGGAGCTCTACAGGTGTCTCCAATGGTACATGTTGAGTTGGCGTATTTCGAGATTAGGTTTTGTCAATCCGATTGTGGGAGAGGTATCTCTGGGCCCTCTCGGTAATGCACATCACTATAAGCCTTGCAAGCAATGTAGCTAATGAGTTAGTTACGGAATGATGCATTATGTAACGAGTAAAGAGACTTGTCGTAACGAGATTGAACTAGGTATTGGATACCGACGATCGAATCTCGGGCAAGTAACATACCGATGACAAAGGGAACAACGTATGTTGTTATGCGGTTTGACCGATAAAGATCTTCGTAGAATATGTAGGAGCCAATATGAGCATCCAGGTTCCGCTATTGGTTATTGACAGGAAACAGTTCTAGGTCATGTCTACATAGTTCTCGAATCCGTAGGGTCCGCACGCTTAACGTTACGATGACAGTTTTATTATGAGTTTATAAGTTTTGATATACCGAAGTTTGTTCGGAGTTCCGGATGTGATCACGGACATGACGAGGAGTCTCGAAATGGTCGAGACATAAAGATTGATATATTGGAAGCCTATATTTGGATATCGGAATTGTTCCGGGTGAAAACGGGATTTTACCGGAGTACCGGGGGTTTACCGGACCCCCCCCCCCCCGGGGTTATTGGGACTACATGGGCCCTAAGGGAGAAGAGGAGAGGAGGCAAGAGGTGGGCTGCGCCCCCTCCCCTCCCTAGTCCGAATAGGACAAGGAGAGGGGGGCGGCGCCCCCCCTTTCCTTCCCTTCTTCCTCCTCCTTCCCCCCTTCTCCTTCTCCAACTAGGAAAGAAGGGAGTCCTACTCCCGGTGGGAGTAGGAATCCCCCTTGGCGTGCCCTCCTTGGCCGGCCGCCCCCTCCCCCTTGGCTCCTTTATATACGGGGGCAGGGGGCACCCCATAACACACAAGTTGATCTACGTGATGGTTCCTTAGCCGTGTGCAGTGCCCCCCTCCACCATATTCCACCTCGATCAATCGTTGCGGTGCTTAGGCGAAGCCCTGCGTCGGTAGAACATCATCATCGTCACCACGCCATCGTGCTGACGGAACTCATCCCCGACACCCTCCTGGATCGGAGTCCGGGGATCATCATCGAGCTGAACGTGTGCTGAACTCGGAGGTGCCGTACGTTCGGTACTTGGATCAGTTGGATCATGAAGACGTATGACTACATCAACTGCGTTGTTCTAACGCTTCCACTTTTGGTCTATGAGGGTACGTGGACAACACTCTCCCCTCTCGTTGCTATGCATCACCATGATCCTTGCGTGTGCGTAGGAAAATTTTGAAATTACTGCATTCCCCAACACTAATATAGGTCAACCTTTTTTAAAGAACAAAGCATTCGATGTGCGTAAACACATTTCAGTGAACACATGGTTACTTGTTTGAATCACTATGCAAGTAGCTGCACTTTGGTACATGCAAACCCGACTTATCTGTTTTATATAGCCTCCAAGGCGGTAGTTTAGTTTGCAAAAAGAAGAGACATTGTTAGCAAATAGGAATTTGCTTCAAAATCGGTACAGATTCTAAGCTCCCAAGAAATGAAAGCCTCTGGTGCATCGTGGGTATGTTGGCGGTAAGTTTTTGTTTTTGAGGCAATATGTTGGCGGTAAGTGGGCCCAGTCTGGTGATCTTTTTCTTTGGTCGGTTCAAAATGGGCCTTTTTCAGGTGACTCATGGTGTGCGTGAGGCCTTTCTAACATACTCCTATACCTGTCGCTAGGTGCCTCTGTTCTATCGTTCTTTCTGGAGATAATAGAGGAGCTGGCGGCTGTGGGGAATCTTTTCTTCGATTCACAGAGGATGGGCGGTGGTGTTCTTGCTGGCTGCGCTTGCTCTTCTCTCGGGGCGTGAGCTGCTTCTTTCGCTGGAGTCTTCATCTTCGCATTAGCTTATCTGATCTGCTGGGTGTGTGGAGGCGTGGATTGCTTTCCATGGCTGGGGGATTTGTGCCGGACGGGTTGCCTTCCTTCGCTCCCAGTTCAGGATCAACTTCCTCTCCTTTTCTTTTTTGTTGGTGGTGATTTGATTTGCTGTCTCACCTGTGTATTGGGGTGCAGTTTGGGTGCTTTATGGTTAGGGTTGTTTTGGGGAGGGGAGTGGGCATGGGGTGGGGTGAGGTTGTAGAAGATGTGCTTCATCTGCTTCGATACATCTCGTGCATCGGTCACTGATGTATAGAATGATTAGGCATGGTTAATCCGGATAATTTCAGGGTGTACAGTCTTTCTCACCAAATTAATGTGTTAGTGTGTGTTTCTATCTTTAAGTGTGTACATGGCTATAAATAAATGGTAAAGATGAACTCCCCTCATGTTTCTCTTTTTTCTTCCTGTGACTGAAAAATAGATGATTAATTCTTTAGATAAGTATGTTTTTCCTCTTCAGTTTTAACAACAGCCTTCATTGACGTTTAGAGGTATGGTTCTGGTCTTCTGGACCAGGAAATTTCGCTAAAGAAGCAAAAAAAAAAGGGTTATGCAGGTTGTGTGTTGATTGCAATATTTTTTTTGGTTTTACCCTTATGCTGGCTCAATCATTTGTGGATGTGGATGGCCATGCTTGCGTGAAGAAAGGTCTGAGTGCTAATGGTTATTTCATTGCAGATATGGCTTGGTTATGCTTTAGGCCGTGTGTGGCACATGTGTGAAGTGGGTATGTGTGCGATTCTGGGAGCATTCAGTTAGGTGCATTCTTGTTGTTCTTTATAATGTTTTATTTACTTATGTCGTTCTAACCAATTAGCTTTGGTTAAAGGTGTATGGTAATCTCTTTCTATTGCTTGTATGCATCATCACATTGATTTGAAAGGGAGGATCATTTAACTGTGTAAATAGAATTTTATTTATATGTGGTTCCTGCACTTTCTGGAAAGGAAGATTGCCTAACTAGGGAAATATAATTTTATTTTATGTTCTGACTGCATTGCGAGTTTATTAGAGGAAGCTATCCTTATCTTTTTATTCAGATCTTTCTATGTGTTGTGGTTTTCCTTGAAAGTGTTGGGCCTATGTTATTTTGTACGGGGCTAAGGTAACTCCAGTGGGAGAGCCATGTTATGGGCCACCTTATTGCACGGTTCAGAGAGCACTTTGTTGGTTGTTTTTTGTAGACTGATGAAGGATCAAATTTGTTTGTCGTTGTGGAGGGCGAAGACCGTTCCTGCTTGTTGCCACACAACAACATGCATCGGTCGTGTCATATTTTGTATTAATCTCAGAGCTATATTGCTTACTTGTTTTGTTGTTTTTGGAGACTGATGAAGGATCAAACTTGTTCGTCGTTGTGGAGGGAGAAGACCACTACCCTGCTTGTGGCCACACGACATCACACATCGGTAGTGTTAGTCAACCACATGATGTTTCTTGGGCATTTTCTCCTCCACCTACATCTCTTTTATCTCAACAAATTCAAGAAATCAAGATCTCTAACTCTGCTTTTCTCCTTGATTTTTTAACTAATATATTTTATATGACGCTCAATTCTTTATTTGATGAATTATCTAGCTTCTAGATTTTAAGATTGAGGCTACCGAGCATTGATTTTCAAGGAATTATCCATGCAGAATTGGAGGACTTATATGGTACTGATGCCTGATAATGAGTGAAAGAAGTTCCATTCTAGCTCTTAATTTGAAGTCGGGGGGCCAAGATTATTTGCTGGTGAGATCCAATAATCCAGACAATTTATTAAGGGTAGCTCTTTGATTTGGTTAGTATTGTTTTCTTGACGTAAAATTCACAGCCAGATGATAGTGTCAAAAGATGATTGATTGCTTTTTGACCAGTTATGATATTGTTCTTTCACTAAAAGCACATTTTTATAATATCATTAGAAAGTATAAGTGTATATACTTGATATTTCAGTGATGAGTCCAGTGGTAAACTTTTGCCAGCAAACAACAACATCCCCTTTTCTTGTATGGAAGTAAAATGGAGGTGCCGAGGGGACTTCATTTTGACATTTTATACTTATGTATCCTTATGGATAGGTGACCCCTTGGTATAACAATAGATGACTTCTACAAACTCATTATGCATGGTTAATCCAGGTATTTCCATGAGTAGAATAATTTTTCACCAAATCAATGTGTTAGTGTGTGTTCCTATCCATAATGATATATAACTAACTGTAGTGGACAATTATCATTTACCTTAAACGTTTACCTTAAACGAATCAAATCATGTTTATTTTTTATTTAACATGCAACATAGTACTACAAATCATGTTTTGGATTTCCCTTCATATATATAGCTGACAGTAAAAAAGCTGAAACTGACTGCAACATACTACAAATCATGTGTCGGATATGACTGCAACATACTACATGATTTGATTTGTTTAACATGCAACATACTACAAATCATGTTTTGAATTTACTTTCAGCTATCTGATTTTGGATTTCCTTGCGTATATATTTTTGGGGACATGATTAAACATGGTCAGCACTTGACAATTATCCGTAATGAGTTAACCGACAGTAATAGACCACACCCAAAATTAGAAAAGTAGATTTGTGACTGAAGAATGGCGCAGCAACGCGCGCGTCACACTCTAGTATGACTAAGCAGGAATGACCCCCCCC
>NC_041385.1:718503086-718507220 GCF_002162155.2 Triticum dicoccoides
CCCTCTAAAAGAAATTTAGCAAGAACAGGGGCTGCTTGGGAGTCCACAATTATAGACATGACAATAACATAAGTTTGTTTCAAAGAAACATCATGTCAATACTTTGAGGGTCATACTTCTAATCTTCAAGTGGTGGAGAGAAAGGACCATGTGGAAATAAAATAAACACGACGTGGTAAAGTAAGAAAGGTACCACCACAAAAATTGGTTGGAAGAGATGCACACAAAGAGTCTTTCAAAGAAAGGAATACAAATTTTGAAGCTGAAGTAATATCACTGGGACAATGTCCCAATCTTCATCACCTTCTAGTAAGAAAATACAAAAAAAGTTTGCTAAAATGCATGAGTTTTTTTCTTTTGCAGGAAGCTAAAATGCATGAGTTACAATTACCTTTCTGGTTTACTTATCAATTATCAAATGCATGATTAAACAAAGCTGAATATCTTTCCTAATCTTTCCCTAATAATAAAGCACGGATTGACTCCATGGGTTCACCGTCACAATACGCTTTCACCCAGTCGTAATACGCTTTTACGATTCATGTAGAAAAAAATCGTAATCTCTACTCCTAATGTCTCAGTTGGTAGGTCGCGTTCCGGGTTTTATTTTCGTCCCACCTCATCTGGTCTTTTTTGGTACTTCCTCCCACCTCCCGCTCAGCCGCAATGAAACAAAAAATGGTCCAGCCGAGTACCCCACCCGCCCCCACTCGCCCAATCTTCCGTCGCATCCAACTAACCCGAACGAGAAAAAACCAGCTAAAGCAAGCCGGCGAAAATTAACCAGCGAAAAAAAATCGCCCCACTCTGCGCCCTCGAGCGAGGTTTCGTGCCCTCGAGCGAGAAACAGTCGCCCGACACTGTTCCCTCCTTCGCCCGCCGCCTCCCTTCGTCCCTTCACCGCCGCCGCCCTTCGTCCCTTCGCCGCCCCCGCTCCATCCATTCACCGTCGCCCTGGCACTGATCCGGCGCGTAAATCGCACATCACAAGCGCCGGCCTCCACTGATCCGGCGCTGGTCCAGGATCCGGCGCCGATCCTAGTCAGGACCCGTCGCCGGAGACGTCCAGGATCCGGCTACAACTTTCACCAGCCGCCGCCGAGGAGCCCTACGCCGCAGCCAAGATCCGAGAGGAGTAGCCGCTGCCGAGATCCGAGAGGAGCAGCCGCCGCCGAGGTTCGAGAGGAGCTGGCCACCGCGACCTCCCTCCCCAGCCGACCGCCACCACCTCCTCCCCCACCCCCTCCCCCACGTGCCTGGCATAGGTGGGTCTCAGCCTCCCTCCTACCTCCGTCCAAGGCTAGGAACTCCCCTCCCCTCCCGATCTCCTCCCTTCGTCCAAGGCCACGAGCTCCCCTCCCCTACCCGATCTGACGAAGAGAGGGCCAGGCCTTCCACTCCGGTGTTCGATGTGGCCAGATCCAGCCGGGGGACTCGCCGCAGAGCCTCCATGTCGGCGGAGCAGCAGCAGCCCAACAGAAGGTGGGTGCCCAATCCGTTTTTTGTTACGAACTGATGTATTTTGCCCTTATGTTGTTGAGTGATAATTTATATGTATTTAATTTACTAGATGAACTGCACACCTGAATGCAGCACTCGTGCAAAGATGCAACATCTTGGTCGGCTGCTCGCGATGGAGCGTGTGGCTGGTGCTTGCAGGAGTGGTAGAGCAGCGTCGGCGAGCGCGGCGCAAGTAGTGGCCAGAGCTGCATGGGCCGCTGCAAGCATGCCATCCAGGCAGCACTTCAAGTATGACAATGTCCACTCTACACCAAGGTACGTGGGCACTTGTGCAAATATCTAGCATCTTCATCGACTAGGACTAAGTTATGTGTTTTCTTCTTCCTGTGTCATGCGGTGATAATTTGTTCTGCCTATTGTTTGCAAGTATTAGTCAGTTAGGAGATGAGGTGGTTTGCCAGATAAGAAATAGAGTAAGGACAAGAAGGAGATTTAATTGGGTCATGTCATGGTGAACTTGGAGCACAGAATTTTACAGGAGATGGTCATGGTAAAACAGGGTGCTTAAGATCTAGGGAAGTATAACATTTTTTTGGAAAGCTAAGTAAAACAAATTTACTTTCTGGGTCTAATTTAATTTTTCTATGTTCATAATTTCTTGCGTGAATAGATAGACCAAGCCGAGCAGGGCATCAACTATCTACTCATGCTTTGGTTCATTTTCTTGGAGTATTTGTGTTCTTAAATTCTTAATCTTGGTTTTCACTCATTTGTGCTCTATCCTGTCAAGCTAGATTTGAATTTGTTGTCATAGAAACAAAATGTTTTATCGCCTTTAATAGTATAGAGATAATCCAGTTATGTATGCAATCCTCAATGAGGATAATTTTTTTCTGAATCACTTAGCAACCTCTGCATCCTTCTGCCTTAGCCTGATCAATTTTTCCCACTATGTCGTTTTTTTGGCCAACATATTGGAAAGAAGGTGTGTCTCCATTTCAAACATGCATCCGTTGAAAATTTGATGTCAACCAGTATCTGGAGGATTTCATCAATGTTCCTCATATTTCTAATATTAGGATATTAGAAATCCCCTTTTCCCTACAATGTTTATCTTTTCGGTCTTTTAAATAATAACAATGTTTCTTGGTGTGCCAGTGCCCAGTTGTGTATATTCTTGGACCTTTTACATTCGATATTAACAATCCAAAACTTAACACTGTTCTAGCCTTCTAGAGGAACTTCCATTTAATGTTATCAAATTTCTTGCAGCAAACTTCAAAGTTCTCGATAGTTTTGCTTGCTACATTTCCACAGGCTCACATATTTTAGTGTTGTGCTGTTTAGATGTCAATATGATGCCCATTTCTTTTACAGGTAAGGCAAGAGATCCGTCTGCTGGTACTATGATTGGTCGCTGCACTACGCTGGCCGAGGCCACACGTCATCACCTACCCCACCATGCTGCACCTTTGGATTGCTTGCTGCCGAGGCCGACACCATCTGTCGCCCCTTAACACTTTTTTAAAATCATGGAAAATCTCTTGGTTTCTTTACCATGTTGTAATTTGTTTCTATGCTTTACATTTTATTGCGTCATGCCTCCAGGACGGTGTTTTCTAAACTACAGTTGCGTTAGCATGAGGCTCTTCTGTAATATGCAGGACTACTTCCAAACAACATACAACTTCTTCTAGATGTCCTCACACTTTCTATTTCCAATGCATAGAACCCAAAAATATGCTTTTCGGATGTCTCAGGTATGGAATTAATCACTACTACAAGCTTTGTCTACACTTCATAAGTTATATGGAGCAAGTTGATCTTTAGAAGAATAACATGTGAAATTCAACTTTTGGATTTGTTGAATTAATATAAATGTAGCCTTCTTCCTTCTTGGCCAATAGGTGCTCGAGTTCTTTATCTAATGTGGGTACTGAATATATGTGAGTCCTGTTGTAGCATATGAAAGGAGCCTTGATTGTTGAGGATTTCACAACTTTATTACATCTTTTATCATGATATATTAAATAACTTGCTGGTATGATCTGGGAGCAGATTGTTGCTTTTGTTGGTGAGCCAATCAAGCAATTGGAATAACTATAAATTTTTGTTAATTGCACTCCAGGTTATCTGCTATCAGATTGTTCATACAACGTGCCACGGCCACTTCTGCAGGTAATATGCTAGCATGTCTTCTGATTAGTTTAGCACATGGATTGTTAAAGTTTTTTCTGCCATGTTGCTTGATAGTTCCAGCCCATTGGATTTTCACGTGCTCGCTTGTGAGATGTGATATAGTTGTGCATTTTGTGTTTCCTGCTATTTTGCAGACCTCTTCCTCTGTTTATAGGCTCCATTGAATAACATGTGAAATTACAATGAAGATCAGTATGTGTTTTGATAATATTTCTTCTAACTTGTTTTTAAGCTGAATCTTGACAAAAGAATCCATACATCTGTTACTCTCTGCGCTAATTCTCTTATTGCAGAGATCAGATAGTTATGTTTTTTTAAATGGAACATGCACTAGGGTTGCTCCAGGATCTCTTGTCCAACCCTCAGCTAGACCATTATGGTTATCTCTGTTATGTTTTTAAACGTATGTCACCTTTTTTGCTTACGGTATACTCATATATTGACAACGAAATTAGAAGTGGGCCGCTACAGCAT